>NC_086325.1:143677433-144047433 GCF_036172605.1 Pelobates fuscus | reverse complement strand
AAACAAGAGATTACTCTGCAATACCAGCACTGGCCAGTAGGGGTCGCTGTATGTGGAGACAGGCAGGGATAGGAAGTTCCAGCATATCCCTCCCTGCCTCTCTCTAATCACTGATCTGCAGGGGTGCAGCTACAGAGAGTCCAGACAGCAACTCCCACCCTGCAGAGACAGCCTACAGCTCAGGGAAGTAAGGGATGGGGGAAAGGCTGCAAGGAGACATACACTGAGGCACTAAGGGACACTGGGAGACATTATGGCAGACACTGAGACATTAAGGGACATTGGGAGACATTATGACACAGACACATGGGGACACAGTGTCCCTAGTCTCCCAGTGACCCCTAGTCTCCCAGTGACCCCAGTCTCCCAGTGACCCCAGTCTGCCAGTGTCTCACTGTCCCCATGTCTCCTTGTGCCTCCATGTCTCCCAGTGCCTCAAGTGCCTCAATGTCTCCAAGCTAGTGTCCCTGGTGTCTCAGTGCCCCCAGTCTGCCAGTTTCTCACTGTCCCCATGTCTCCTAGTGCCTCCATGTCTCTCAGTGCCTCAAGTGTCACAATGTCCCCATGTCTCCAAGCTAGTGTCCCTAGTGTCTGTGTCCCTGGTGTCTCAGTGTCCCCATGTCTCCCAGTGCCCCATGTCTCAATGTCCCCATGTCCCCCAGCCAGTGTCTCTAGTGTCTGTGTCCCCGTGTCTTCAAGTGTCTCCTATTTTCCCAGTGTCACTGGTGTCTCCATGTCCCTAGGTCTCCCCGTGTCCCCAGGTCCCCCCATCTTCCTAGTGTCCTAGTGACATGGGGATCCTGGGATACATGGGGACACAGGGAGACATGGGGCATTGAGACACTGTGATACATAGGATCACTGGGAGACCTGGGGACACGACACTAGGGGACACTGGGAGACACTGGGAGACATGGGGCACTGAGACACTGATACATAGGAACACTGAGACCTGGAGTAATCGACACATGGGGCACTGAGTCATGAGGGCAATGGGAGACATGGGGGGGCACTGGGAGGAATCCATCTATACAGCAGAATCAAACTAAGTAGTTTTTGGGTGATTTTACAGCATTTTCTCTTATGTCACTCCTTGTGATTTACATCATGTGATGTCACCCATACATATTTTATTAAGCAAATTAGTAAGGCCAGTATGTTTTTCCAAGAAAGGTGGCAACCCTAACTACTTTTCACATACTCTTACTTAAGTATGGAAACTTAAGAGGGATGTATGGGAACAAAACTTGTGTAGACTGGCTGACAATGAATATAGTTAAAGGGACACTATAGTCACCAGAACAACTGCAGCTTATTGAATTTATTCTGGTGAGTAGAATCATTACCTACAGGCTTTTTGCTATAAACACTGTCTTTTCAGAGAAAATGCAGTGTTTACATTACAGCCTAGTGATAACTTCACTGGCCACTCCTCGGATGGCTGTTAGAGATCCTTCCTGGGTCATGGCTGCCTAAAATGCATCCAAACATTCAGTGTCTCCTCCCTCTGCATGCAGACACTGAACTTTCCTCATAGAGATTCATTAATTCAATTCAACTCTCTAAGGAGATGCTGATTGGCCAGGGCTGTGTTTGAATCATGCTGGCTCTGACCTGCCTCTTTGTCAGTCTCAGCCAATCCTATGGGGAAGCACTGTGATTGGATCACGCCACCACTTCTAATGATGTCAGCAGACTGCTTTTTTCTGAGTCTAACAGCATGCAGAGTTACAGCTTCAGGCTTGAATATAGTAAGATTTTGCTATATTTATGGAGGCATGAGGGGCCCAGGGGGGCTAGATGGTGGTGTTAACACTATAGGGTCATGAATTCATGTTTGTGTTCTTGACCCTATAGTGATCCTTTAAGGTAATGCTGACTTTGGTCTCTCTAACACTGTGGCATGTTCCCTTTCTTCTACACTCACTACATACAGCTTTTCTCTGTCCCAGACTAAATACCAGGAACTTCTGCCTGCTAGTAAGAAGGTAAGGAGACAAGTGGACCAGCGAGTGCTAGGGGACAGTCCTTAGAAAGCGTTGAGCGAGCGCATCATTAGATGCATTTATGCCAAGCTCAGGGTGCTGTCTGCATAGTATGCCCTTAGTTGGCCAGCTGCAGGATTAGCAGGCAGTCTGACATGCATTCATGCCAGGCTGGCCTTCTAATTCTTTGGGTACACATGTCCTCTTTTTGGGCATGTTTGCCCCTTTTGGCAGGTTACGTGACTCGCGTCAGTGGCACACCCTTTTACCCCGCCCATTGACTTCCTGCTTGATTGGACACTGCTGTTAGGGGATATGGATTTACTTGAAAGATGAAAACATAAATTAGTGAGAGATTAGCATAGAGTATGTGTTTTCTTATAGCTGCTTTTTTCTTTCTCTCCACCACCATCTCCATCAGATACATGATGCTTGGGAGGTATGACTGTTTTACTGTTTTGGTCAATAAGATTCTGTAATTAGGCCCGTGATAATTGTCAGCACCAGGCCCACTGGGCTCTTAATCTGGCCCTGTATATATATATATATATACATATAGAGACTACTGAATATATACACAGGCTAGTGAATACAGCCTGGAGGGGTGGGGTTTATAGGATTTATATATTTAAAAAAAATAAAGCTTTATATTACCCCCCTTACCTTTGGTCACGGGAGAGGGGAACGACTACTTTTCCATCCCTGGTGGTCCAGTGGTGGCGCGTTCAGTTCAGCCTGCAGCTCCTCTGGCCGCAGGTTGACTTTTCTCTCCTCCCGCGAGAACAGCAGGCAGGTCGGAGCGTTCTGGCTTCCAGGTTCCTGTCAGACCGGGTAGGGGAACAGAAGCTCCCCTACTGCGGTCTGCCTGCTCGGCCACGCTACATTCTGTGACCGGCAGGAGGGTCACCCTGTAATTGCGGTCCAGGCTGGTGCATACTATGTGGCCGCGCACGGGCCCCATAGTGTGCCGACCCACCATGAAATTTCTCGGTATCCCGGTGGGCCAGTCCGACCCTGGTCACCTCTGGGGCACTCACCCACTGTGGAAGTCACCTGACTGGTACCGTGTATGCTGGCCTCTGGTAGCAGTGCTGTCTTCCCCCATGTTTAAAAGGTCATGTAACGTTTTCTGTTTCCACTCATATCCCCCCTTTGGGTATTACTATTTGGAAGGCGTTCCCATTGCAAGCCTAATTAGGCTACGTAACTGGCCCTACTTAGGTGTAGATACACCTGAAGGATTTGACAAGCACGCACACACAATTTTGAGGGTAATATCTCCTCCCTACACGCACACACTTTTACTTTGGTAGAACCGAAGTACACACAGCCATGGGGTAAGTTGGTTCTATATGAGATATCCTAATTAGTCTCTGTACAGGTTGAACTTGCACAACCCTACTTCTCGTCACAAAAAAATAAAAATAAAAGCCCTCTCCACTAGAACACATACGTCTATCTGATTGGTATTGTTGTACCCGATGTACTGTACTATTGACGTTTTTTTTCTTTCCTTGCTGACACATTCACGTGTGGAGTGAGTTATAAATAATGACACCCCCCCCCAAAAAAAAAAATATATATAAAGAATATTGTTGATTCAGATATAGTGCCAGAACCAATTTATAAATAGTTTGGGGGGCGGGGCCTGACCGCCAAGCAGAGCGGACGCTAATCGGAACAGCTCCTGCTACCAGAGGCAAAGATTTCAATTTAACAGTCCCAAAACTACCTAAACCCGAATTATAAAGCTACCGAGATAGCGGTGGCGCTAAGGGGCTTCTAACGACTCCCACTATGCAGAGCTACCGGAGAGATTACTCCTTTCGTCCCACGAAGCCGACAGGCGCGGGAGAGACGGCCGCTCTCCCGCAGCCACACGAGGCTGGAAAGCTGAATATGAGCCCACGCCCTCCACCCTATGGACCGGCGGGGGTTATCCCGGTCCCGGGAGGCCGTTCACCTGCTCTAAGGCAACAACTACAAGCTAAGATGACTGACCCCGACATGGCGGACCACCCACGTGGGCCCCCGGCAGAGGCGCAGCAAACCTCAGACGACAGAATCAGCGCCATCTTTGAGGCCTTCTGGCTTAGGCTGGAGAGGAGAATGAGAGACTCTCCCCTGTCCACACAAGGGAACTCGCCCGAGACTGACCAAGAGGGACTCCCTACCGGGCAGGTAATCACCAAAGCCCAAAGCCGAAGGGACAAACCTCGGAGGCCTCCCAATCCAGAAGCTCGACCCACTGCCGACCAGCAAGGGGCCTCAGCATATGGGAAGAAGGTGATACCTAACCACTCTCAAGCCAGGGGCCACCCGAAAACGCTGCAACCATCAACAACTACTTACCCAGCAACCACGGTGAAGTCGCAGGGGCAGGGAAAGTCTGACCCCACCGCACTCCTTCCTGGGCCGAAGGCCCCCCGGAGAACACCTCCACGGCACCAGCCACACCGCCGGAAGCCCGACCGTCGCAGGCGATGGCGAAACATCCGAGCTCTCCAAGGCGCCCAACAGAGGGAAGACCCGGCCTCCACTACGAGATCCCGTGTCTGTGGTCCGCAGGTGCCGGCCTTCATACCAGCCTGGGGCTGGGGTGCTCACTCCTCATCTCTACAACCTGCCAAACCCCTGCCGACTCGATCAGCGCGAGATGCCAGCCTCCCCAGCAGGGGCATCGGCTGACAGATGGCCCGCCGGCCCGCAGCCCCACTTCACGCCGCCCACAACCGAAAACACCTTGGGGCACAGCATGTACTGTTTAGCAACCTCTAATGGCTACCCACACCGGGACATTGCTTTCCAGACGACGGCAACCAGTCTTATTGGACTTAAACCTGCATAGCTAGTGCTGCAAGGTTATACTGTTTATTTTGTTTATACTGTTTATTTCTCCCTGACACCAGCTGAAATTCACATACTCTTGCTAGCTAAGTTTTCTCTGTCCTTTTACAGTATTTAATTTTACATAATTTAAGCCGGCATTGAGTCTCCCATGCCTGCACTATTATAATCAGGCTGTATCCTTCATACACACAGCCGTACTTAGTAAGCTTGTGTCATTGCGATATTACTAATATTGGTGCAATGACGCCGTCAGAAATCACCCTGCCTGCTCTAAAAACTTTGTTAAGCCTATTCATGCATAAAACGAAGCTCTGTCTATCCGCACTATCTGGCAGGCACTGCAAGTGAGGAGCTATGTATTACTACTCAGATTGAAATGTATGATAAAAGTTAATCTAGCTATGTCTTACTAACTCACTCTAGCTAGTAAATTGAATACAGTTAGGAGTTACGCCTACAGCTAATTTGTGCCTATCCTTAAAGCTGGCTCATTTCGTAACGAACGCGCCAGTATTACCACTACTCTAAGCCTTACCATTAATTTAAGCCTTCCTACGTGCTGTAATGCTTCAGACGGCAATAGCCATACATTGAGATATCTTGCCAATATAACACTTTGATGAATCTTAGCTATGGTTACTTGAGTGTCACAAGTTTAACTGAACTCCGCTATAGATCAATCAATAATGTTTAATAGCCTGCTCTCCTCTTGTTATATAAATGCAAATACTTATTCATGTTTTATGTTTAGTTAAGATAAATGTACGTTAAGCGACTCTCAAAATAATATAAAAATGAGGCATTGAAAATAATGTGGAAATGTATGCTATCGTTATATTAACCCTACTCTGTGAAAATCCTTGCATTTCCCTTTCTTTATTCTGTACCCTTCATCCGTGCCTTAATAAAAGAAAGATTGACAAAAAAAAAAAATATAAATAGTTTGCTTCTGATAGTCGGAGTAATGCTAAGGTGGTATCTATATAATATCTGCACCTATTAAGCTCTTGAAGAAGATACTTCATTTCAATCCATTATAGTTTTTATACTCAAAATAATCTAATTGTTTCACTCTGTTTGAAGGAGACTTAATACGATTTGGGATCCTATTTCTTCAAGAAAAGGACTTTTTTGAATAAATATAGAAACCAATAATATTTCATGTATCTGGCAAATCATATTTTTCCACAAATGATGCAGGTGGACAGATCACGGATCATATGAAGAACAGGGCTAAACTATTATTGAAGGCAAATCTAGGGAATTCGAGTAAACACATGTGCAGTATGATTTCTTGAATGAGCTACGGTCAACAAAATAACATCATATGTATTGCATGTATTATCACAAGATATCACAAATTTACTCAAATGAATGTAAATAAAAAGGGATAACAGGTACTGATCTAAGGATAACAAGTCCTGATCTTATGTAGGATCTGCTTGAGCCAGAGGGCACTGTGTATCTGATGTTTAGACTTTAAAAAACATAAAAAGCAATATATTAATTATATATGGGACTCAGACATGGTATCTAAGTTCAGAATTTTTACACACTCATTTTAAAGGGACACACATCACACCAAGAAATCCACCACCGGTCCAGGGGGGAAAGGGGTAACTGGTTTGTAAGGACTCCACTGTCAAACTTGGGCCCAGAGATTGGTTCCCAGATCGGATGTCTCTTCCAACAAGCAGACCGTCAGCTTCAGTAGGCTACAAGGTTGAATGCGGTTCTCCTCCATTGCGACACTCTGGAGCATGCTGAATATATTGCAGCTTATAGTAAGGATGGTCCCCGATTGGTGGGACCGTTTTTAACAAGGCTTAATGGGTTATTAGCCCATTTTTTATTTGAGCTAGCCGGAGCCAGAGAAGCACATGTCTGACCATCATGGGTGTCAGGCCCCACCCCCAGAATGCTGTTTTGACTGGAATAATTCAGAGGGTAGCAAAAAAACAAAAAACAAACAAACACTTGCTTCCAACTGGAGTAACATTTATACGTCAGGTGTAAGCACCTGTTCGGTGAGTGCACCAGTGAACTTAAACTTTGCAGTACCACAGAGAGCAGTGCATCTGTGCCACTGAAAGGGAATAAAATGTAAAAATAATACAAAGGCTTTTAAGATCGCAGTATGTAACAAGAGAGAACGCTCTCCCATGACATTTTAATTAGAGCTTAAAGATACTAAAACCTAGTCACACCTCCCTGCATGTGACTTGAACAGACCTGTTAAACATATATTATATGTTCCTTTATTGCACCGTCTGTTTAATATAGAATTTCTTATCTCCTGCTCTGTTAATAGCCTCCTAGAGCCCGCAGGAGCCTCCTGCTCGGAATTAAAGTTAAATTTACAGAGCAGGAGATTAAAACTTCAAAAGCAAGTTAACTCTGACAGGGGAGGTGTGACTAGAGCTGCATAAACAGAAACAAAAGTATTTTAACTCCTAAATGGCAGAGAATCGACCAATGGGACTGCAGGGGCATGATGTATAGACTAAAACTGCTTCATTAAGCTAAAGTTGTTTTGATTCCTATAGAATTCCTTTAAAAAGTTGGGTCTTTAAAGCCTCATGAACATCAAGGAGAGTCCTTGCAAATAGCTTCCCCTCTCCCAGTGGCAGGGCTTGATTAATAGCCCCTACCTCATCCTTCATGCTCTTAAAGGTTAAAAGCATTATTCCCAAAGCCCCCTGCCCTAACCCTAGGACCAGAGGATAATCAGTTAGTCTTATAAGCAGTGAAGGGGCAGAGAAAGCCCCGTCTCTTTGGCCCTAATAATAAGATGAATCCTCCACTCCTGCTCTAAACAGAATCAGCTGATAGCCAGTCCTCTGGTCTGAAAGGGTTAAAATAACCACTCAGTGGGGGCGGAGCCTGACCACCGATGAAGATGGACGTGTGATCCCTGAGCTCCCTCACCCCCGAGCACAAAATCAGCGTACATAAGCGACTCAAAGAAGCCATCCACATCAGAAAACGAGCACCACGCATTAACACCACAGGCCTCACCACAAATCCACCATGGGAGGCAACAAAAAACGGAGAGAACAAACTCCGTCGGTGGCCACGCTGTTTCGCGCCTCAGAGCAAGGGCGGCCATCTTCGGCCCAAAACACACAGAACTCCGGCTCAGACTCCGAAGACAGCGAGATGCCAGATGACACTACCGCTCCCCTAACTATGGGCAACCTGAGAAAATTACTCAGAGAAACGTCCGCAGACATCAAGGCCTACACGGCGGTGGAACTAGAAAAACAAATATCGGGCCTCAAAAGTGACATAGACGCGCTTACAACGCAGGCCGAACAAGATATTATGGGCCTGACCCAAACAACCCAAACCCAAAACCAAGAAATCCTCACCATGCAAGACAGGATAGTGCAATTGGAAGATGGCCTGGAGGATCTCAACAACCGATCCCGCAAGCATAATATTAGGATCCGAGGTCTACCAGAAACGGTCCCACCGGAGGCCGTTCTCACTACCACCAAAGCGCTCTTCCTCAACCTCCTGCCGGAAGCCTCCGACCACGATCTCACGATAGAGAGAGCACATAGGGCACTACGTCCCCCCACACCTAACCCGGCCATGCTGCGGGACGTGATCGTCAAACTATTACTCTTCACCACCAAAGAAAAACTGATGGCTGCAGCCCGCACAAAACCGACCCATCAGGGACAACAGTTACAATTTTTTTCAGGACCTGGCACCCACGACCCTAAGAAAACGCAGGGAACTCAAACCCCTCACCATCTCGCTGGTCCAACATGGCTGGAAATATATGTGGGGCCACCCGTTCAAACTAATGGTCCGGAAGGATAATCACTCTTATACCCTCCACCATCCTGCAGACATGCTGGACTTTGTCAAACACATCGGAGTCCCAATCCTCCAACCACCAGGGACCCACAAAGATCTACTCGCCCATCACATAAGGAAGACTCAACATCTTACCGCATGTCCCAGAGGAACAGACTGCCACAGACACTGAAGAAAACCCCACAGACGAGCACATGAAGGAGGAGAACGGAGACACAGGCTTTGCAAGCAGGACTTACCTCCAATACGAACGACTGAACAGGTTTTGCCCCTATTGCACCCCCCTAAGGGCCACCGTTCCCCCTCCCAACAACCTTAACATTATCATCAAGGTGCCTGGGGTACCCCTCCCCCGCCCGGGAGGAACAACCCTCGCCCCCCAGACAAGGCGAGGGATACACCAGGCCTCCCCCCGTGGCTTACTCAATTTGGCCCCCACGCCAAAGGCCCCCTGCCACTGATCGCCCAGTGGTAACCCCCATACTCTGGGGGGGCCCCGCACGCCCCGAGCCAAGCCCTCCCCTACTACCGCTCCAACCGGGCCTGGTCTTCACGCGGCCTCCGGTGTACCAGCTCACACCCCCCCACAGCCACGAAGGGGATACCCGCAACAGGCCGCTGAAACATTCAGCATGGGCCCACAAGCCAGCCTGGCATAACCTCCCACTATGGGAACTACCCCCCTAGATAATGGCAGGTTAAAGGTACCACTCAGTATCACAGGCGCATAGGCGCAAGTGAACTGATAGCAATAGACCAGACGAGACAGGTCTAGTATAAATGGAGGCACAGCGGCATAGCACGCCGCAGGTACTACGGGGAAAAAAAACAAAAAAACAAGGGCATAGGTGTATCACCCAGCTTCACCATCCATCCACTATTATCCCTAACTGTTACTGTTATTAAATGGTTTAGCCTCATAGGCGCACAGGCGCAAATTTAACTACTTTGTTATCAACAGAATGAATGGGATAGGCACTGTACAATACGTGGTAAATAACTGTGTTATCCACCAGCTTCACCATACATCCTCTATGATCCCCAACTGTTACTGTTATTAAATGTGAGGCACATGGTTTGGTTTCATAGGCGCACAGGTGCAAGTTTAACTACATCGTTATCAACAGAACGAAAGGGATAGGCACTGTACAATACGTGGTGAATGGCTGTGTTATCTACCAGCTTCACCATCCTTCCACTATTATCCCTAACTGTGACTGTTATTAAATGTTATGCACACGGTGTGGTCTACTTGACGTACAGGCGCAAATTTAACTACATCATTATCGACAGGACGAAAGGGATAGGCACTGTACAACACATGGTGAATAACTGTGTTATGGAAGATGGCTGGACGTGTTTGTTAACATCTCCTGCTCATCTGAACTTAATCCAAAAGCATCCAGCTCGAAACGACCAAAACTCAGAGAGGAGCAGATAGTGGACTGATGACACAGCGAGTGGGCATCCGTGGGTGCCCTTATTTAAGCCTCAACAATATGGAACTCCACCGTCCGAACATGCGGCCTAGCGGGAAAGGCGGCCAGGTACCTGGGGGAGTCGGCCGATCCCCTGGTGCTGCACCGGCTGTGACCGAAGGCAAGTCTGATGCCCTGCAACCCCCCCCCCCTGGACCGGTGGGAGTTATCCCGGTCCCCCCAGACTCACCCCAGAGACTCACCTGGCAAGCTGGCAATCCGCACGACACCCCAGACAGTGAGGCCCAAGATGGCGGAAGAGCTCTCCTCGTGAAGGCTGGACCTGCATGGGCCGAAGTCGGACCACCCGGACCCACCGAGCCACACGCAACACCGCATAGATAAAGCATTTCAACGATTCTGGCGACAGTTGGAGGAGTGGTTGACGGTGCCACAGGCCCGTCCACAAGAGAGTATACGCAAGGCCGCGACCCGCAAAGGCCCTGAGCCTCCTCGGAGCAACTCAACTCCGCAACCCACTAAGAATCGCACTCCTGACCAGACAAGTCAGAGTCCCACAGTGACCAAGAAAAAGCGCCTACACGGCAAGGAACTCACAACGCCCCAATTACCTGCACACCTGAGTGGGAGTAGAGGAGACAGGCACCAGTCCCAGAACTCTGAGGTGACCCACACCAAGCGACCGAGATCAAGCCGACACCATCGGATACCCGCAACTTATGACCGCTCACCACACAAATCAAGAAAGGGAACCCAGACGGAAGACCACCACTCAGCACAGACCAGCCGGAGAGCAGACAGAGACACCGGAAACCATACCACCAGGCGGACCCCTGCAACCGAATTGCAGGCGCAGAGATCGGGAATTGGTTAGGTGAATATCCTAATCTGGCTTCCGGAGCCTAACACCTGCTCCAAGGCTTTGCTGGGACACTTGCTGACTCTACATACACTGCGGACATGTATATCTGCAGAGGACTCTATTCACGGCAAGAGAGCAAAATGTACCTTGACTTTCTGTTGCATTTATTGTTTTATTTCCTTTTCTTCTGCTCTATAACTCCCTTACAAATGCAGCTACACTCTCCGTACAAAACTTGCCCACTATGGCAAACTAACCACTATGCCCGATCTGCATATTATGTTCCCCCAATCATTAGGCTCATGCTTCACGAAACAGGGCCTGTACCCACCTGTGTAAAGCGTGCACACTCACTTACGTTTTCTAACCCACAGCACTCCTCACAATAGCGATACTGACCCAGCTTACACCATAACGTAGATAACAGGTTTATTTTGTTAGGAGTCTCTGGTGTGGGGCACAGCACACGAATTTTCACATAATCTTACAAACCTGTCGACTACATTGTGACCCCCCACAATAGCAATACCAACTCAGCTGGTGCCATAACGCAAATGGCGTGTTTATCTTGTATGGTATTTCACAACATGCACATACCCTCACTAATCTCAAGCGCTAACCAACCGATCTGTATAAGCTTATGCCTAACCACTTGCACCGTGCGATATTTGTTATACCTAGCTTGAATCCTCCTATTAAGGTGGCATATTCGCTAAGGAGCTACTCACGTTTAATAACATCATACTCTACCTTTGTTTAATCACGTTAATCATTATTAAGTTCTGCTTGTTACTAATATTCTGGAACGCTCAATTAATATAAAATGAGGCTGTTACTCACAGGAGATGTTAAAACTGTTATCATATCCCTATTCTGTATGAGAAACGTACGTCTCCCCTTTTTCATTCTGTACCTTTTATAAAACTTGCCTCAATATATTGAAGAATCGATAAAAAAAAAAAAGAATAACTGTGTTATGTTATTTGACAGCGACGAACCGGCCCCACACTGGGACAACACCCTCCGCTTGACGGCTAAAATCTTGCTGACTCCACCCAAGCAGTGACCACCGATGACTTATGCTGCCCTCCGACTGAGAACACCCCCATTATACGGAACCCCGACACCCAGACCACACACTCTTGCACGGGACCCTAAGGTACCAAGACACACAACCAGACCGACCCCATAGGCCACCCCTTACCATCCCACATGACGAATGCAACCCCCCCTAAAACAAAGACAGAGGATTCGACTGCTGGATTTAGGCAAAGCCTGAGCACTCATTTAATACGTTATTAAGTTGCATGTGTAATGTAATGAATTTATTGCTCCTTATTAATGCCAAACTGTTGTTCAAATTGTACTGTTACCGATGCACACCACCCTACAAAGAACTCACAGCCCCTCCACACTATTCCCGGAATGGGACAACCCCCACAGTCTTTCATACTCCATGGGGTGGGGAGGGGGAGGAGCCCCAACGCGGGGATGGGCACTGACTAACGCGGCACACTACACACCACCACAGAAACCCCCTCACAAAACATACGCCTATTCCTCTTGCAAACAAGTTACCACACGCTTAACCGCACCGGCAAACCGACAGCCCACCGCCCACACAGTTCACTCCACTGCAGCCCAGAACACACGGGGCAGAAAGAGGAACCCAATCCTTCTCCTCGTGGGCGTTGACCCCCTTCCCTCCATACCGCAGTAACCCCACGGAACCCATAAGCATCACCCGCACCCTCAGTCTGGAGGAAACCCACAGAGACACAGAGATAGGCAACACCCCTCACACGGGACTCACGCCCTGCAAATTCACACCCCCAGGTTCCCAGGATGTTCCCTCTAGACTAAGAGACTGACTGCACAACCTACCTAACCTGGGAACACAGGGGGCACAAGACTGCCTAGGAGCATAGCCAGAGGAGCCACCAAAGATGGAAGACAGACCTACAGGTCGCAACCAGCAACCCGAGACAGTGACCTCAATCACATATGCGTGCACACTCCTAACACAACACCCAACTCACACACTTCCCGTAAGCTCACAGGCTCGGGGGGGAGGTACGGGACATACCGGCCTCCTCGACCCCACTACTTCAGACACCTTTCTCCACACCTAACTCCCAGCCTCTCCTTGCCCCCGCAGACAGGCTGGCCAAAACTCCATTCCCTACTGTCCTGGCTATTTACACGCAAGACCAGGAGCTACCGACACACTCCTCACACCCACAGCCAACTCTATCACCTTATCCAGACACCACACCACCTACTCGTACTGCACTACCTTTCCTTACCTTTAAAAACTCTGAAACCAAATAAATGCCCGGGCCCAGACGGCTTCTCGGGTCTATACTATAAAACCTTCGCGTCAGCCCTACTCCCACAACTAAGCGATCTCTTTAATTCACTTCTACAGGGGGACCCTCTTCCCTCAGACATGCTGCAGGCGAACATATGCCTCATACCGAAACCCGGCAAATCCCATCTCGACCCCGGGCATTACAGACCAATTTCCCTGATAAATGTAGATGTTAAGCTATTCACGAAGGTAATGGCAGAAAGACTTAACCCCCTTCTACCCCGACTCATTCACCCGGACCAAGTGGGATTCATCCCAAACAGACAGGCCAGTGACAACACTAGACGCACCTTCAACCTCATTTGGTATGCAGACGCATTTCCACCCTGATCTTATCCCTCGACGCGGAAAAGGCTCTGGCCCTTTCTATTCGCAACATTACAAAAGTTCGGTTTCCCACTACCCTTTATCAACGCACTGAGCACGCTATAGTCTTCCCCCACAGCTACCCTTCTCCTGCACTCAGCTAAACCCCCATCTTTCCAAATTAAGAATGGCACATGACAGGGATGCCCCCTCGCCCCAATTTTATTCATATCCCTTGAACCGCTACTCCAAGTCCTTCGAAACCACAAAGACATACACGGAGTACATATTAGGGACAAAATATATAAGATCGCTGCTTATGCAGACGATGTCCTTTTGACAATAACTAGCCCGCTGAACTCTCTCCCACCCCTGTTCACGGCGCTAACAGAATACGCCAATATTTCCGGTTACAAACTTAATTTGGAAAAAAACGCAGCCCTCCCGATCCAGGTGGACCAACCCACCCTCCAAGTACGACACCCGTTCAAGTACCAGACCTCCGCCATCAAATACCTGGGCACCACTCTCCCAGCAGACCTGACACAAACTTACAGCCTCAACTATGCACCCCTACTTAACACGGTCTCACAGGACCTAGAGAAATGGAAAGACATTTCAATCTCTTGGATAGGTCGAATGACCTCGATAAAAATGTATCTCCTCCTGAGGTTCTTATACCTTTTCCAAACCCTCCCAATTCTGATACTCGCGTCCGACTTTAAAAAATTGCAGACCAAAATAGACAAGTTCATATGGGCGAGGTAAAAGAGCTCGGATTGCACGCCAAACACTGTATATACCAAACAGATCGGGTGGACTGGGACTTCCCAATTTCACCCAATACTTCCACGCAGCACAAATAGCACAAACAATCCAACTCCACGCCGCCCCCGTGTCAGGATCGGGACAGGGATCCAACACGCAGGGTACAAAGAGTGGAAAGGTACGTATACCGGGCCTTAGAATGGCCGGACTAACGTACCGAGAGTAATAGAGAATAGTCAGAGACAAGCCGAGGTCGAGGGAACGAGAAGACAGATAAGCGAGAGACAAGCCGGGTCAAGGGGTAACAGAGAAGCAGGGTAGTACAACAAGCCGAGTCAAAACCAAATAGAGCAAACTAGAATACCAGAGCACTGAGTGACTAGACAAGCTAGAACCACGACAGGGCAATGAGCTGAAGTGAGAAGTAAGCTTAAATACCCTGGCTCCGGATGAAGGACACGCCTCTGACAAGTACCGATTGGATATCGGACACTTGAGTGGCAGGTTGCTCGTGATAGCGCCATGACGTCACGTATTGAGCGTCCCGCTAGAAAAGGACGTGGATTCCTCGCGGTCGGTGTTTAAGTGACTGGATGAACCGCGAGGAACGAAGGAAACAGCTCGTTTGGACGGATAAATTACTAAGTCTCTACCTCCTTTAGAGGTAGAGGCCTCAGGTACCCTGACAGTACCCCCCCTCTCAGATACGCCCACCGGGCGGAAGGAACCGGGACGAGATGGAAAGCGGAGGTGAAATGCTCTGCGAAGGCGAGAAGCATGAACGTCCTCCTGAGGTACCCAACTCCTCTCCTCAGGACCATATCCCCTCCAGTTGACCAGATATTGCAATTTTCCCCTTGAAATTCTGGAATCAATGATGGAGCTGACCTCGTACTCTTCCCGACCCTCCACCTGGACAGGACGAGGTGAGGAAACCTTAGAGGAGAACTTGTTGCAAATAAGAGGTTTCAACAGGGAGACATGAAAAGAGTTAGGAATGCGTAAGGCAGGTGGCAGAGCAAGGCGATACGCAACCGGGTTGATACGAGTGAGGACCCTGTAAGGACCTATGTAGCGAGGAGCAAATTTCATAGATGGAACTTTTAGGCGAATATTCTTAGTACTCAACCATACCCTATCCCCAGGAACAAAGACAGGAGCCGCTCTTCTATGCTTGTCAGCGTGTTTCTTGAACAACGAGGAATTATGTAACAGAATTTGCCGAGTCTGATCCCATAATTTCTTCAGGTTGGCGACATGATCATCAACCGACGGTATCCCCTGAGAAGAGGAAACCGAAGGAAAAATCGAAGGATGAAAGCCATAGTTCATGAAGAAAGGGCTAGAGCGAGTTGAATCACAAACAAGGTTATTGTGTGCGAACTCCGCCCAAGGAATCAGACCGACCCAATCGTCCTGGTGTTCGGAAACAAAGCAACGTAGATACTGTTCGATCTTTTGATTGGTACGTTCAGCAGCTCCGTTAGACTGAGGGTGATAGGCAGAGGAGAAGTTCAATTTGATACCCATTTGAGAACAAAAGGATCTCCAGAAACGTGAGACAAATTGAGAACCTCTATCAGAAACAATCTCCGAAGGAATCCCATGTAGGCGAAAAACCTCTCTCGCAAAAATCTCCGCCAATTCAGGAGAAGTCGGAAGTTTAGGTAATGGCACGAAATAGGCCATCTTAGTAAATCTATCCACCACCGTGAGAATAACAGTCTGTCTCTTGGAAGCAGGCAAATCAACGATAAAGTCTATGGACAAACAGGACCAAGGTTTCTCAGGAATGTCCAAGGGGTGCAACAGACCACATGGAGATGCATGAGGTTGTTTAGTCTTGGCACAAGTCTCACAAGCTGCGACGAACTCCTCAATATCCTTTCGTAGTGAAGGCCACCAGAAATCCTTGGATATCAGAGAGTATGTCTTGCGAATACCAGGATGGCCAGCTACTTTACTTTCGTGAAAACATTGTAAGAGCTCCAGTTGAAGTTCAGGGGGAACAAAGTTTCTTCCCTCAGGAGTGTTTCCGGGAGCTAGATGTTGTGACTTCAAGATCTGGTCAAGTAGCGGAGAATGAATTTTGAGACTGGTATTAGCAATAATATTGCATTTGGGTACAATGGAGGACAAAAGTGGTTCGACTGAAGCAGAAGGCTCATATTGGCGAGATAGCGCATCGGCTTTAGAATTCTTTGAGCCAGGTCTGTAAGTCAGAACGTAATTGAAATGGGTAAGAAACAACGACCAACGAGCCTGCCTGGAGGACAAACGCTTGGCCTCTCCAATATAAGACAAATTTTTGTGGTCTGTTAGAATGGTAACAGGATGTAATGTACCTTCCAATAAATGTCTCCACTCTTTCAAAGCCTTGATAACCGCTAGTAACTCTCTGTCACCAATGTCATATCTGCTCTCTGTACCAGACAATTTTTTAGAGAAAATCCACATGGATGTAATGGTTTATCAACACCCAACCTCTGAGATAGGACAGCACCTAAACCAGTCTCTGATGCGTCTACCTCAAGTAGAAAAGGCAGGGAAGTGTCGGGGTGAACTAAAATTGGAGCGGAAGCGAAAAGCTCCTTGAGAGTCTTGAACGCAAGAAGAGCTTCAGTAGTCCAATTCTTAGTATCAGCCCCCTGTTTGGTCATATTAGTGATAGGTGCGATAATTGAAGAATAGCCCTTAATAAAGCGCCTATAATAATTAGAAAAACCAATAAATCTCTGTACGGCTTTAAGACCTTTGGGTAAAGGCCACTCTAGAATGGACTGGAGCTTATCCGGATCCATCTTAAATCCTTCCCCAGAGATCACATAGCCGAGAAAGGTTACCTGGGTTTGATCAAAGCTACATTTCTCCAACTTGCAGTACAAGCCATGCTGGAGAAGCTTGTGCAAAACCCTCCTGACTTGCTTGTGATGAGTCTCAATCTCACTAGAATGTATGAGTATATCATCTAGGTATACAATGACGCAATCTTGCTGAAATTCCCTAAGAACCTCATTTATCAGATCCTGGAATACAGCTGGTGCATTGCATAACCCAAAAGGCATAACAGTATATTCATAGTGGCCACATCGAGTATTGAATGCCGTCTTCCACTCATGTCCCTGCTGGATTCTCACCAAGTTATATGCCCCTCTGAGGTCTAACTTGGTGAAAATTGTAGAGCCCTTCAAACGATCGAAGAGTTCGGTGATCAAGGGAATCGGGTAGGCATTTTTAATGGTTATCTTATTTAGGCCTCGATAATCAATACAAGGTCTCAAAGAACCATCCTTCTTTTTAACAAAAAAAAATCCAGCCCCGGCAGGGGAGGAGGACCTCCTAATGAATCCCTTGTCTAAATTTTCGTGAATATACTCCTCTAGAACTGAGTTCTCTTTCATAGATAACGGGTATACATGACCTCTGGGAGGCATGGTACCAGGGAGTAGGTTAATTTTGCAATCAAAGGACCTGTGTGGGGGTAAGGTATCGGCTTTCTTTTTGTCAAATACTGCCTTTAAATCTAGATACTGAGACGGAATTTGTGTCTCTGTAGGATTGTCAGAGTTAGCCGATGTGTTGGTTAATCCGAGAGGTGAGACCTTCCGCAAGCATTTTTCTTGACAATTCTGTCCCCACGAAACTATCTCCCCTGACTCCCAATTAATAATAGGGTTATGTCTCCTCAACCAGGAGTACCCCAGGACTATGGGAATAGACGGAGAAGAAATGAGCAGTAAGGATATGTCCTCTCTATGTAGGATGCCAACAGTTAAGTTAATCGGCATGGTCTCATGGAAAATAACAGGCTCAAGTAACGGTCTACCATCGATGGCCTCAACAGCCAGTGGTGTCTCTTTTAACTGGGATGGAATAGCATGCTTGGCAGCAAAACCCTGATCTATAAAGCTCTCAGCAGCTCCAGAATCGATTAGTGCCATAGTCTTAACTACTCCCTTCTCCCACTTTAAAGAAACGGGTAACAGAAGCCTGAGCTCTTTGTAGTTGTGAATAGAGGACAAAGTAGAAACACCCAAGGACTGTCCTCTAGAGAAACTTAGGTGCGAGCGTTTCCCGAACGATTGGGACAATTTAGGCGTAAATGACCTCTAACTCCACAATACATACATAAACCCTCCCTTCTCCTGTACTGTCTCTCCCTCTCTGTGAGATGAGTACTGCCTATCTGCATAGGTTCAGAAATACGTAAGTCTTCGAACTCGGAATTTTGAAAGGTAGGCGCTAGTTTAAAGGAGGGTCTACGGGTCCTATCTCGAGTGTTCTGCCTCTCTCTTAGGCGTTCATCAATACGAGATATAAAAGAAATTAAATCCTCCAAATTTTCAGGGAGTTCTCTAGTAGCGACCTCGTCAAGAATTACATCTGATAACCCATTCAGAAACACATCTATATAAGCCTGTTCGTTCCACTTAACTTCTGCCGCCAAGGACCTGAACTCTAGTGCATAATCCACAAGTGTTCGATTGTCCTGTCTAAGGCGCAACAGTAATCTAGCTGCATTGACCTTTCTACCAGGAGGGTCAAAAGTTCTTCTAAACGCAGCTACAAAGGCATTATAATTATAGACTAGTGGATTATCATTCTCCCATAAAGGATTGGCCCATCTCAGAGCTTTCTCAATGAGTAAAGTAATAACAAATCCAACCTTCGCTCTATCTGTAGGATAAGAGCGAGGTTGTAATTCGAAATGGATGCTAATCTGGTTCAGAAAACCACGACACCTCTCCGGTGACCCGCCATAACGTACTGGTGGGGTAATACGGGAAGAAGCACCTACAGTGGCTACCTCTAGACCTGAGACTGCAGGAGAAATAGAAGGAGTACGTGTCTCCTCAGGTGGATTACTAGCACGAGACAAAAGTGCCTGTAGTGCCAAAGCCATCTGATCCATCCTATGCTCCATGGCGTCAAACCTGGGATCCGAAGAACCAAGCTGACTGTTTGTACCTGCAGGATCCATTGGCCCTGTCGTAATGTCAGGATCGGGACAGGGATCCAACACGCAGGGTACAAAGAGTGGAAAGGTACGTATACCGGGCCTTAGAATGGCCGGACTAACGTACCGAGAGTAATAGAGAATAGTCAGAGACAAGCCGAGGTCGAGGGAACGAGAAGACAGATAAGCGAGAGACAAGCCGGGTCAAGGGGTAACAGAGAAGCAGGGTAGTACAACAAGCCGAGTCAAAACCAAATAGAGCAAACTAGAATACCAGAGCACTGAGTGACTAGACAAGCTAGAACCACGACAGGGCAATGAGCTGAAGTGAGAAGTAAGCTTAAATACCCTGGCTCCGGATGAAGGACACGCCTCTGACAAGTACCGATTGGATATCGGACACTTGAGTGGCAGGTTGCTCGTGATAGCGCCATGACGTCACGTATTGAGCGTCCCGCTAGAAAAGGACGTGGATTCCTCGCGGTCGGTGTTTAAGTGACTGGATGAACCGCGAGGAACGAAGGAAACAGCTCGTTTGGACGGATAAATTACTAAGTCTCTACCTCCTTTAGAGGTAGAGGCCTCAGGTACCCTGACACCCCGGTCTAAAGCGATGGGTCGACTTGGAACACAATATATTTGGAACGCATTTCCCATCCCTATACATCTGGCTCCCGAAGGACGCCAGACCCCCGGCCCCTTCTACCTCCCCAGCAGTCCTCACCACGATCAAAATATGGGATCAAATTACTGAAAAACATGATCTCATTTCCCATCCCTCTTGCTAATGCCCATCCTCCGGAATACAAAATTTACGCCAGGTATGTCCCCGAAGGACTTCATCCACTTTGAAGATAATGATCTGACCCACATCCACCAATTCTATAAGAACCAACAAATCATGCCTTTCGCGGAACTCTCCCAACAGACTCCCCTCACAACCCGAGACTTCTTTCGATACATACAAATCCGTAGCTTCATCGACAAACCTGCCCTAAAGAAAGCAAGCACCATCCCCCTCACCCCATTAGAAAAAGCATGTAGCAACCACCCACTCCACACAGGACAAATATCAACAAAATATTCCCTACTAAGTAGAAACATACGGGAAGGCTCCATGTCCTATATGGCAGCCTGGGAGAGGGACCTGGGCCCCATAGGAGATCAAGGCGACTGGGCAGCCATCTGGGAAGCCACAGCAACTATATCGATTTTTGTCAATCACAAAGAGCAAGCATACAAGACACTCCTCAGATGGTATCTTACCCCCCTACGCCTGAAACAAATGAGACAAACAGACAACAATCTCTGCTGGAAGGCGTGCGGGAACAGGGGAACATTCATCCACATGTGGTGGGAGTGTCCACAGGTAGCCATACTCTGGCAACAGATAGCGCAACTAGCATCACAAGCACTACACGCCACCATCCAGATGGACCCGTGACTATGGCTCCTCTCTAGACCCCTCAGAGACACCCCAAGGGCACAAAACAAGTTGAAAGCCAAACTAGCGCTAGCCACCAGGCGAGCAATCGCAGAGAAATGGGGGAGCCCAGATACCCCACCCATAACACTCATGAAATGAAAAATTAATGAAGCAATGACAATGGATAAACTTAGCACCCTCGTACATGATACCATCAAACACTGACAAAATATGGGAACCATGGATCTTCGAATTCTCAACCCTACCGGACAACCCCCTCCGCAGAACAGACTAGGCGGGAGGGCGTCCCTTTGGAGCAAAACCTCCAAGGACCACCCCAGCCCCCACACCTTACCAACCTTGTCGCTCCCATCTCTTTACCGCACCCTACAACAATCGGACACTCGACTTCACGAACACCGGTAAAACATACTAACGCTTGCTTCCTTTTCACGAACAGCTAGGAGAGTGCAAATCAAAACGTTTATTTACTGTAACCCATGAGTTATGAATAAAGACAAATAATTTTCTTCAAAAAGCCCAGCGTGTGCCTTTCTTCGTGGAGATTTATGTTGATTTGGCTGAATCTTGTCGATGTAATAATTTACATATTTTGTATATAATTGTTGCCCTCTTTATTTTACAGTCCAATCAGTACATCAGTTTCTGTACACCTGTACCGACTTACGCATATTCCCTATGTTACGTTTATTACATTATGCTTAGGTCTTACAGCTTATGGCCTTTTGTGTCCTGACCATACATGTATAAAATTAAATTAAAACTAAATATATCTATATAGTACATATACACATACATTAATAAAATCACATGATTATGTAATATTAATTATATATTAAGGGAATGTGCCTAAAAAGTCCAGAGAATTTAATTTGCATTTCTATTTTCTATTTCAAAATCTCCTAAAACCTGTGCATGTGGGGTACAGTTGTAAGAATTAAAACAGTAAAAAATATAATGATGATAATCAGTGAAAGTGCAGTTTTTGTGCGTTAAAAAATAAATAAAAGGGGGCGGGGCCTGACCGCCGGTCGGATCAGACGTGTTTCTTCTGAGCTCCTTTCTCTGAGCTGGAATATCGGAGCTAACTGCGGGCCACAAGCAGACACCGAACTGAAATTATGACGACAGCACTGCTCAGGCGATGGGGATTCAGGTGATACCCGACAAGAACCCAGCGACACCAAAGTAACGGTAGAGGCCTGAGGCCTACAAGCTTGAGCCTGGGCGGGACGGGCGCTCACCCGGTTCTCCGACCGGCGCTCTGCCACCTCCCCCCTGGACCGGGGGGGGTCATCCACTGAATGCCGCAACAACTCCGCAACGGTCCGGCCGAGCATTGCGGCCGGGACGGCGTGCCCCAAGATGTCCGACCACAGCGGCTCCTGTAACAAGCCACATGCTTGCCCCCACACCCATGAGAGTGAAACCACCAGACTAGACCTCCACATAAGCCACTCACCCGACCCGAAACCGGTGCACGGCAATCCACAGCCGCAAATCGGGGAGCCGCAAAACTGCACACTCTGATAAACGCTGCTGGAGCTGAGTCCCGGTCCAGGGGCGCCTCTGCAGAGACAAACACCGACGGCAGGAGACACGTCAACGCACTGGGCATCGGCTGAAGGGACTACCTTGGTGCCTCCTACGCGGGCATGCCTCACTGGGGACAGTTAGCAGTTCCTACTTTATCTGCCGGGACTCTGTCTCACTATGAGACTCTAATTGGCAGCATGGGCATCGGATGAAGGCAAGATGCTTCAATGTGGGAGGGGGGTGCTGTTGACCAATATCCACACGGGTTTCCAAAGCCATGTGGGATATAACATAACAGCCTAGTTTCTGCAGCCCACGACCCACAGTTGCCCCCACACCAACCTGATGGCACTATAAGCCTTTTAATTTGCATCATGCTTTAATTTACTCTTACATAGCTATACCGGGCAAATGACAGACACCAGGATGCCTGTGTCGCTTTACATTAGCCTGTGTCGCTTTACTTGTTTAGTAAAGCCTGTGTCGCTTTACATTAGCCTGTGTCGCTTTACTTGTTTAGTTATGTTTTATTTGCCTGTTATGTTCATCTTGGCACTTAACAAAGCGAGACCTTAAACTGCTGTAACTATGGCATAAGTGTAAAGGTTAGCGAATAAATGTTGCATTAACTCTTTGTCTATCGGGATGCTCGCACTTTGCATATCTCCGTTAGCCCACTATCGACTGGCTCTGAGTCACAAGACGGTGCTGCATTATTACTATTATTATTTGTACTGCCCCTGCCTTATCTAAAGTGGCAGTTAATCATTTGCACCCAACCACGTGTCACACACAACATGTCGTCTAGCGGACACACCCTCGCTGTTCATGCCTGCAATCAACCTACTTCATGCCTTTAGCTTTTATGCCACTTAACGCCCCTGACAATCTCTCCTGCTACGCACAGGGCAACCGACATACCCACTATAGCGGCGCTCATACAACTGCTCAGACCTAGGGGCATCACTATACTCATAGGCTTAAACTATGCTTAGCCTTTGAATGATATTACTCAAAATATCTATTTTGCTTCTCTTAGTTACCAGCCTGAATGAACATAAAGCTACAGATTGTTTTACCTAGCCTGACTTCTCCTGTTTTAAAAACAAAAAATATGCTGGTAATGATTGCCATGTTATTGATACTCTTGTTTCATTCCATCGGCCTGTATTTGCTGTTGTGGCAATATAAGCGTGTTTTGTTATTCTAAGCACAATAAAAATAAAGAATTGAAAAAAAAAAATAGTATCAGAGCTTTGGCCAGGGTTTGTGACTAAGTGGCTACTAAAAAGGACTGGATATACCCAATTTTGAATACTCTGGGTTGTCTACTTTTTCATATGTTATGCCAAGTTGTGGGTAATTCCCATTCTGGGGTGCCATATGATCTCATGAGATTTTGTTGAACACAAATACAAGTGTTTTGGAGCAGTAAAACGTATAATGACAATGATATCATTGGTGAAAGGGCACTGGTTTTGTGAAAAATGCTAAAAAGAAACATATACACTAACCTTGGCCAGGGTTTGTGACTAAGTGGCTACTATGAAAAACTGCACATGGAGGTTTAACCCCTTGGCTGATGGAAGTGTAATTCCACCTTCAGAAGCATTGTTGAGGTTTCATCAGTCAACTACAACTAAAGTTCCTAATATCAGCTTGACAAATTACACAGAATGTCAGTCACTGGCTGAGAGTGTTAAGTTGACATGCTAAGTCAATGCATGGACATCCACAGCTTCCATCTTCTACAGCTCTGCGGTCTGTGATCAGACCACCAGCGAGCCTCAGACCCTGGCAGGGACCAAGGTAAGGGGGCAAGCAGGGCAAGGGTACTCCTGACATCATAACCACTATGATTGAAGTAACTCTAAAGCTAAGGGATGTGCAGACTTTAGCATCTCACCTACCAAGGACAAGAAGTGCTCAAGTTGTATGTTTCTTCGAAAAAGGAGCACCAGGAACATGACAGACCCGGGAAGCAATAGTTGCTACAATTTATCTAATCAATATGGAAGAAGTAGTAGATTTCCCTTGTTAAAAAGTTCTGGAAGGCCTCCGTTTTGCTCTATGCTGTAGGAACATGGAGAGACAATATACTAGGCATGCTAACAAGGCACATCTTCAAGATGAATCCTGAAAGTATAGACAAGCTTTTTAAGATTGAAAGGGCACAGAACAGGAAATTAGACCATATTCGATCTAGCTGGTCCGCATGAAACAATCCTATTGTCAGGGGTTCCAGCATAGAATGGTCTTACCTCTATAATAATTACCTTGTATAGTGCACATACTGCAGATCAGAATTTGAGCAGCCTGCTGCCTGCACAAATTGTGTAGTATATTTGAAGTAATTAGAAGGCATATGCTCAGTGAATATTGAAATGTATGTATTGGCACAAAAAAGGAAAATTATGGTTCCCTTCTGAGTAGTGAATTATACGAATGACAATGTAATTTTAACTATAAGAAGAGGAAAGACAAAGATTGATGGGAGTGAGGGGGGGGGGGGGGCAAAGGGGCGCAGAGAAAAGGGTTATTGTGTTACCTTTAGACTCTATTTCAAGCATGTCTAACCCTCTGCTTTGAGCCACCTGGAATGCGGCCCAGTTGCCATCCAGGCTGCTGGGTGGCGATGAAGCAGGGAGCCAATTGTTACTGTGCTCTTCCTGCAAAGCTCCCTCACGCGCCCTGCTGTGAGCCGGCATAACTACAGGGCTTGCAAGGAAGCTGTGCAGGAAGAGTTCAGAGATCCCATCACAGCAGCAACCATTGGCCACTAGGGAGAGGATTCACTTCAGCTCTCTCAGAGAAAGCTAAGAAGGCTGAGTGGACCTTTTAATTACTAAGTGTGTGTGTATGAATGATTTTTGTATTTTGTATGGGTATATCAGTATTATATGTGTATGTCATTGTGTGTGTGTCTGTGATTGTATGTATGTCTGATTGTGTGTTAATGTGGTGGACCATTCGGTAAGGGACTCGCGTGTCACCGCCAAGGCTGTCCTTTCCCCTTCGAAGTATCCCATTCAGCACAGTAGTCAGTGATTATAGCTCGCAGGATTGCAGTAGAGTAAAGGAGTGTTATAGCCTTTTCCCTCCATACATTAGTTGAGACTTAATGCTGGGTAAAGATCTGGTTTTATTAAAGGACCACTATAGTGCCAGGAAAACACTAGTTTTCCTGGCATTATAGTGCCCTGAGGGTGCCCCCACCCTCAGGGTCCCACTCCGGTGGCACTGAAGGGGGAGGAAGGGGTTAATCCCTTACCTTTTTTCCAGCGCCAGGCTCCCTCGGCGCTGGGGACTCTCCTCCCTCTTCTTCCGTCACCGGCTGAATGCGCATGCACGGCAAGAGCTGCGCGCACATTCAGCCAGTCCATAGGAAAGCATTATCAATGCTTTCCTATGGACGCTGGCGTCTTATCACTGTGAAAAAAATCACAGCGAGAAGCGCGGAAGCGCCTCTAGCGGCTGTCTCATTGACAGCCACTAGAGGCTGGATTAACCCTATTATAAACATAGCAATTTCTCTGAAAATGCTATGTTTATAGAAAAAAAGGGTTAATCCTAGATGGACCTGGCACCTAGACCACTTCATTAAGCTGAATGAGTCTGGGTGCCTATAGTGGTCCTTTAAGCTGAGCACAGTCATTTATACACAGATAAGAACCATTTGGCCCATCTAGTCTGCCCAGTTTTCTAAATACTTTCATTAGTCCCTGGCCTTATCTTAAGTCTAGGATAGTGTTATGCCTATCCCACGCATGCTTAAACTCCCTCACTGTGTTAACATCTACCACTTCAGCTGGGAGGCTATTACATGCATCCACTACCCTCTCAGTAAAGTAATACTTCCTGATATTTATGTATTTAAATGTTTCCATCATATCCCCCTGTCTCGTCTTTCCTCCAAGCTATACATGGTAAGTTCCTTTAACCTTTCCTGGTAAGTTTTACCCTGCAATTCATGAACCAGTTTAGTAGCCCTTCTCTGAATTGTTTCCAATAGGGGGCACTCACTCTGACGCCATTGTGGCACCTGGTCTGAGGCACCTCCCCTTCAAAAAGCATCTCGTGGCTGGAAGGAAAGTGGGGAAAAACCTGTGTGAAAGTTGGCTGGGAGTTAAGGTTAGCCACGTCCGGACCGGAGTTCCAGAAAAGTTATACACAAGGCCTGCTGAAGTCTTTGCAGTTTCTGGACTCTGGTTATAGTCTGAAACAAAAGGGGGGGGGGGGGCAGGGTGTGTGTGTGTTTCATAGACGGCTCCCTAATTTGGTATCCTCAATTTATGGCAATCCCACATAGGAGCGTTATCTACTAAACAATCAAAATACTAAAATTAAGAAAAGGGCGTTTAAAGTTTTATTACTTATATACATTAACTATTGTGATCCTTGTTTGCTAGTTGCAAGGTCCTCTAGGGTAAAAACAACATGCACAGTCTTTTGGTTACAATTCAATTCAGGCCCTTTATTTAGAAGTCCATTCAAGCGGCAGCAACATAACACGAAATAACATAACATAACAGATTTCCCTTTAAACCAAATCCTAGCTCGTCTGAGCAGCACTAACTAACATTGTTATTATTCCCCATCTACCAAGGGCTCTAAACTAACAAAAACGTAGGTTTCACCAACCTTGTTCCACATTAACGTTTCCTGCACTACAGTGCTCAGTCACATTGACTCTTGACTCCCAGTGCTCCAAACCAGCCTTAAATCTTGACTCTCACAGGAGAGAACAGCGTCTCCCCTACCTGCTTCCAGGGAGGAAACCAGCAACCCCCCTACCTGCCTAGAAGGGAGGGGATTTAATATAGGATATACCCCGGGTGCCAAATGCTCCAGGTACGCCCCTGACTGTGTTACAGGCTTATTGTGACAAGGTTGAGAACGAGTGTGATAACAGTGAGGGGTAAAGGGGTAATGGGTAACTGTGGCAGAGTGAATGAGGGGGTGACAGTATGTGGGCAGTAATGCCTTTATTCAGCGTGGCCCAAAATTCAGAGTAGCATTTGACAGGTAAATAACTTATTTGTCAGGAATTATTTTTTTGTTGTTGCAGGTACATATTATTATTATTATTACTATTTATAAAGCAAAGCGCCAACAAGTTCCGTAGCGCTGTACAATGGGTGACTTACAGACAAGTATTTGTAACCAGACGAGTTGGACACACAGGAACAGAAGGATTGAGGGCCATGCTCAATTAGCTTACATGCTAGAGGGAGTGGGGTATAGTGACACAAATTAAGGGTAAGGTAAAAAGGTAGGTTGCTAGGATAGTGTTCATTGAAGGCTTAGTGTTTTATTTTGATGATATAAGTGAGGGTTGGGTGATTCATCATGGGTAATTTTACAAAGAAACAATGAATTAGCCAGAGAAAACACTACATTGGCAGAGGAAGCTCATTTTCATTTAAATGGCTTTGTCAATAAGCAAAACTGTCAATTCTGAGATACAAAAAATCCAAAGAAAATTCATCAGCGACAATTGCACACTGCCAAATGCACCGTCTGGTGCGTGGTGACCACGCAAGAAGTTATCGGGCAGAAGTTTGAGCGATGGAGTCTCAAATATTAACTAATATTATGAACAATGCAATCGAAAGGGCCTGACTTTGCGAGGCTGCAAATGGAGCTCATTTAAAAGATGTCATCTTCCGTACCTAGTCAAACAAATCTCTATACGTTAAGCATTCATTGTATGTAATATCATTGAAAATGGTTCATTAATTAAAAAAAGTCTTTGACTTCTCAAACCCTACTCTGAATTTTGTCCCACACTGTGTGTGCATATATATATATAGATATATATATATATATATATATATATATATATATATATATATATATATATATATTTGTATAACCATTTGCCCCTTCTGCTTTTCTCCTGGGCAGAAAGGGGTGCAAAAATGCATTCACTAGTGTGAATGTGGACAAGAGTCTGCCCTTTCAGCTGGTCCCAAGTCAAAGGAGGTAACTGAAAATCAAAAGAAAGTTTGAAAATAACCTTGCAGTAGTAATAAATACTATAAAAAAAAATGCTGGAATTTAAAGGTCACTTTACAGAACACTTTGATAAATTTCCCCCATTCCTTTCAGAAAAGATTGGCAAATGGGGAAAAATGGGAATTACAAAAACTGGAGACTTTTTCTGGAGAAAACAATTGATGGAAAGTCTAATAAATCCATTGTGTCACAGAATATGTGCCGTATATTAAACATTGATGGTTAGGCCACAACAGATAAAAAAAAACAACAATTAAATACAGGTTAATAAAATTCACCAGAATAGGTCTAAAGCTGACACTTTGATAACTCTAATACAAAACCAAAATATCACCACAGTGATTATCAGTGGATTATAAGTATAAATAATACTTAGCTTTCAAATATCACAAAGCAGCCTCCCAAGGTCGTTACCCAAAACTGACCTATACACAGACTACAGAAAACCAACAACAGATTTAGGGATACGGCTTGGTAAATTTAAAACAGAGGGAAATAAACAAAAAATAGTACAGAACAGTTAAGAACAATGGATCATGCTCCACATGAAATACACTCACAGAATAGTGACAAACACAGCGCTCTTAGGGTGCCTCCCCCGGAGTAGTTGAGGGGCTAATGATCCCACTCTCCACGAACAGCGGATGATAGAACAGGACTCCAGATGGATGAAGGTTAAAATGATGGTTTATTTATAAAAAGGTGAACAATCACCATAAACATAAATGTAAATATAAAAATAAATAAAAGAAGACGGTCCTACGTGTTTTGTTCCTGGACGGAACTTCCTCAGGGACCAGCATGGTGTAAGAAATATATACAATCACAACCAATAATAACAAATCCTAATACCCCCACCCCAAGAGTTCCTTTAAATAGGGCTAATCCCTAAAGTCATTGGTGGATAAGTGGGCGTCCTTCATAATACCGGAGTTCCATTGGTGGAATTCTGTCATCTCCATGTGTGTCCGTGGTACCTGTCAAGCTGGCTTAATTGAAGTTGGCGCGCCGATAATACGGGAACCGGAAGTAGGTGTATTCGGATACTTCTGCGTTCAACATGACGTAATATACGTCCCACCTATTGAATCTGCCACACAAGCACCATCAGACGGAATGAATTAAAGTACAATGTATCTACTTAAAGAAAACAGTGTGATTATCACAAAAATTAACACAAAAAGAAGTGTATTCAGTTGTATAGTGAATTATTCATTTATGATGGATTTGAATCGTAATATGTAAACCAAATAGGTGTTTACACATATACTGTCAGGGTATTTATATCGGCAGACATTTTGTACTATGATAGAAATTAAAATGTATATTGTCAGAATCACTCTGAACAGAGCAGACTCCATTTTGTTATTTTCAAGCTAACAAAAGACACAAGATTTCTATCCCTTCTGTAAAACTAACCACTTTGCCAGAGCTAAAGGAATGCATAGTATATACCAGGGGTAGGCAACCTTCGGCTCTACAGATGTTGTGGACTACATCTCCCTTGATGCTTTGCCAGCAATATGGCTGTAAAAGCATTATGGGAGATGTAGTCCAAAACATCTGTAGAGCCGAAGGTTGCCTACCCCTGGTATATACAAACCAATTGATAAGAAATGAGAACGGGGGATGGACAGACTGTCTAAATGCTAATTGAATAGATCAATTCTAAACCCAGACATTTGTGACAGAGAAGATTAAATAATTTAATTTTACTTTCGATATTGTATAAGGTCCCATTGTAGTTTAAGGTGAAACTTAGTTTACAAACTGTCATATTAGAAATTATAGCAGAATTTGCCAGACACATAGTCTGAAGAAAGCACAAAGACACTCTTTGAACTGACAGAAAACTTAAATTATAAATAACCATAAAGATACGCTAAATGACGTCAAAATAGCCACCAGGAAAAGTTAACTCTTTCCTGGATAGGAATGTTTAGTGGGACGAGACTGCCCTCTATAGACCAAATACTTAAATTGCTATCTGGAAGTTAACCACACCTCCAGTTTTCAATTGGTCTATCACCTAGTGAATTTTCCCTTTAAAAAGTTAAGACAAAGGGAAGAGAGAGGTAAGCAAAGATGCAAAGGAGTAAGCAGGGGGAGAAGAAAGTCAAAGATGCAGGCATGCAGAGAGGCCTATGACAGATATCCACTCTAGGACACTGATAAATTCTTACACACCTCCATGCAGAGAGACATCCAAACAAGTTCCTGAGACTACCTACTAATCTGATGAAAATATCTACTCAACTGGTAATTATACTGGTTTCATTTAATTAATCTAAATTAATTAACATTTTCTAATATCATGATATATGACTGGATAAATGCCGATCAGATTTCGATATTTAGAAATCTTAGTTAACTAAGAAGTATATGGTTATAATCATCCCATTCTGCAGATGGGAAAAGAATAATCATATATATTAATGTGACATATCACATGTTAGCATATCGTGATATTTATCCAGGTGTATTGATTTGCTCTAAAATAAGATAAAATATCTGTTTAGGCAAGTTAAAATTCTGCTTATAGAACATGGTAGATTACTTTTATTGGATGGTTCCAGGAAATGACTAATGAGCTGGTTTAAATGTTATTTTATTTAAAATTACATGAGAATAGATCTTAATTACCTAGGAGGTCTAATCAGCATTGAAAGGGTTATTCTAACTGTCAGCTAAAGTTTTATGGCCTTAAAGGGACACTATAGTCACCTGAACAACTTTAGCTTAATGAAGCAGTTTTGGTGTATAGAACATGCCCCTGCAGCCTCACTGCTCAATCCTCTGCCATTTAGGAGTTAAATCCCTTTGTTTATGAACCCTAGTCACACCTTGTAGCAGATGGCCCTGGGCTGTCCTACAAAATTTCGTGTGAATAACTGTATTCGTATAACCTGCCAGTTTTATATGTGTTTAAAAGAAATTTATTTATCCGATTGTTCGGTAGAATCATTCGAGTAAACTAAGGGAATGAAACTACCGAACAACCAGACCTCCCCTGTGTGAAGTGTGCCTTCAATTACCCGTGGCAACAATGTTGCAAGTGGGTAATTAACAAGCTATGTGGTAGGTCCTTTGTCTCCGGGTGGCCGCCATTCGGGAAACAAACACGTGGTGGCGGCCATTTTGCAAACTCCCGAACAGCGGTGTTTTGCCGTCGAGTGTCTGGAACCCAAATCGGACACTCGACTAGGCGAACACCGCTGAGACCTCCACCAGCCCGGTCCGTACGGTTCCAAACTACCGAACGGCCCCTCGTTCGGTGGACAGAAACAACCGAACGAGGGGATTCCTGTGAACCCTATCTAAACTCTGTACCTTTAGCCATTCGTGTAAAGTGTTCCCTTATACAGTGACCGACCGCAGGGCCCCATCGCATGGAACCCAATTCGGCTGTTACATCCAGCGCGGTTGGTCTTTTTGTTACCTCCATAAATTTCCCGAACCCCTGGTCCGATCTGGGTAATTTTTAGATATGTTACTCACCCAGATCAGGGCTATCAGGGGATGTGCCATTTAAAGGGGTACATCCAGGAACTGGGGGAATCTGAGTACAGTGTAAAGGGGATTATGATGTAAGCTGAGGGGAGGAGAGGGGTGGGAGGTTACTATTCCCAGATTCGATACTGTAATAATTGTTGAAAACTCCTCCCTGGCATGGGAGCATGCTTTATAAGGCACTGTGGAATAAAGATTGTTAGTTCTGCTCCTGAAACTGTGTGTCGTCCAGTTATTGGGATTGCTGTGAGGATACTGCTGTATTACTTTACCTGCTGGAAATCTTGCCTGTGGATTTATATTTGCCTTGTTCCTGAGTCTCACTTGGATTATAAGCAGAGATAACCTGGAGAATATCGTACCTCCGCTACACACCTCCCTGCATGTGACTTGCACAGCCTTCCATAAACACTTCCTGTAAAGAGAGCCCTATTTAGGCTTTCTTTATTGCAAATTATGTTTAATTAAGATTTTCTTATCCCCTGTTATGTTATTATCTTGCTAGACCCTGCAAGAGCCTCCTGTATGTGATTAAAGTTTCATTTAGAGATTGAGATACAATTATTTAAGGTAAATTACATCTGTTTGAAAGTGAAACCAGTTTTTTTTTTCATGCAGGCTCTGTCAATCATGACAGGTGTGGCTACGGCTGCAGAAATAGAAACAACGTGATTTAACTCCTAAATGACAGGGGGGCGGGGCCTGACTGCCAAACTAACAAGACGCACTCAGCACGAGCTCCTGCTGTCAGGGATCAAATTCTGCCAAAAACTAGGAATACAGCAACGACAGCTGCCTACCAATCAACCCCCTGGACTGGGGAAGAGGGCACGAACCTGCTGATACCTTTCTCGACAACCGGCATGACCGGGAACCGCGGCGGCAGAATGCGGCCTAACGGAGGAGACAGGGAGGAAGGGCGGCCACCTTCCTACCCGAGGCTGAACGTCTCAAGCGACTGCGACTCACCTCCCCCCCCCCCCGTAGACCGGTGGGGGTTATCCCGGTCTCCGCCGGACAGAGTGCCCCAAACACCGTGCTACATGACGGGCATAACGCCTGTACTGAACGAAGGGGAATTGAGGGCCTCCAAGATGGCGGACCCACACGCGGAGATACGAAACAAGCGGCTGCAGCAAAGGGACACGACATGTATCGATGGACATACAAGGGACCCCCTGGAAGCTGCCTTCGACCGCTTCTGGGCCCAGCTGCTGGCTTGCTTACAGCCGAGGTCACCCTGCCACGTACTACCCGAACGGGATGTGGCCGATGGCAAACGGGGGTTTGGAGCTCCCCTTCAGGGCACCACTAAGTCCCAAGCAAATGTACCTTACACCACGCGCCCTCCCGGGCCGAGAGCAACAGGGCACAAGGCCCAAAGGTGCCGGCCACACAGGCGGCGAGCAGCACAACGACGCCCCAGCCTCACTACCAAGGCTCACCGCAACCTCCCGAAAGGGACGAACCTGGACCGAGATGGGCCCCAGGCTCGTGGCAGGAGGGCACCAGCTCTCACAAGGCTCCGGGGCAGGAGAGGAGACCCGATACCCAGACGCCACGTCTCATCACGATTGGACTATAATTCCGGTATACATCCCCAGCTAGGCGGTCACTGCATACATAACTGGACAGACCCAACTCAAGTGCCGACTAAGGGCCGAAGTAGCTATACACACCGCACGGACGGGCCTGCTCATCATTGCGACCCGAGCCCACGGCACTACTACGACCATCCACCCAGAGTAGCTACACAATACCCTCACGCACCACCATCTCTGGACTGCCCCCGCTCACTCCCAAGCCTCGGTGTGGGATGAAAATGGAACCTCAGATCTAGGACTGACGACACGCTACCAGACCGTGACACCCCCGAACGCTTGCAACAGCTCTACACTCCGATCGATATTGGGGTTTGGCCTTATGGACTGAGATGTCTAACTCTCCAACACTGTATGTAACCCCCTCAATCCAGGCCTTCCTCTCCCTAGATCCTTTGACCCATATGGGGTAATGTTACTGACCCAGCACTCCTTTTTTACCGATTGTGGTTATGTGCGTTCTGTCCAAATGTTACTGGTCCATTGCAATCCTGTTTAAAACGCCTTCCCAAATTCGAGCGGAGAGAAGGGCCAAGAGGGCAGAGTGCATCGCCTTGAGAGACCCTAGGGGCCTCAGTTAAGCTTGTTATGTTGTGTTCCCTTGTTCTGCTTTTGATTATTTTATTTTATAAGCTATCTCACCGAGAGCACTATAAGGATATAGCATTAGGCTACCGTATCACATAACGAGCAGCCATACTGCAGGTGACCTATATTCTTACAAGCTGATATCTTATGTAGCCTGACCATAATCACTTAAGAATGTCCAGCAACTATACTTTTATGCTGTCAGTTATATCATTACGCATGTTTAAATTTATTTTGTCTTTTATTTTTTTTTTATTTATTTTTTTTCCTTATGAAAGCCCTCACTGTTTAGCCAGGCTGAGGATTACTCATTGTTTTTTCTGCTGTGACCTTACACACTACTTATCTACTATGTGCCTAAGTTTTACATAGCCTTCTGTTACTCTCCTATAGCCTATCAAGATAGACACTGATACTAGCTACAACACGCTTTTGTTACTACACGACACGATAACATAATTAAAAAAAAAAGGAAGCATTATCACTCAGGAAATGTAATTTTTTAAGATATCGATGTACGTACCCTTTAATGTAATTCGTTTTTGCATTTCCCCCTCTTTATTTCTGTATCCCACCTAATATGCTTCAATAAAAGAAAGATTGACAATAACTCCTAAATGACAGTGAATTGAGCAGTGGAATTGCAGGGGAATGATCTATACACTAAAACTGCTTTATTTAGCTAAAGTAATTTAGGTGACTATAGTGTTCCTTTAACCCCTTAAGGACACATGACATGTGTGACATGTCATGATTCCCTTTTATTCCAGAAGCTTGGTCCTTAAGGGGTTAAGCTGCAAGCTCTGTGTCTGTGTGTAAGTTTCACTTTCTTTGTCTCTGTGAAGCCCATCATAAATCTTCTTGACAATTGAAGCTGTGTTAACATTGGAACGTATTGCCATTGTATTACATACTATGTTATACTAAATATTCATTGATTATTATCACGCATGTTACATATTATTATTATTTAAATTGTCACAATAAATTGTATCTATTTTATAACAAATTGTGATTTTATTTATATGGAATACATTTCACTTACACGATAACGATCTTTGGGATCTGAGAATTGAAATAGTGGTCAATTCTCAACTGTTTACTATTATTATCCCATAAATATCCCCACAATACCATTGCGGTTATTTGATTTTACCATTAAGATAGCAAGCCACAATATTGTTAAAGTGACAAGCGCACTGAAAAACATAATTTATAAAAAATTATTAAATATTTATGAAGTGAATAAACTTCCTAAGTGAGAAAGATATCTCCATTTATATCACAGTGAATGCTTTTTAATTTGTGTATAATCTTCAAAACAAAATTATAAACATTAAAGTGACAAGTGCAACCACATATTTACAAAAAGTTCAATTATATTATCCCCCAAAAATAAAATACAAAAAAATCCTCCTTATTACATGGAGGTGCACACATACTTGTATCTGAGAACTAATATATACAAATATTAGAAAAAGGAAAAAAGCAAATCATATCTTGACAAAAAATTATATAGATAAAGTTGTTATATCAACCAATTATAGATCCTAAGAAACCACAATGTGTGAATTCAATCAGAACACATTAATGGAAATGTTGGTACATTGAGCACTTTATAGGAAAAACATATCCTGTCTATTGTGTGCCCTAATCAAGAAAACAAACTAAATCAATATCAATATTGAGACGCCTTGGAGCCAGTGTTTGGAGTTTGTGGATCCAAAAGGTCTCCCTTTGGACCAGTTCAGGCATAGGCAGCCTTCGGCACTCCAGATGTTTTGGACTACACCTACCATGATTCTTTGCCAGCATTATAGATGTAAGAGCATTATGGGGGATGTAGTCCACAACATCTGCAGTGCCGAAGTTTGCCTATCCCTGGGCTAGTTTCTTCAATCTATCTCCTCCACGCCAAAAAGGGAGAACTCTCTCTATGAATTTTTTAAAAGAAAAAGCAGGACAGATGGTTCAGTGAGCTGATACCGAGTGGGTAGTTAAATCCACTCGAATATTTCTCAAATGCTCTAAAAATCTGATCTTGAGGGTCCGCTTAGTCCGTCCAACATATTGCTTGCCACACGGACACTGCAGAAGATATACCACAAAGTCCGTGTGGCATCCAATCTCTGACTTAATCATATATCGCTCATTGGTAATGAAACTAGAGAAGGAATTTGACCTCCCAATTGACACGGTGCTACATGCTTTACATAGGCCACATCTTTTAAAAAATCCCAAATGAGTAGGGATGTTTTTTGTGGCAGGTTTGATGGCGTAACTGGGAGCTAACATGTTCTTAAAATTCGTATTCTTCTTAAAAATAACTGTGGGTCTGTTTGGTAGATGAATAGAGTAGTTGAGTACCCCAAGAGGTATACAACTGGGTGTGTGTTGAGGGGCGACCAAGAAACAGGGGATAACCCTCACATACATGTGTTAGTAGAAAAACATACTTGAACTGGTCAAGTGAGAAAGGGCGCCCCCTAGTGCATAACTATATACATATGTACAATGAAGTTATAAAACATAACCTTTAATATTTGCTGTGATAAAAAACTCCGATAGGGAGTAAGAACAAGAAAACAAAAGTAAACTTAAAAATGGGGGGGACAAATGTCCAAATGGGGATTGATAAACTAAAGGTTCCACCTAAAGGATATATAAAGCTGGATAGAGCTATAAATCCCCCCAACCAGTATAGTGCGTCTCATCTGGGCAATCCCAGCTGGAATTGCAAAAAATGAAATTCAATATCAAATTAGAGTAGCCATTCCTGTAACCGCTCCACATATAACCTGTTAATATAGAGAGTGCTTGCTTATGGCAAGAATAGTATATAGTACACACTTGTAACAGGAGGTAACGATAGGAAGGCTTTCACAGAGCCAGTAGCTAGTAAATACACAGATACATTGTTGCAAATTGCATAGTATCCATAGTGGTGCTGTCACCAGGGGACGGACAAGCAGAGTGAGGAAAAAACAGGTGAATATATACAGGGTCTAGTTGATAGCCAAGAAAGGCCGACTAGCAAAGTAGATAGCACAATCTGACCAACGATAGAAACCCCCGTAGTCACCTCTGCCCCTATTGGCCCCCGATCCCCTATTAAACTGTACAGGATCCTATGATTGCTAAACTAGCTTGCTGAAGTAACGAGATTATAAACTGGTCGGTGTCTGGACAAAACTTGTCCCCCCTTTCTGCTACCTAACACGTGTTTCGGCGCTACAAAACGCGCCTTCGTCTGAGGCTTAAACAGTGAGTCATGGCATCGCGGGCTCCTTAAGTAGCCCCTTCAGTTTGATTCATACTGGGAGTGTGTATATCGCGATCACGCCGGGATTGGCTGATCGCGGATGAGGCCCCGCCCCTACTGTCAACTCCTCCTCCTACTGGTGTACATCTGGTGGATCGGCTGCAGTGTGTCAATTAACCATGTGTGTGCCGGTATCGCACAGACATGGAAAAAGTAAATGAAGCATTTCACATTGTATCCACGCATAGAGACTCCAGCTACTTAATGGTTGTAAAATAGCAAACTGCCCCCGAGAAATGACATAAAAGTTTCGGTAGAATCCCCCATTTAAAGGGGTTTTACTCAATCTGAGTCATGACACGGGCATGGATCTTTGCACATTACAGCTATAGATTATAGATTATATCAATGGAAATAACACCATAGTATCGACATTATATTAGTCCCATATTGGAGGAACTGTAGATATAAGCCATTGGATAGATATAATTCCTTGTAATGTGGCTCCATCTGGGTAATTGGGGTACAAAATAACCAACGATGCTTAGACTGATATTAAGTGAACAAAATAAAGTGTGTACAGACTAGGTAAATGATATATACATATGTACAAAAAATGAAGAATATATATGGTTTCCCTGTGTTATTTCTAATCGATGAAGGGGGTAAAGGTGAACCCTTCATTTAATCCATTAGGGGCCAATGATTTGAATCTAAAGATCCAATAACACTCTCTTTTTAGGAGAGTGTGATCCAAGTCCCCACCTCTGCGACCAATGGTCACTTTTTCAATCCCAGCGAACCTGACCCCTCCTGGATCTCCACAGTGTCGGTCCCTTATATGTCTTGCTATGTTTGGTAGATGAGCTCCTAGAACTGGGTCTTGTGATAAAATGGGCCAAAAATTGTTCAAACTTCTCTTTATCTTCCCGAAGTCTGTATTGAACTGTGTAATAAAAGCGGACCTAAAATTCTCACTGGAATTTTGTTGTCCAGATTTATCTGCCAATAATGTATTTCTTTCTATTGATTGTGTTGAACGAATTTCCCTCTCTAATGTATTCTTATCATACCCCATCTCAAGGGGTTTCCTTTTGACATGTTGAGATTGGGCTTTAAAGTCTTGGATGTTCGAACAATTCCGCCTCAGGCGTGTAAATTGACTCTTTGCTATTCCCGTTAGCCAGGGTTTGTGATGGCAACTATGTTGGTAAACATATCCATTGCTATCCATAGGCTTGAAGAAACATTTAGTATGTATAGATCCCCGGTCGCAGAACAATGTGAGATCAAGAAAATTGATTTCACTCTTGCTCCACACCGGTGTAAAAACCAAATTATATGAATTAGTATTAAGAAAATTAACATAATCCTGAAATTCAGTAGAAGACCCCTTCCAAATAATAATGTAATCTATATAACGCCGCCAGAGCACCAGGTTCACCCTTCTGCAAGGCCCAGATCCAACAAACAGTTCTTCCCATCTCTGCATGTAGGTGTTGGCATAACTGGGGGGCAAACCTGGTGTCCATGGCAGTCCCTGTGACTTGTAAATAATACTTGCCATCAAAGAAAAAATTATTTTGATTCAAAATAAATTCAACGACGAAAATATGAATTCCCTCAAATCTATGGACAACTGTGAGTCTTGTGCCATAAAGTGATCAATAACCTCCAGCCCCAATTGATGGTCAATCACCGTGTACAGCGAGGCCACATCAAATGTGGCTTAGCTGTACTCAGGATCCCACTCAATACATTCTAGTTCCTGCAGAAAGGACTTAGTGTCCTTAACATATGAGGTTGCACTTTGGGCATATTTTTGTAAAAATGAATCTACAAACTCCGATAAATTAGCTGTTATTGAATTAATACCGCTGATGATCGGGCGGCCGGGAGGGTTTGGGAGGCGTTTGTGAGTTTGGGGGGAAAAAAATAAAAAATAGGGATAGTTGGATGTTTTTGGAACAAATAATCCTCCAAAAAAAATTTTGGGGCGGGAAATAATTTCTTTGTTTTTGGCAGCCTCCAATATTTTTTTGAGTTCTGAATTAAACTGAGAAGTAGGGTCATTACCCCAAGACAGCATATGTTTTTCTATCATTTAAAATATTTGCCGATTCCTCCAAATAATATGTAGTAGTCATCACAACAATCCCTCCCCCCTTATCGGCTACCCTAATGACTAGATCAGTCCTTTCCATTAAATTCTTAAGAATAGATTCTTCTTTTTTAGTTAAATAATATGTACGTGATCGATTCCTATTCTTGGTTAAAGCCTAGAACTCTTGGTCGACCATATGTTCAAAGGTCTCCAAGAACGGGCCTCTACTATAAATCGGAAAAATAACTCTCCCTTTGTAGTTGTGCTCTCCTTTTGTTATTGTGCTCTCCTTTTGTTATTGTGCTCTCCCTTTGCTATTGTGCTCTCCCTTTGCTATTGCGCTTTCCCTTTGTTGTTGTGCTGTCCCTTTATTGTTGTGCTGTCCCTTTATTGTTGTTGTGCTGTCCCTTTATTGTTATTGTGCTCTCCCTTTATTGTTGTTGTGCTCTCCCTTTGTTGTTGTTGTGCTCTCACTGTTATTGTTTTCTCACTTTGTTGTTGTGCTCTCCCTGTTATTGTGTTCTTCCTTTGTTGTGCTCTCCCTTTGTTGTTGTGTTCTCCCTTTGTTGTTGTTGTGCTCTCCCTGTTATTGTGTTCTCCCTTTGTTGTTGTTGTTGTGCTCTCCCTTTGTTGTTATTGTGTTCTCCCTTTGTTGTTGTTGTGCTCTCCCTGTTATTGTGTTCTTCCTTTGTTGTTATTGTTTTCTCCCTTTGTTGTTGTTGTGTTCTCCCTTTGTTGTTGTGCTCTCCCTGTTATTGTGTTCTTCCTTTGTTGTTGTGTTCTCCCTTTGTTGTTGTGCTCTCCCTGTTATTGTTTTCTCCCTTTGTTGTTGTTGTGTTCTCCCTTTGTTGTTGTGCTCTCCCTGTTATTGTGCTCTCCCTTTGTTGTTGTTGTGTTCTCCCTTTGTTATTGTGCTCTCCGTTATTGTGTTCTTCCTTTGTTGTTGTTATTGTGCTCTCCCTTTGTTATTGTGTTCTTCCTTTGTTGTTGTTGTGTTCTCCCTTTGTTGTTGTGCTCTCCCTTTGTTATTGTGCTCTCCCTTTGTTGTTGTTGTGTTCTCCCTTTGTTATTGTGCTCTCCCTGTTATTGTGTTCTTCCTTTGTTGTTGTTATTGTGCTCTCCCTTTGTTATTGTGCTCTCCCTTTGTTATTGTGCTGTATTTTCTATAGCTGCATTCCAGCAGTTGACATGTTTTGATGTATTTATTTAAGTTACATTTTATGTGATATGAAAGTGAAAGCTGTGTCTCTGTCCTCCATGGCGGCTGCTGACAGACAGAGCATGGCCGCCGGTCACTGCATGCTGCTCCTCGCACTGCTCTGCTCCCCAGTCACCGCTCTGGATCCATACTCCGTGGGAGCCGCCATCCTGGGCACGGGCTCGGTGCTGATCAAAGCCCTCCCGGGATCACAGTACTTCATGAGCCGCTCCTGCGGGGAGGAAACGCCGTTCAGCGGTTACGGTGAGATACCGGGCATGGCCTGAGAGGGGCAGCAGAGAGAGGGATCAGACAGCTTCCCGACCCTTCATCCCCTCCCTGCCTGCCTGCCGCAAGACCACGCCATATTCATATATCAAGACCCGCCCCTTAATATGGCCACAATGCAACACGCTAGCTTCGTCTCGAAATAGCTTCACATTCAAACAGATAACCCCGCCCCTAATGTATTCATGGCGCAACGGATAGCCACGCCCTATAATAGAATCCTATAGCATTAGATAGCCACGCCCCTTAATAGAATCCTATACCATTAGATAGCCTTCCCCCTTAAAACATTTACATTGCGACAGGACAGCTCTCCCGGTCCGGCCCATAATACTCCCAGACAGACTGACACTGTGAGACAGACAGACAGAGAGAGACAGACAGACTGACACTGTGAGACAGACAGACTGACACTGTGAGACAGACAGAGAGAGAGAGGCAGACAGACTGACACTGTGAGAGAGACAGACTGACACTGTGAGACAGACAGAGAGAGAGAGAGGCAGACTGACACTGTGAGAGAGACTGACAGAGAGAGACAGACAGACTGACACTGTGAGAGAGACAGACTGACACTGTGAGACAGAGAGACAGACTGACACTGTCAGACAGACAGAGAGAGACTGACACTGTAAGAGAGACTGACACTGTGAGACAGAGACAGACAGAGGGACAGACTGACACTGTGAGACAGACAGAGAGAGACAGACTGACACTGTGAGACAGACAGAGAGCGAGGCAGACTGACACTATGAGACAGACTGACACTGTCAGACAGACAGAGAGAGAGAGAGGCAGACTGACACTGAGACAGACAGAGAGAGAGGCAGACTGACACTGTGAGACAGAGAGAGAGAGAGAGAGACAGACTGACACTGAGACAGACAGAGAGAGGCAGACTGACACTGAGACAGACAGAGAGAGGCAGACTGACACTGTGAGACAGACAGAGAGAGGCTGTTACCATACTCTGAGAGACAATCACTGCGTGACTGTTACCATACTCTGAGAGACAATCACTGAGAGGCTGTTACCATACTCTGAGAGACAATCACTGAGTGACTGTTACCATACTCTGAGAGACAATCACTGTCAGACAGACAGAGAGAGATAGACTGACACTGTGAGACAGACAGAGAGAAAACAAAGTGACACTGTGAGACAGACAGAGAGAGAGAGGCAGACTGACACTGTGAGACAGATAGAGAGAGAGATAGACTGGCACTGTGAGACTGACACTGTCAGACAGACAGAGAGAGAGAGACTGACACTGAGACAGACTGACACTGTGAGACAGACAGAGAGAGAGAGGCAGACTGACACTGTGAGACAGACAGAGAGACAGACTGACTGTCAGACAGAGAGAGACAGACTGATACTGTGAGACAGAGACAGACAGACAGAGAGAGGCAGACTGACACCGTGAGACAGACAGAGACAGAGAGACAGACTGACACTGTCAGACAGAGAGAGAGAGGCAGACTGACACTGAGACAGACAGAGAGAGAGAGGCAGACGGACACTGTGAGACAGACAGAGAGAGAGAGAGACAGACTGACACTGAGACAGACAGAGAGATGCTGTTACCATACTCTGAGAGACAATCACTGAGTGACTGTTACCATACTCTGAGAGACAGACACTGAGTGACTGTTACCATACTCTGAGACAGACACTGAGTGACTGTTACCATACTCTGAGAGACAATCACTGAGTGACTGTTACCATACTCTGAGAGACAGACACTGAGTGACTGTTACCATACTCTGAGAGACAGACACTGAGTGACTGTTACCATACTCTGAGAGACAGACACTGAGTGTTATCATATAACTACCACTTTTGTTCCCCTTTAGGACTTTTAAAATGTGTTAAATAAATAATGCCTTAAAGGATCACTATAGTGTCAGGAAAACAAACTATATCATCCTTAGGACCCCCCCACCCTCAGGGCCCCCCTCCTTTGGCGCTGCCCCTTCAGCCACTAACCTTAATCAAGTGCCGGGCTCCCTCGGCGCTGGTGACCTCTCCTCCCCCGCCGTCAGCTCCCGAGTGGAGTGAAATGCGCATGTGCGGCAAGAGCCGCACGGGCATTCAAACAGTCCATAGGAAAGACAGCCACTAGAGGCTGGATTAACCCTGCTATGTAAACATAACAGTTTCTCTGAAACTGCTATGATTACATCTAAAGGGTTAAACATTGTGTGGTGGAATCTCGGTAAAAAAATAAATTTAGTAGGCCGAGATTACCACGTGGCATGTGTACGTGCATATGCTGACGTATCGATCAGTAGTGTACGGAGCATGTGCAAGAATACAGGATATAGTATTCCCCTCCTCCATTGTGCTGGACAAGCCATGCGGTCAAACAGGAAGTTAATTCTTACTTGTGTTGATTGGTTAAGAGAATGTGCGGGTGGAGCTTAATATGGGAGGAGTTATATGCCTATATAAGGAGCCTGCACTATTGTCCGGGGCTCAGAACTTGTGGTATTTTGGTGACGCTAGTCCCTCTGAGTCCCGATCGGTGATCCAATAAAGAATCTCTTCCTTCCTGAAGAAACCTGTGTCCATCTCTCTGTGCTTGGCTTCCGTCAGTTTCTCCGGTATCATTTGGTGCATTGGCCGGGAAGCTCATCGTTCAACGGTAGCTGAGAGGCAGAGGCGTGAGACGGTCTATCTTTGCCCACGTTCTCTACGGCTGCACCCCTGAACTTCTGCGTGGACCTCCCTTCGTCTCGGCGCCACTGGTCTGTTGTCCAGGAGATCATCGGCCTCTACGTGAGAAGTGCTGGGGTGTCCCCGTCGATGAGTGTGAACTCAGGTTCAGGAACGAGGAGGTAAGACAACTGCTGTTTTAGACGGCAGGACCCACTAGGGGTATACCGATTGTGCGGTAGGCCCAAAGGGGTTTTGAATCTGTGTATCTGCCCCCTCTGTCGGAGGGAAGGAGCGAAGGCGCACCGCTCGATCGAACGCTCTTTAGTCAGACCGTTTGATTTGGTTAGTCAGGCGGGGTCCTGGTGTAAATAGCCCTAGCCGGACACCGGTGTCTTGTCTAGACTAGCGTTCTAGGGTGTATATTACGTTCGCTAGGTCGGAGGGACCGGGAGACTAAGCGGCGCCTGTGTAAATTCGGTTCGCTAGTTCTCATCCTATCTGGGCTAAGTGGGAAGGCGTGTAAATTTGGAACCCACTAGACTTTTGATAGTGCGACTAAGAGGCGCCTGTGTAAATTCGGTTCTCTAGCTCGCTATATATGTGGTGATTGGGCAGTGTGGCTAACCAAAACGGGTGTATATAGTTTTAGGTAGTCCATTCAAGGTACTGGCCAATAGTTTAGTTGGGAATTGTAAATGTGTTAACGATTGTTTTAGTAAAGTGTATATCTTGTTAGATAGCGCGAGCTCAGCCGTCTAGCGAGAGTGTTAATAGTGTGTTGCTGTATTATAGTGCACGGTACCATAACCCTGTATATTTACTGACACTGTATATAAGTACTAATCATTGTTGTCCATTGCATGTTTAACACCATAACCACTAATAATTGTATTGTGACCTTAACTTGTGCTTTGACCTATGCTAACCGTACTGTAACCGCTAATTGTAAAAGACGATGTTACTGGGGTGTGTTATAGACGGGTAATTCGTATATAGAGAATTATAGCGTGGGTGACTGTATAGTTACGCCAAAGGGCATAATATTGATTATATAGTGACTGGTGTAACAGCTGTGTGTGTATGGGAATTCCCTGAGTGTTTATTGTTATTGTGTACGTTTCACTTGGTAACCGTACCACGTGGTGCTGTTGCCAGAGGAAACGGGTGTGACTGTTGAATAGTACGCGTGTATAGTATTCGTTGTCGACGACGTTCCATTGTTAAGTATGGGTGCGTCGCAGTCAACGATTCCGGATCCCTTAGGTTGTATGGTGAAGAATTTTAAAAAGGGATTCAAAACTTGTGATTTTGGGGTTAAGATGTCTCCTGTGCGTTTAGTTACTTTGTGCACTAGGGAGTGGCCTACTTTGGTTGCGGCATGGCCGCCACGTGGCAGTTTGGATCTAACTCTGGTACAGCGCTTACACGTGGCTGTATCAGGTAGGCCTGAACTTTACGGCCAGTTTCCTTATATTGACTGTTGGAGACAGGCCGTAAATGACTCGCCAAAATGGCTCCAGACATGCCACGAGGAGCAGTGTCGCCTCATGGTAGCTAGGACTTGTTCGTCCACTAGGACTGGTGTTAGGCCCATTTTGGACACGCCTCCTGAGTCCGAGATCCCTTTGCCGCCCCCTTACTTTCCGTTAAGAGGAAGTGACGCAAACGCAGGAAGTCCTGCAGCCCTCCCCTCATTACCCCCATCCACTTCCGCTTCCTCCTCCAGTACAGGATCCACCCCCCCTCGTACTAAATCTCCCCTTCCGGAACCAGAACCCACCCCCATTAGAAACGAATATCCTGATTTGGCGCCACTTCAGACTTCCGGTCAAGCTTCATCTAGCTCGGCTCGAAGTGTTTTATTTACGACCTTTTCCCAAAACCAACCTCCCACATCCCCATACCCTATCTCTCCCCGACCGGAACCCATGACTGACGCCTCTCTACGTAGCCCCATCCAAACCCGACAGTTGACTGGTGCCCAACAATTAAAGCACTATCAGATGCCTCTTCGTCTGAATCCCGGGTCAGCTTATATCGATGCCGCAGGTCAAATGGCACACGCTGACCCAGTCTTCGTATATGTCCCATTTACCACAACCGATCTTTTAAACTGGAAGACCCATAATTCCTCGTATACTGAGAAACCACAAGCCATGACTGATCTGTTCACCTCAATAGTACAGACGCATAATCCGACATGGGCTGATTGCCAGCAGTTACTAATGACTTTATTTAACAATGAGGAAAGGACAAGAATAAATCAAGCAGCCATAAAAGCACTAGAGGATAGAGCCCGTGTTTTGAACCAAGCTAATCCAGCAGCATGGGCCGCAACACATTATCCCAACACTGATCCCGATTGGAACGTAAATGGTGCTGATATGGTTCAACTCAGAGCCTATAGAGACGCTATAATTGCTGGCATGAAAGCAGGAGGAAAGAAAGCCATTAACATGTCGAAGACAGTTGAGGTGATCCAGAAAAGCGATGAAGCGCCCAGTGTCTTTTATGACCGATTATTGGAGGCATACCGCTTGTATACCCCCTTTAATCCGGAAGACGCAGACAATTCCCGAATGGTTAACTCCGCCTTTGTCAGCCAAGCATACGGAGATATTAAGCGCAAGCTACAAAAGTTAGAAGGGTTTGCAGGTATGTCCATCACCCAACTAATGGAGGTAGCAAATAAGGTCTATATGAACAGGGATACAGAAAGTAAGAAAGAGGAAGAGCGCAAGATGCGTAAAAAGGCTGATATGCTAGCGGTAGCGATCGCAGGCGTAGATAAACGGGGCCCAGATAGAGGCAATAATAGATGGAGTAGAGAGCCTTTGAGTAGGGATCAATGCGCGTATTGCAAGGAAGAAGGGCATTGGAGGAACGAATGTCCGCAAAGAGAGCAGTACGAGAGAGACCAACCCAGGGCAGGCTACGGAAACTTTAGAGGCAGAGCGAGAGGTAGAGGAGGCCCCGGAGGGAGTAATGGTTATAGAGGGAGTAATGGGAACAGAGGAAGTGTTAGGGAAGACAGGTATATTCCAGCAGCGCAAAGGTCCCGCGATAGAGAAGGTAGGGACTTTGTAGGATTGGCTGACACGGTCATGGAGGACTATTGATACCGACCGGGCTCCATCCCCCTTGGTCGAGCGGAGCCTATGGTCGATGTATCAATAGGGGGAAAAAGGAGTGCGTTCATGATCGACACTGGTGCTGAACATTCAGTGGTGACTAATCTAGTTGCTCCTCCATCTGGAAGGACTATTACTGTGATAGGAGCAACTGGAAGAAGTGCTGAAAAACCGGTTCTTAAAAGTCGACTCTGTACATTGGGAGGCCACGTAGTAAAACACCAATTCCTTTATATGCCTGAATGTCCAGTCCAATTGCTGGGACGTGATATGCTATCAAAATTACAAGCGCAGATTACGTTCCTACCAAATGGAACAACATCCTTAAAGTTTAATGGACCTTCAGGTATTATGACTTTATCCGTACCAAAGGAAGAAGAGTGGCGACTTTATACAGTGTTGACTAGCCAAAACCCTAGGAGTGATGAGACATTGTTTAACATACCAGGAGTTTGGGCAGAGAACAACCCACCAGGACTGGCCCGCAATATTCCACCTATAAAAATTGAACTGAAACTTGGGGTTTATCCAGTGAGCCTAAGACAATACCACATCCCACAGAAGGCTAAGAAGAACATCCAATCCTATCTGGATAAGTTCATACGGTATGGTATCCTAAAATTCTGTACTTCCCCCTGGAACACCCCATTGCTGCCTGTTCAAAAGCCCGATACAGATGAGTATCGACCTGTGCAGGACTTGAGAGCAGTCAATGATGCGGTTGTTAGTATACATCCAGTTGTACCCAATCCATATAACCTGCTTGCTTTAATTCCGGGCGGGGCTACTTACTTCACAGTCTTAGATCTCAAAGATGCCTTCTTTTGCCTCCGAATTGCCGCAGAAAGTCAATGTATTTTCGCTTTCCAATGGGAGAACGCTGTAACGGGCTCAAAACGCCAAATGACTTGGACAAGACTGCCCCAAGGGTTTAAAAATTCACCTACCCTATTTGGTTCAGCTCTAAGTCAAGATTTACTGGGTTTCGAGTCTATCCCAGGAGAATGTGTATTGTTACAATATGTAGATGACTTGTTGATAGCAGCAGTTACAAAAGAAAAATGTCAGCAAGCAACGCACGATCTACTACATATTCTCTGGAAGGCAGGATACAAGGTGTCCAGGAAGAAGGCTCAGTTGTGTTTGCCAACTGTCAAGTATCTGGGATTCCATATCTCTGAAGGTCAAAGGATTATGGGGCCAGAGAGAAAAGAAGCTGTCTGCCAAATACCAATACCCAAGAATAGAAGACAAGTGCGAGAATTCTTGGGGGCAGCAGGCTTCTGTAGGATATGGATTCCCAGCTATGCGATACTGGCAAAACCTCTGTACGCAGCCATCAAAGGTACAGAGCATGACCCCTTCTTATGGACCCAAGAACAGCAAACGGCATTTGAAGATGTGAAGAAGGCTTTGATGAGTGCCCCAGCATTAGGTCTACCTGATCACACACGACCATTCTACTTATATGTACACGAGCAAAGAAGAATGGCTGTGGGAGTATTGACACAGTACTTGGGATCATGGCAAAGACCTGTTGCCTATATGTCTAAGCAACTGGATGCAGTGGCCAGCGGACTTCCACCTTGTCTAAGAGCCGTAGCTGCAGCCGCCCTGCTAGTAGCTGAAGCCGATAAACTCACTCTGGGTCAAGAACTTTATGTACGAGTCCCACATGCAGTACAGACGTTGTTGGATTACAAAGGAAATCATTGGTTTAGTAACAGCCGTATGACCAAGTATCAAGCAATGTTGTGTGAAAACCCAAGAGTGCATTTAGAGACTGTAAACACCTTAAATCCAGCTACCCTTTTGCCGCAACCTACTGAAAGTCAACATGATTGTTTGGAAGTAATGGATGAAGTATTTTCAAGTAGACCAGATCTTCGTGATTTTCCCATCCAGAACCCCGATGTTCAATATTATACCGACGGCAGTAGTTATGTGAAAGAAGGGATCCGCTATGCAGGATATGCAGTAACAACAATAGACAAGGTGATAGAAGCTCGGCCACTGGCGAAAGGAACATCAGCACAAAAGGCAGAATTAATAGCACTAACACGAGCGTTACAATTGGCTGAAGGTTTAAGAGTGAATATCTATACGGACTCTAAGTATGCGTTTTTAACCACTCATGCCCACGGAGCTTTGTATAAAGAAAGAGGACTACTGAATTCAGAAGGCAAAGAAATCAAATACGCAGCCGAAATCCTACAACTATTGGAAGCAGTGTGGGAGCCGAAAGAAGTCGGTATCATACATTGTCGAGCGCATCTGAGAGGAGATGGTGATGTAACCAAGGGAAATCGGATGGCAGATAGTGCAGCTAAGCGTGCTGCTGAATCAGGAAGACAGGAGTATGTGGGGCATATAGCTGCTCTAATACCAACCCCACTGTCTCAATGGACTCCAGTTTATACAACTCAAGAAGAGGAGTGGTTAAAGACTGAACCGGGAAAGTATTTGGAGAACAAGTGGTATCAGCTAGAAGATGGAAGAATAGTCATACCAGCATCACTAGCGGTAGAAATTGTCCAAAATTATCACAACGGGACACATTCTGGGAGAGACAGTACTGAAGAATCTCTCAGGAAACATTTCTACATACCAAGATTGTCCAACTTGACTCAGGCCATTGTACGCAGATGTGTAACGTGTGCTAAGAATAATGCAAGACAAGGACCAGTAAAGCCACCAGGAGTCCAGTTTATGGGGGGACTCCCCATGTCCGATCTACAAATAGACTTTACAGTAATGCCTAAATCGGGTGGACATCGTTACCTGTTGGTAATTGTGTGCACCTATTCAGGCTGGGTAGAAGCATGTCCTACTCGTACAGAGAAAGCAGGAGAAGTTGTAAGATTCCTGCTACGAGAAATAATACCCCGATATGGACTACCCTGTTCTATAGGATCGGACAATGGTCCAGCTTTTGTTCACCAGTGCCTACAACAACTGACTCATATGCTTGGTATAAAGTGGAGGCTTCATACTGCATATAGACCCCAGAGTTCTGGTAAGGTAGAGAGAATGAATAGAACTATTAAGAACCAGTTGGCTAAAATGTGTCAGGAAACCCAACTTAAGTGGAACGTTCTCTTACCCATAGCTCTATTGCGAATCCGCAGTACCCCTACCAGAAGGATGGGCCTCTCTCCTTTTGAAATTATGTATGGGCGACCACCTCCCGTACTTGGTAACTTAAGGGGGGATTTGAGTCAGTTGGGAGAAGGAATTACCCGGCAGCAGGTTGTAGAGTTGGGTAAGACTATGGAGGAGGTACAGAAATGGGTACAAGATAGATTACCTGTGAATATTTATCCCCCTGTTCATAGTTATCATCCAGGAGACCAAGTGTGGATTAAAGAGTGGAATAATGTACCGTTAGGGCCCAAGTGGAGAGGTCCTTATGTTGTTCTTTTGTCTACCCCTACAGCGATAAAAGTAGCCGAAGTAACTCCGTGGATACATCACTCCAGGGTTAAACCAGCAGCAGTCGATTCTTGGCAAGTTACAGCAGATCCAGAGAATCCCTGCAAGATCCGGTTGAAACGCACTACTCAGTCGGAGTAACGAGGAATTATTGTGGATTACAAATTTTATTGTTACAGGTGTGAGTGAGAAGGCCATAATAAAGCCTGTCCGCTTACCAACACATAGTGTATAAGCCAGGAAAGTCCCGAAGGGACACCTGTGAAGACGAGCAGAACTCCATTCCCTGCAGCCCTCACATCCTGGAAGCTGAGGTTCCATCGCACGGACGAAGACTGAGGATGACGGCGAAAGATGTGCTTTTTATTGTGTTTATTTATATGTGTTTTTATATTCAGGAAGGTAGAGGTACCGACACTCCTAGCTGTGAGGTATGCATTAAGACTACGAGAACAGGTAACCATATTTCCCAAACCCTAATTTGGCATTCACAATACGAATGTAAAGGAGAGGTATCAAGATGTAGATACCTAAATATAGACTATAGTGTGTGCCATTTAGGAGTAGGAGAACCTAAGTGCTTCAGTCCAGAGTATCAACCTCGTACAATTTGGTTGACTCTCAGGAATGGAGATCCTCAGGGGACCCTAATTAATAAGACGGTGTTAGAATCCGTATATTCTTCGGGTGTTCTGCTATTTGATGCGTGTAAAGCGATATCAAGTGGTAGAAAGCCGTGGAATGTATGTGGGGATCTTAGATGGGAGAGGACGTATGGGTCTAATGATAAATATATTTGTCCCAGTAGTAAAAATAAATATGTAAGTCCTAGATGCCCAAATAAAGACTATAACTTTTGCCCATATTGGTCTTGTGTGGGGTGGGCGACTTGGGGACAGACAGTAGATAAAGACATGATAGTGACTAAGTTGCCGACTAGCCCTTATTGTAAGTCTATGGAATGTAACCCAGTCCATATACTTATTAATAACCCCGACAAGTTCCTAGATAAGTATGGAAATTTATTTGGGTTTCAGATATACGGGACGGGTTTAGATCCTGGGACATTATTGTTTATAGGGATAGAGACTGATACGGTATCCTCCCAGACTCATCAAGTATATCATTCCTTTTATGAAGAGATGAGTATAGATAATAAGATCCCCCATAACGCTAAAAACCTGTTCATTGACCTAGCTGAAAGTATTGCCGGTAGTCTTAATGTTACCAACTGCTATGTGTGTGGAGGTACTAACATGGGAGACCAATGGCCTTGGGAAGCAAAGGAGGTAATGTCCGGTTCTGAGGCAGTTGACCAACTAATATCTACACAAGCCGATTATTATTTGAGTGTTAGAGGTAAATCTGAGTGGAGATTAAAGACCTCCATCATAGGTTATGTTTGCATAGCAAGGAAAGGAATAATGTATAATACTTCTGTAGGAGAATTAACTTGTCTAGGGCAAAAAGCTTATGATGATGATACTAAAAATACAACTTGGTGGTCGGCTTCAAATGTCTCAGAACCATCTAACCCGTTTGCTAGATATGCCAGTTTAAAGGATGTGTGGTTTGATTTATCCATCACATCTACCTGGAGAGCCCCAGCAAATTTGTACTGGATCTGTGGTAAGAAAGCCTATTCGGAGTTGCCACAGGACTGGGAAGGGGCATGTGTGTTGGGTATGCTCAAACCATCCTTCTTCTTGTTACCGATTGAAACAGGTGAGACTTTAGGTGTTAAAGTGTATGATGTGAATCATAGGAAGAAAAGGGGACCCTTAGAGATAGGCACCTGGGAAGATAATGAATGGCCTCCCCAGCGTATCATAGATTATTATGGGCCAGCCACGTGGGCAGAAGATGGTACCTTTGGTTATAGAACCCCTATTTATATGCTCAACCGCATTATAAGATTACAGGCGGTGGTTGAGATTATCACTAATGAAACATCACAAGCGCTCAATCTCCTAGTGAAACATAATACCAGGATGAGGACAGCAGTATACCAGAATAGATTAGCCTTGGATTACCTTTTGGCAGTAGAGGGAGGTGTATGTGGGAAGTTTAACCTAAGCAATTGCTGTCTTCAAATAGATGACGAAGGGCAAGCAATAGCTGAGCTTACTAGCCATATGGTTAAACTAGCGCATGTGCCTACTCAGGTATGGAAAGGGTACAATCCAAGTAGTTGGTTTGGTAGCTGGTATGAGTGGTTTGGAGGGCTTAAGGCAGTGGTAGGTGGAGTCCTATTGATTTTACTGTTGTGTCTACTCCTACCGTGTCTTATACCCTTAGTAGTTAGGTCTGTGCAAAGCCTGATAGGAAGTATAGCAGAGAGGAAGGCTGCTGCACAGATAATGGCGATATATAAGTATAAGGCTCTAGATCAGGGAGAACCAATGCAGGAAGATGAATGTTGAAGATTCACATCATAAGATAAGTCTGGTCTGGTTCAAGGTAACTTGCGGTGTAAGCAAAACTAAGGTTATGTGATGCCTCAAGTAATTGTAAAATATCAAGAGGCATCAAAGGGGGGAATGTGGTGGAATCTCGGTAAAAAAATAAATTTAGTAGGCCGAGATTACCACGTGGCATGTGTACGTGCATATGCTGACGTATCGATCAGTAGTGTACGGAGCATGTGCAAGAATACAGGATATAGTATTCCCCTCCTCCATTGTGCTGGACAAGCCATGCGGTCAAACAGGAAGTTAATTCTTACTTGTGTTGATTGGTTAAGAGAATGTGCGGGTGGAGCTTAATATGGGAGGAGTTATATGCCTATATAAGGAGCCTGCACTATTGTCCGGGGCTCAGAACTTGTGGTATTTTGGTGACGCTAGTCCCTCTGAGTCCCGATCGGTGATCCAATAAAGAATCTCTTCCTTCCTGAAGAAACCTGTGTCCATCTCTCTGTGCTTGGCTTCCGTCAGTTTCTCCGGTATCAATTGGGGGACCTGGCACCTAGACCACTTCATTGAGCTGAAGTGGTCCAGGTGACTATAGTGTCCCTTTAAAATAAACTAACTAATAATTAAAACAAATGTAAAAAAATATTTACAACATAAAAATGAATGGATTAGCTCCAACCTAGAATGTCATAGAATCCCCAATTGCAACTGTTTGATAGCTGTATGAAACACAAACTAGTAGTTTATTTTATATATTTATTTTCTCAGATCTGGAAAAAGAACTTAATGAGAAACTTTTTGGGCAACACTTGGCTCACAAACTGGTCCTGCAGTCACTGAGAGGTTTTATGAAAAATAAAAACCCCCGAAAGCCTCTGGTAATGTCTTTTCATGGTTGGACTGGCACTGGCAAGAACCATATTACCTCAATCGTGGTAAAAAACATTTTTAAGTTAGGCATGGCGAGTGAGTCTGTACATTTTTTTGTGGTCACTTTACATTTTCCTCACGAGGACCACGTCCGACTACACAAGGTAAGTTTTATTCAAGGATTTGCATCACATGGAGATTTAAGCTTGTGGCAATTTGTATATTCTCGTCAATTCAGGAATATTGTGTTTGAAAAACAAGTTATTCTTAAACTACTGTTTTACTAAACGGTCAAAGGAGAACAAGATTTTTTAAAATTATGCTTACTACTTATCCTTCTAATAAAAAAAATAAATTAAAAAAAAAAGGTATTTTTGTGGTCTGAAAACTAAAGTTAAATGTAGAAATCCATACCTCATTATTCTGCAACTGTTTGCCTCAATTGTAGCTCCCTGTCAGCAGAGGCGTACCTAGGGTCTCTAGTGCCCTTGGCGAGGAGCTGTATTGGCAACCCATCCTCCATGCTCTGCTCTGCTCGACCCTCTGCATTCTCCAGGCAGACTAAGCTATAGCTGCACACTCCACTCACTATTACCCCCTCCTCTTCCTTGTCTCTTCCCCTTTCCATCCATGTCTGTTCTTCCCTCCCTTCCATGACTCTCCCCCTTCCATCCACCTCCCTTTCCCCTTCCATCCATATGTCCCACCCCCATGTCTCCCCCCATCCATATCTACCTGACCCCTTTCATCTATACCTCCATACCCCTTCCATCCATATCTCTCCAAACCCATGTCTCCTCACCCTTCAATCAATACCTCCCTCCCTACCATCCATATCTCTACCACCATCTCTCCTTCTCCCCTTCCATCCATATCTCTCCACCCATGTCTCCCTCCCCATTCCATCCATATCTCTCCCTCCATGTCTCCCTCCACGTTTCATCCATACCTCCCTCTTCCCCATGTCTTCTTCCACCTACCATCCATATCTCTTCCCCCATGTCTCCCTTCCCCTTCCACCCATACCTCCATACCCCTTCCATCCATATTTCTCCCCATGTCTCCCTCCCCCTTCCATTCATACCTCTCTCGCCCCTTCCATCCATACCTCCCTACCCATTCCATCTATATCCCTCCCCCTTGTCTCCTTTCCCCTGCCATCCATCTCTCCCCCCATGTCTCCCTCCCCTTCCATCCATACCTCTCTCGCTCCTTCCATCCATACCTCCCTACACATTCCATCTATATCCCTCCCCCCTTGTTTCCTTCCCCCTTCCATCCATATCTCTCCCCCCATGTCTCCCTCCTTCTTCCATCCATATCTCTCGCCCATGTCTCACTCCCCCCCTTCCATCCATACTTCCCTATCTCTTCCATCCATATCTCTTCCCCTATGTCTCCCTCCCACTTCCATCCATATCTCTTCCCCCAAATGTCTCCTTCCCCCCTTCCATCCAAATCTCACTCCCCCCTTCCATCCATACTTCCCTATCTCTCTCCCATGTCTCCCTCCTCCTTCAATATCTCTTCCCACAAATGTCTCCTTCCCCACTTCCATCCATATTACTCCCCTCCATGTCTCCCTCCCCCTTTTATACATACCCCTTTGTTCCATATCTACCTACTCCTTCCATCCATATCTCTACCCCTACGTCTCCCACCCCCTTCCATCCACACCTCCCATCTATATCTATCCCCCATGTCTGCTTCCCACCTTCCATCCATATCTCTCCTCCCAATGTCTCCCTCCCGCCATCCATCCATACCTCCCTACCCCTTCCATCCATATCTGTCCCACCATATCCCCACTCCCTACACCCCTTTCCATCCATATCTCTCCCCCCACACACCTCCTTATCCCTTCCATCCAAATAGGAGTAGGGGCAGAATAGACATGGCACTCAGCATCTTCCCTTACAGAGCCAGCACCCTAGGTAAAACTAGTGCAGACTCTGTACACATACAGATACGTGGCCCTCTCCCTGCTGTTTAACCTGTCATGGCAGAGGAGGGGGGTCTCTTGATGTCCGGTGCGGCTTGCTGTGCAAGTCAGAATGAGCGCGGGGTAGCCACATTCCTATGCAGAGCGCGAAGGGGAGGCACTCTCCTGCTAGTGTGCAGTGAATTTTTCCAGTTTGGCTATTTTGATCTTAAAGCTGAAATTCTTTGGAGTCTCACTTTTGTGAATAACCCTGTTTAGTATCTTGTTTGAGATAAATGACCCTGTTCAATTTCATATAGCTATAGAAAAAATATCTATAGTTTTTATCGGAAGGAATAATAGCTGTTCTTTTTTTTTTTATCACAGTCAGGAGTGTATTCACTAAAGTTGGAATTGTGTAGAATTGAGACGAGAACTGCACATTTTGGCCAAACTAGCCAATATGAAAGAATAGTTGGAACAGTATTTCTAAGTCTGCTTTTTTTTTGTTCTTAAATTCTTCACATTTAGAAGTTTACTGAATTATTCTATCAAGGTTTTATCTCATGCTCAACTGAGAAAGCTGCGCATAGCAGAATATATTATACAGCTATTAAGAGCGGCAATGGTTTTTTTCATTTGAAGGGTTAGTCGAAGCACCATGACCACTTCAGTGATTTGAAGGGGTAATGGTACCTGGAGTCTGTATGTGCAGTTTTTTTCTGTGTTTCATTATTTCAGGACTATAGATTACCTTCTGCCCATCCTCTCTTCTTTCCACACCCCTTTTTATTAATAACTAAAATGAAAGATTGCCCACAACATTTCCAGTGCCGGGTGCTAAATTCGTCCCTCCCCACCTTTGAAAACATCAGCATGCCTAATGATGCCTTCACGCTCCTCCTCCATTTGGATGTACGCAAGTGCAGCCAAACTCTGTGCCTCTCCAGCCCAATGGTGCTATCAGCAGTATTTGATTCCCAGACCAAGTTTTACTCACTCATTCAGGTAGACAGCCATTAGCGATAGAGGTGGATTTAACCCTGCAAACATGTAAACGTTACAGTTTCTAAATAAATGTTTTACTTTGTAGTGTTAAAATGACAGGACGAGGGTTGGGGCCTGACTGCCAAGATGGCCGGACGCGCTTTCTGAAAACTCCGGCAACGGCGGGCACTAAAACACCAAACATGGACGACCAAACAATGTCAGCAGCACATGGTGCCTGGAAAACGATGCAGGACACTGCACCGAAAATGCAGATACCTGTATCGCACCAAATTGGGACACAAGCGCTAAAACCGGCCACAAGGCCTCAACAGGAGTGGAGCCCAAAGCCTGGGGGAGACAGCTGATCGCCCGCCACGGGTACCGCCTGCAAGCATGCTTCAACCGCTGCCCTGCTACCCACCACAACAAAAACTGCGGAGAGAAGAAATAGGCAGAGCACAAGCAAGATGGCAACGCACAGCATCCTTATCGAGCCACCCACAAGTAGAGCGGAACCACACAGAGCACCCGATCGATCTACCACAAGCAGACCACGGGGGCCTCAGATCACCCTGCCAGCCATACCAACTCCCGAGCACCTGCCCACAACAGTGAGACTCACCAGAGCAGGAAACAACACACATGGGCTTCGGGAAGGAACCGGCAAGATGCACAGCCGAGGGCCTGGATCCTCGAAGCGCTGGTAGGCAGGGGAGACGGACATCCGCACACCTGTTGCGCGGACACCCACAGGCTGGCACCGAAATCCTGAATGCCAAGAACCGGCATGGGTTGAAGGGGACTGGTTTGTGGACTCACAATATTCTCTTTAACTTTACCATTTTCAGTCTTAAGCTATTGACGCAAAGATATGCCTATCATTATGCATTGCACTGCTAGGACTCTCTCCAGTTCATGCCACTGTTTAGCCCAAATGCATCATACCTCAATAATAATGTTGGGGATATAACAAAGAAGCTTGTTATCACTTATGTTGCCCTACCTATTGAATGTTATTGTCACGTTCACATAGAGTAAGATGGAGCTCAACTGCAGATTTCAGATTGAATAGATGTGAATGTAATATATTGAGGAAAATAAAGATATGACAGTTCACCAATTGAATTGCAGCAATAATTCAATGGAGGAATTGAATTGCAGCAATAATTCAATGGAGGAAGGTAATTGAGATTAACTTGCAGAGATTTGATTTAGCTTAATTGGTAGGAACCACATCAGCTGGAGACTGAGGGGTTAATGAATAGGAATTACTCCTATAACGATAGGAGAACGTGCGAGCAGGCTAAAGCTCGAGTGCTCAAAAGTCAGTGAGAAAGTTCGTATAACACAAGAGAGGTAACTTAGCTTCCAGAGGCTTTAGGTATGTCCCAGAGTCCCCTCCGGGGAGGTTCCGTTGGAGAGAGGTCGAGAGGAGTCAAAGTATTAGCCGTGATCGAGGGAAGGAGAAGGAGGTCAGTCGAGTACGAGTCCGGTTCGGTACACAGGAAGATTGTAGAGCAGAGTTGCAGCCGGTTTAATTCCGCGGTACGCTGTTCATTAATCCAGCGTCTATTGTCTGGCGCGGTCGCATTATGTAGCGCAGCGAGACCGCGTCAGAGAGGGGGAGTGGCAACAGTCCGTCAACCCGGAAGAGACAGGCATTACAGGTAATGGCCATGACAGTTATACTGCACTATATGCTACAGTTTGCTGTAACTCACTAGACTAACTTGTACTCATTTATTTGCATGTCCCTATCTCAAATGTATCCATATTTATTTTTTCTCCTTGAATCTCATTAACTAGCATGTACAGCACCTACGAGGCAGCAGTTCAGAGAGCCTATTACCAGCTAATCTCATAACGTCACACCTGCTAGCCGAACAACCTACTTGTTTATTAATTGTTTTCACTCGTCACTCACCACGTCTTGTTTATGCGCTTTTCTTTACTCTTAGTGAAAAACCGTTAGACGTGAAAGTATTGCTTAATTAACTCTCTACCTAAAAATGTGCTAAAACCTAAATGTCATAACTGTGAAACGTTATCATATCATCAAATTTGCATATGCTACTGTGGCATTGTGAGATGCTCATGTCCACTCAAGCACGCAAAAAATAAAGAATTAAAAAAACAAAACAAAAACAAATGACAGGACAACTGCACCAGGACCACTTGATTAAGATGAAATAGTCTTGGTGATTACAATCCTTTAAATGGCAAATTTGGCATCTGACCCCACCACACACAGATTGTTGGCACCACACAGCCAATGGCAGCATGACTACCCCTTCTCTGCTGCCTATATTACCATTCCCTTAGTCCACCGTCCATGACATATCTTCCCCTCCTGTAAGGGGAAGTGACCCCAGCTGAGAAGGATCAAGCTGCAGAGAGAACGTGGAACGAGAGTAAGTTTTAGCTTTGTTTTTTGGGGGGGAGGGGGCATTGGTATAAGAAGAGTTACTCTGACCAAAAACAGTGGTTTATTTTACAAATAATACCCTTTAATAACATATTCAAATCGCTCATAGATTTTTACATGTACAGTACTGAGATATAAACATTTGAAACAAATGTGAATAATATCAATTTGCTTATATTTAACAAATGTTTTATATGTACCTATATACTCTAAAACAAAAGTCAAATTTGACCTTCTCGCAGTTAATTCTTTTATTTTTGTCATAAGAAAATTAGAAAACATAAACCCCAAAAAACTAAAACTCAATCTTTCCTACAGGACCAACTGAAGTCATGGATTCAAGGCAATGTCTCAAGGTGTGAACGGTCCATATTTATATTCGATGAAGCGGACAAACTACACCCAGAACTTATTCGTATGATGAAATCATTTTTGGACAATTATAACAATATAGATGGTGTGTCGTATCGCAGAGCAATCTTCATTTTTATCAGGTAACTTACAGTCTTCAAGATGATATGCAGGAACAGCATGGTTGAAATGCTGATATAGGCAATCTGTGACCCTAAAACTTTCATGATTAGAGGATGAGTAAAATGATCATGGGAGTTGTAGTTTATAAGCTTGTGAAGAGCAATTGCATGAATACAGGTATCATATCGCAAAAAAAAACCCAATAGATAAACCGCTCCTAAAAACTTTAACCTGTAAGTGTAATCACACAAACATATCCATCCATCCATCCATCAACAAGGCTTTTTCGGTGTGCAATGCCAGATATCTAAAAAAAAAAAAGAAGGAAATAATAAACCTTTATACACTGCCTGCCCATAAAGTCGCCACCCAAAAAAAAAAAAGGTCACACACTCGAATATTTTGTTTGTCACCTTTAGCTTTGATTACGGCACGCATTCGCTGTGGCATTGTTTCGATAAGCTTCTGCAATGTCACAAGATTTTTTTCCGTCCAGTGTTGCATTCATTTTTCACCAAGATCTTGTATTGATGATGGGAGAGTCGGACCACTGCGCAAAGCCTTCTCCAACACATTCCAAAGATTCTCAATGGGGTTAAGGTCTTGTACAGTAGGCACTAGGCATGATGGGTGCATCACTTAATCTGCCTCTCTTCTTACCCTGATGCGCCCATCACTCTGGAACAGGGTAAATCTGGACTCATCAGTCCACATGACCTTCTTCCATTGCTCCAGAGTCCAATCTTTATGCTCCTTTATGCCCCTTAGCAAATTGAAGCCTTTTTTCCGATTAGCCACACTGATTAGCGGTTTTTTTAAAGGGACACTCCAGGCACCCAGACCACTTCTGCCCATTGGAGTGGTCTGGGTGCCAACTTTTGTTGAATATTTTTCATAAACTGCAATAATTACTAGACAGCCACTAGAGGGCACTTACTGATTTATAGCACAGGAGGACCGCCTGTCGCTGAAATCCCCATAGGAAAGCATTGAAAACATTTTCAATGCTTTCCTATGGGGAGGTCTAATGCGCGTGCGCGGCATTGCCCCGCATGCGCATTAGGTCTCCCCCATCGCCAGCAGCGCTATAGGTCTTCCCCACCGGATGACGTTGGCGGGGGAGGAGCGTGGGTGGACCCTGAACCAGGGCCGAGGGACATCGGCGCTGGATACAGGTAAGCAACAGGTAAGCAACTTGGGATGGGGCTGGGAGGGAGAGGGGACCTGCAGTGCCAGGAAAATGGATTGTTTTCCTGGCACTGGAGAGTCCCTTTAAGGCTACACAGCTATTCAGTCCCCAATCCCTTGGATTCCCTTTGCATTGTGCATGTGAAATTGCTCTTACTTTCACTATTTAACACTGAGTTATACTGTTTTTCTACGATTTGATTTCATCAAACATTCACGTGATCACCGATCAATCAGGATTTTTTTCCGATCAAATTTCTTCCTCGAAGACGATGGTTCCCCACTATCCAGTGTATTATATATATATATATATATATATATATATATATATATATATATTATAGCTATATAGAAAAAGGCACACTCACACTTTATAGAGCTTCTCAGAGCTCTGCTGTATTTAGCGTGAACGGTACAATCCCCGTCTCGGAATATATAATCAGTAGTAGTGATGGTACGCCTCCAAGAAGTGAAATATGTAAAAACAAAAGTGGAGATATCCAATGGTACAGTATGTATGGAAGGATAACTATACAAGGTAAAAGGTAAGTATCCTGCCATCTTTTCCCCAGGTAAACGATGTACATCCGCACTACTGCTGCCTTATCTACAGCATATAGTGAGCATCTATATTTTTACTAGTTTTATACATTTATAATATTATTGGTTAAGATCTATACACTGTCTAGATGTAATTATACAGTACAGGTAGGAGAAAAGTCACTTTGTGTTACAAGATGAAGCAGGCCTGTCACCTGATACAAATTAGCATTTTTTTGTATCTATCTAGACATTTATCTCTTAAATCTGAGACCCTAGCATGTGATTAGAAAGAGAGAATTATATCTCTTTAACTTCAATAATTAAAGTAACACTCCATGCACCATAACCGCATTAGTTCACTGTAGTAGTTGTGGTGCCCAGAGTGCCTTGACACCCTCACTTTAAAGAGTCAAGCCACCTTTGACCGTTTCAGCTGATGGAGGCTTGACTCCTTACAATGTGGGGTATGAGCAGGGCACTTTTGGTGCCATAACAATGACAGAGACCTGTGGGTTTGGTGCATGGAGTGCTCCTTTAAATGCATAAACAGGTAAAGCGTGGTATATTTATTGACCTTTCATCTTCTATCTTCAGCCACAAAACCGGTGAAAGCAAAAAACCACATTAGAACTCAACTCTACAAAAAAAAATCAAAAAAATCTTATGTTTGCAAAAAAACCTGACAAATAAACCACTCCGCACAAAAAAAAAAATAAATGAATACATTTCATTGTGGTTTGCACTAGCTGGTTATCCGAAAATATGTTCCTGATTGAGTTTTTTTGGTATTTGACTTTGGCTTCGTTTTGACTTCCCTGATTTCTGGTATCCTTGAATTCTGGCTTTCCTCATTGTTGTGTCTCATTCTGTGTCCCTGACCTCGGCAAGTATTTAGACTATTCTCAGGTACATTAAGGCTGGCCATTCTAAGGTCCGGTTAGACTTTATCCTTAGTCCTAGGTGTGAGACTATTCTGCGTGCTGGATCGACTATAATCCTGACAGCGTGTCAGTGAGCTTGTCTGTAGTGAGCTTGTGTGTGTCAGTGAGCTTGTCTGTAGTAAGCTTGTGTGTGTATACAAGTGAGTTTATCTGTAGTAAGTTTGTGTATGTCAGAGAGTTTATCTGTGTCAGGATTACTGTTGATGCCCAACAGGCAGGACTTAAGTAGATAAATAGAAAAAACCTAAGACGTATTACCGGGCCTTAGAATGGCCAGATTTAACGTATCAAGGTAAAAAACCACAAGACAGGGTAAAGACAAGACGTAGAAATAACGTAAATTATGAACAAGCCACGGGTCAATGAATAGAGATATCAGAATAGTCAGGAGCCAAGCCAAAGGTCAAGGAATAAGGAGATCGGATAGTCAAAAGTAAAGCCAAGGTCAAATACACAAGAATCAATACAAGGAACACACTCTCGGATAACCACAATGGAAACCACGACAGGGCACAGAGAAATAAACAAAACAGGCTTAAATAGTCTAAGGTGCTCCCTGATTGGCTGCAGGGGAGCATGTGATCATGGGCGTGTATGTGAGACACCTTCATGATTAATACTGCTCTGGCCCTTTTTTGAGGGTTAAACAGGGAAACCCTTAAATTCCTCAAAGCTGCAGCGGCCGGCGTCTCCAATGTTTACAGAGCCAGCCGCTGTGAGAGGACGAGGAGCCACCACTAGGTGAGTGATGGGTGGCATTCCCATAACCACGTGGGAATGCAGCCGGATCGAGACGTGCCTGCCGGGGATGAGCGGACCCGACGGGCGGAGACCTGACAGGTATGACTATGTCTAACTACCATAGATAATTGAGTAATCTATAAATATAGAGTCTCTCTCTCTCTCTCTCTATATATATATATATATATATACACATACACACACACATTATGTGGCACAATGACTTATGGGGCTGGCATACATTTTTTTTTCAGGGCTGCTCTGTATTATCAGTCCGGCCTTGACATCAATGTCTCATCTTTGGCAGGACCTACTCTGAACAGCCTAATGTCTGTTCGTATGAAATTAGCTCAGTTACTTGGGAAAAAAACTTCCATCTCGGGCTCTCTGCAGCTGACTTGCCTTATGTGACCAGGCAGTGTGCACTTACACCATGTAGCTACTTGAACAACTCAATAAAGAAGCCATGCTCTGCCATATGACACAGAATAAAAATAAAATAAAAATAGCAAGGATTTCAAAGGTAAAATGTAAGCCTGAATGATACCGTCATTGTGGCACAGTCTCTGTAATTCTTTGTATTATTTATTGTATATATTTTTTTTTTTTTTAGTAATTTAGGAGGAGACTTGATTAACCAAAAGATGTTGAAATTTTGGAAAGCTAAAAAAAAAAGAGAAGAATTGGTGTATAGCGACTTTGAAGATATGTTGTCAAGTGAACTATTCAACAATAATGAAAGTAAGTGCCATGTATAATGAGCTTCATCTGTGTTTGTATTTACAAAGTAGAATTTCGTATTTTGTATTCTTGATGCTATATTCTATTAGTCATTAATTATTTATGAACTATGCAAAGGTAAAAAAAAAAATGCTTTCTAACATGCTCCCATACTGAAAAACCAGAGACAGAACTAACCTCATTGCTCACACAACAAAAATGGCCTCTTTTCCTACATGTTACCCTATTAAAGTTGGAGTTACACACCTTGCAATTACTGAAATGTTACAGATTCTTAATTATACTATGCCAACAGCATATTAACAAGCAACAGCGCTCAACCAGGTCCCTGAAGACACATGCCCACCCTTTACTTGTCATTTACTCCCAATTAACACACGGAGTTGCGTGGGGGGTGAAAAGGCACCGAAGAAGGCAGAGAGGAGTTGGGTACAAGATGGGAGAGCCAGATTGATTCCCAAAAGCTCAGCCACCAGATGCCACCCTCCTGCACCCAAAAGATACCAAACAGAAGTGGCTAAAAAAGGACCAGCACGTGTGTGTCAATGTGTTTGTGTGTGTGTGTGTCTGTGTATCTCTGTGTCTGTATTTGTATCGGCGTGTGTATCTGTGTGTGTCTGTCCTTGTATCTGCACGGGTTAGGGGGTGTATTACATGCCTTTCCCCATGCTAAACCACTGCTCTGAGCCGCCATCACATTCACCTTAAGCGTAGTATAACCAGCTGTTACGATACCATATTTCAACCTTCTCTGCCGGCAATACAAACCCATGATGGGAACAAAAGTTTTTTGCAAAACACTATATATAATGATATGTGTGATATATATAATGATCTACAGGGCATGATGCACTGTGCATTACATCTAGAACTGATACAAACAAAATTATTTTAAGGTGGTACTTCAGCCTGCTACATTATTTCATATTTATCCTCTTAAATCAATGTGACACAAACTGTGGGCAAATTGTCTCCTTCTAACATACATGGTGGACTTGTCCATTTATATCCCACACTTGGGGGGAAAAATCTTTGTTATGGATTAACCAAGAGCTATCATTATCTTTGGTCACTATCTATGAAATAGCCCTGTTATAAAAGTTATCTGATGACATCCCACTCTGTAAACAGAAATTTATATGTAGTGTTTTCCTTGCAGTGACACAGAACATAATTTGCCTGTGGAACTACCCTACCTAGCTGGAGTTCACTAATGTACTGGCAGCCTTTTAGAGCAACCATTTCTGGGAACAAAAAGAAACATAATTTTTTTCAAACCAGTTTTGTAAATGGGGAGTCACTGATTGGCTGAGAGCGTCAGCTGACTCCACGGTGTAACGTTCGCTAGGGAACCCTAACACGCAGACAGGACAGAGTAGAGAGAATTGCAATACCGATCCTTAGAATGGTCGGGTTATGGAAAAGGGGATAGTCAAAACACGAGCCGAGGTCAAGGGAAACAGAGAGACGGAATAACGAGACACAAAGCCAAATATCAGTAACCAGGAATACCAAATAACAAGTGCAACGCTCAATGGTAAACCAAAGACCACAACAGGGCACTGAGGCAAGGGAGATGTTTGCTTATATACACACAGGGTGTGTCTGATTAAAAAAAAAAACAAGCAATATAGGCGCTAAAGTGTAAAATATTAGTGCAAAATTTACAAATAAAGGTAAATTGTGTCTGATTGGCTAACCTCAGATGCTGTCTAGAGGGAGTTGAAATTGGCCCTGGAGGATTACTTTGGTGTTAAACCGTTGGAGAATGGTTTAACCCATTGAGATAAGATTGCAGCCGGAGGCCACCTAGCACCATAACAACTTAATTTAGATAAAGTTGTTATGGTGCCTGTACTGCTCCTTTAGGCTGCTTGGTAAGGTTATATGAACAAATGCTGATAGGCTGAGATGGGGCCATCTTTCCATCTTTAAAAACAGTTTATTACAATATGCAAACTTTATGCAGACTAAAATAAACACACTATAGAAGTAGGCATGCATATCATGCTCTGCATACCTCTTAGCTTAGTTTTTTTTATTATTAGTTTAAGGAAGTATTAATCCAATTTGAGTTTTAATTTATTTATATGGTATGCCATTCATGAGCGAGAAAATATTTTGCTAAGGACAGTCTGTCTGAGAGGTTCTGTTGATGCCCAGCAATCATAAAATCAATCATATCTTATCTAAAGAGTTTTTCCAATTTCAATATTGTGGTCTACAATTTTTTTTTTTTTTTTTTATTCTTCATTTTATTTGTGCATCAAGTAACAACAAGCGTGCAGAGCCACGACAGCAGCTGCAGGCATTTCTATAGCATTGCAAAATGTGGCAGTTTGAACAGCACATTTTTTATATATATCATGAAAATCACATACTATGCGACATCGGACATTTGCAGTAAACATGCTATGCGACATCGGTAGTTTGCAGTAAACATGCTAAGCTAAACATTCAAATGACATAGTTAGGTACACGTAAGCTTATGGTGCGATTTGTCAAAATAAAAGCGTGAGACAATGCGGCATGGAAGAGATAGTACAGGTGAATGACTTACAGCAGAGGGATACATGTCATAGCTAAAGATCCCAGGGTGCTTCAAACCTGTAGCCAGTCAGAGGATCCCGGGAAATTATAGTAATAATTGCGAGTTAGCCCATGGAAAGGTACCCCCAGACCCCACATAGAGTCCTTTCAAATCCCACTATCTGCAGTCCCAGCAGTCAGAAGGTCAGCATGCACACAGCCAGACTGCCACCCAGGCCATGCAGGACAGCTATTATTCAGCTCGGTACCACAGTGTGGGGTGTTGAGGAACAGAGGCAGTCGCATTGGAACATCCGAATGTGGTAGGTATAGAGGGATTTCCTGTGCCTCTGGTGGTTTGTCGTGAGTTTGGAAGTAGTGCAGCTGTAGTGGTTCACATGCTCACTCAGTGCCAATTGTTAGCCCCTCCGTTCAAGCTTCAGGAGCCGCAGGTTACTTAGATTGTGATATCCCGCTTTGCCTGCAGAGGGCGCTAAGAGCCCCGAGGGAAGCTGCCTTCACCATGGAGTGCCAGGCTTCATCGCCATCTTGAAAGGTGAGTGAGACCTCTGACACTCTCAGGCACTCTTAGAATCCCAGGGTGGACCGGGATGACCCCCCCGGCCCAGAGGGGGGGAACATGTCCAGCATCTCGCCGATCAGAAGGTCCGGGCAGGACCTGACAGGCAGGACAGCAGGGTGGCGGCCATCCACCCCACCCCATGTTTTGGCTCAGTGTCTGGGCCAGAACCTCCTGTTGACGTGGGCTGTCACTCCTCAGCGCCTGATGCCAAGCTGGACCACTTAAATGGGTCAAAAGGCTGGTAAATTGCAGGAGCTGGTCTTCCATGCGGCCAGCCAGCATGGCGGCTTGGCCCGGCCCCTGTGGTCTACAATTTTTAATCAACTTTCAATTAGTCTCGAATTCAAGACAATTCACATTTTAGTGAATAACCCTGCCAGTTTATTATGTATGATATCTGACCACCCTTCCAGAACTCAAATGAGTCATGTGCCTTAAAGTATACATTCAAAATGTGGTTGCATTACATGACTGGATCTTCCAGTAGGTTTTCCATCTCTGCCTGACAAGTAGACATTGCCACGGCAAACTCGCCATAACATCCTCTTGAAAGTTGGCATCATCTGGGTTAATTACTCCTGAAAAAGCCTCAGTTCTCTTATATAATTTGATATCATTTGAATTCCTTTCAAGTTTCAGAGTTTGGGAATATTTCCACATTGCCATCAGTGTGATTTACCGGTATCTGCATTTACTGTAAAGAGTCAAATGTATGCCCTTCCTGTCGTTTTATAGATGGTTTACTTATATTATGGGTATTATTATTTATAAAGCACCAACAAATTCCACAGTGCTGTACAATGGGTTGACTAATAGACACGTATTTGTAACCAGACAAGTTGGATACACAGAAACAGAGGGATTAAGGGCCCTGCTCAATGAGCTTACATGCTAGAGGGAGTTGAGTAATGTGACACAAAAGGTAAGGGTAGGGTAGAAAAGTAAGTTGTTAGGATAGTATTTACTGAGGGCTTAGTGCTTTGATGATAGTTCTATAAGAGGAATCAGGGTGCAGGTAGAGAAAGCTATTCACAGTTTAATTGATATGCTTTTCTAAAGAAGTAAGTTTTCAAAGAGTGGAGATTGGGTGAAAGTCGAACAGAGAGGGGAAGGGCGTTTCACAGGAAAGGTGCAGCCCTAGAGAAGTCTTTAAGGCGAGCATCAGAGCTAGGAGTACGAGCAGAAGTTAGACGTAGGTCTCTGGCAGAGTGTAGGGGCCTAGACGGGACATATTTTTGTATTAGTGAGGATAAGTAGGTCGGAGCATAATTATGTAGAGATTTGTAAGCAATATCAGGGTCTTAAATTGAGTCCTATATCTTATGGGAAGCCAATGTAGGGACTGACAAAGGGGAGGCGTGGGAGGTGCGGGTGGACAAAAAGATGAGCCTCGCTGCCTCATTCATTATAGACTGTAGGGCAAGTTGGGAACATGTAAGACCACTGAGAAGCGGATTACAGTAGTCAAGGCAAGAGAGAACAACGACATGGACAAGCACCTTAGCCATATCAGGCGTTAAATAGGGTCGGATGCGGGCTGTTTTTTTTAGATGGAAGCGGCAGGATTTGGAGATTGATTGGACATGAGGGGTGAAGAAGAGGTCGGAGTTAAAGAGAACACCTAGGCAGCGATCCTGCGAGGTAGAGCGGATGGTTGTGCCATTGACTTGGAGCAGACAAGGGAGTAGCAACACTTGAGGGAGTGAAGACCAGAAGTTCTGTTTTGGACAGGTTAAGTTTAAGGAAAAAGCAGAGAGGCAATCAAAGACACAAGTCAAGAGGGGTGGTGAGAAATCAGGGGAGGACAGATACATTTGCGTGTCATCTGCAAAGAAATGACACTGGAAGCCGAAGGATTTGATGAGTTTACCAAAGTAGGCAGTGTAGATTAATAACAATAGGGAACCAAGGACAGACCCTTGGAAACACAAACAGAGAGGGATTAGGGAGAAGACGCAGAGTCAGAGAAAGAAACACTGAAAGAGTGTTGGGAGAGGTAGCAAGAGCACCAGGAGAGAGCGGTATCTCGTAGACCGAGATTACGGAGGATAAGAAGAAGCTGTTGAAGATCAACAGTGTCAAAAGCAGCAGAAAGGTCAAGGACAATTAGGATAGAGAAGTGGTCACAGGATTTTGCAGTGATAAGATCATTGGATACTTTTGGAACAGCTGTTTCCACAGAGTGACGAGCGCGGAATCCAGATTGAAGCGGGTCAAGCAGAGAGTTGAGTTCAAGGAAGTCTATCTCGCATACACAACTCTCTCAAGAATCTTGGAGGCAAACGGCAGTAGTCAGATAGGGCGGTAGTTGGACGTGGAATTAGGGTCAAGGTTGGGCTTTTTCAGAATTAGGGTTATGGTTGCATGTTTGAAGGGTTGAGGAAATGTGCTAGAGGAGAGGGAGAGGTTGAAAATATTAGTGCGAGGCAGAGCAAGAGAAGGAGAGTGTGGATGAGATATAAGGGAATAGGATCGAGTGAACAGAGCAGAAACCTCTTCTGCTGTAGCAGGTGCAGATGAGCACAGGACAGCTGAGGTAGTGTGGTTAGGGCAAAAGTTATTAGGGGATGAAGAGAGATGAGAGATCTCTTCCCTGATTGTAGAAATCTTCTCAGTGAAGTGAGTTGCTAAGTTTGTTGCGGTCAAGTTGGTAGAAGGAGGAGGCACAACAGGGCAAAGAAGAGATAAAAGCATGAAACAGTAATTTGGGTTCGTGGGAGAGTGTGGTTATGAATGTACTGAAGTAGTTTTCATTTGAAGAGGAAAGAGCCAGACTGTAGGAGCACAGCATACATTTATAGTGGAGGAAGTCCAATGCAGAGTGAACTTTCTCCTGCAGCATTCAGCAGTTCTAGAATATTTTTGGAGGTATCCGGTCAGCTTGGTGTGTCAGGGTTGTAGTTGGGGCCGCTTGCTGTGTTTAAGTGTAGGAGGTTCCATGATGTCTAGTTGAGAGGAGAGAGTGGAGTTGTAGAGGGAGGCTGCGGTGTTAGAGCAGGTGGGGTTTGAGATGGATGAAAGGAGACTTTGGAGTTTGATGGAGAATTGCTGTAGGTCAAGACAGTTGAGGTTTCAATGAGACCGATGTATTTGACAGCAGATGGTGGTCAGATAGAGGAAATGGAACATTGGAGAGATTAGAAGTGGTACAGAGATTGGTGAAGATGAGGTCAAAGGTGTTTCCTGCTGTATGAGTTGCTGAATTAGACCACTGTGTGAGTCCAACAAAGGAGGTCACAGAGAGCAGACAAGAGGCATCAGGGCAGTTGGGGTTGTTGAATTGAATATTAAAGTCCGCAAGAATGAGGGAAGGCATTCTAGAGGAGAGAAAATTGGGTAGCCAGAAAGAAAAGTGCTCAATGAATAGTCTAGGATGGCAGGGTTGGCGATAAATGATTGTGCGTTTAAAAGGCGGACAGTGTGAACTTCAAAGGAAGGAAAAGATAGGGCATAGGCAGGGAAGATTGGTTGAGGGCACATGGACGGGAGAGTAGGATGCCTACACCACCTCCTTTACAGTTGTTTGGTCTTGGAGTGTGTGAGAATTGTAGCCCACCATAACATAAGGAAACAGGAGTAGCGCTATCAAAGGAGGACAGCCAGGTCTCAGTAAGTGCAAGTAGTGTGAAAGAAAGAGTTTGCGTATGGCTGATGATTTTATATTGCTGCAGATGGAGCGGGCATTCCAGAGTGCACACTGAATATTGGTAGATGGGGATCGATGGCATGGTATTGGTATGAGGTTTGTGTGGATTCTGGTTGTCTTAGTGTGAGCAGATGAGGTGAAGGGCCCTGGGTTGGGAGAGACATCATCAGCTGCTGGAAGCAGAAGGAGAGATAGTGACAGAAGGTGTGAGTGGGTTTTATATGGTTGGTTTCTGGAATGAGATCGAGTGGGAGAAGGATGGAGAGAATAGAGAAGAGTGCAAATGTTCTGTTATTTGTTTATGGTTTACTCAAGAGAATATATATGGCTCTGAAAAACCTAAATCTATTGGCCTGAATATATATCAGCAACCACTCTGTGATATAATAATCTAATAATCGTACAGGTATTCCTGAACCACAAGCAGAGGAATTGTGGTAAACGTACAAAAGAATATCAGATTTTAACACAAAGTAGTAGTGCTGGAAAAATAGCTGTGTTTAATGTTTCTCACTCCAATTATTTTGGTCTAAAATTCAATTTACAATTCTTCTTTGTTGAAGATGAGGCATCGTATGACTGACTGATTTTCGAAAATATATATGTTCAGCTTTGTATCGGATAGAGTCTGGGATTTTCAAATCTACTAGATTTGCAACGTTGCACATTGTCTGATGCATTGCTTTCTGATCCCAGTCTATTAATATCTCTTCTACCCCGTCCAGGTGGATTTCGGCAGAGTGAAATTATTGCTAAGGACATTATTGATATATACGTCCCCTTTCTACCACTGGAGTTTATACACGTGAAAAATTGTGTGCTGGCAGAGCTAAAACGTATGGGCTTGCCTGAAGATGAGACACTGGCAATGGAAATAGCCGAGGACGTGGGTTATTTCCCAAAAGAGGAGAGAATATTCTCAACCAAAGGGTGCAGGTCTGTGGGGAAAAAACTGGACCAGCTCCTCTAATCTGTCCCTGTTTGTCTATGGCATTGTATAGCTCATAAACAGAGAAAGTGCTGTCTCCATGGTTATCCTTCATCATGTGACCAGGCCACGTCACCTGACATACTCACTGGTTGAGCACACATGCTATAAAGATCTACGTGTCCAGTCTGTTAACAGATTTTTCCTGTCCTTCATTAGCCCATACTGCTCATTATCTTTATTGCAAGACAAGCTCAGTACTGATTTTTTTTAAAATTATAACTATGATTACCGATGTTTTAAATTATACTATGGGGGCAATTTAATTGTTATTGGGGTTTTGTTATTTTCATTATTTTTGTGACTCCTGTGTAAATAAACTGGCATCATATTGACATCATTTATTTTACTCCATAACGGTACTGCTCTAATCTACGAGGGTTTAACCTGTTAGGTGGACTACCATACAAATACCCAATATTATCTCCATGTATGTGTGCGAATTAAAAGTTTGGGTGGAACCCCATAATTGAATGCATTATTTATCTAGTGCTGCTATATTATTATTATTATTATTATTATTATGTTTATATTATTTTTTATACCGCTCATTGAAGCTCCTGCATTTGTTGCAAATACCCAGTGGTAGATAGCACCTCTCAGTCAATTATTGTTATCCTAGTGTGTTACATATTACATAGTTACATAGTTACATAGTTAGATAGCTGAAAAGAGACTTGCGTCCATCAAGTTCAGCCTTCCTCACACCTGTTTTTTGCTGTTGATCCAAAAGAGAAAAAAAAAAAAAAAAAAAAACAAACCCCAGTTTGAAGCACAATTTTGCAACAAGCTAGGACAAAAAATTCCTTATTGACCCCAGAATGGCAGTCAGATTTATCCTTGAATCAAGCAGTTATTACCCTACATTGAAAGATTATATCCTTGAATATTCTGTCTTTGCAAGTATGCATCTAGTAGCTGTTTGAACATCTGTATGGACTCTGATAAAACCACTTCTTCAGGCAGAGAATTCCACATCCTGATTGTTCTTACAGTAAAAAAACCTTTCCTTTGCCTTAGATGAAATCTTCTTTCTTCCAGTCTAAACGCATGGCCTCGTGTCCTATGTAAAGTCCGGTTTGTGAATAGATTTCCACACAATGGTTTGTATTGGCCCCGAATATATTTGTATAATGTTATCATATCCCCTCTCAGGCGACGTTTTTCTAAACTAAATAGGTTTAAATTTGTTAACCTTTCTTCATAGCTGATATGTTCCATTCCTTTTATTAATTTTGTAGCCCGCCTCTGCACTTTTTCTAGTGCCATGATATCCTTCTTTAGAACAGGTGCCCAAAATTGCACAGCATATTCAATATGTGGTCTTACCAGTGATTTATAGAGAGGCAAAATGATATTCTCGTCCCGAGAATGAATGCCCTTTTTCATGCATGACAATACCTTACTGGCCTTGGCCACTGCTGATTGACATTGCACATTGTTGCATAGTTTGTTGTCTATAACAATTCCCAAGTCCTTTTCGTGTGTTGTTATCCCTAATTCGCTTCCATTAAGGGTATACGTTGCTTGTGTATTCTTTACGCCGAAGTGCATAACTTTGCATTTTTCAACATTAAATTTCATCTGCCATTTGAGTGCCCAGTCCTCCAGTCTATCTAAATAATAGATCATTGGCAGTGCTGAGTATATCACATAACTCATATTAGGCAGGGAATTATGGATGGTGTAGTTCATCACATTTTGAGAGTAGTGTGTAAGATCACAATGATGGGGAGTGAAGCCTGTGCTGGTCCAGAACCTAATCTCAGGAGGGGCAGTGATAATGGCAGGGGCGTATTAGCCGCGAGGCAAACAAAGCATTTGCCTTGGGTGGCATTTTCCAGGGGGCGGCAAAAAAAGCCGCCCCCAAATGCCCAAGGCAAATGTCTTGTTAGCCTTGCGGCTAACAGATATGCTGGGCTGCTGGGCGGTCGGACGGCGCTGGTGGGCGGCTGGCGAGGGAGCACTTCCTCTGAGCTGTCTGCTCAGCTCCCTCGCGCGCCGCAGAGTGAGACTGGGAGCCGGAATATGACGTCATATTACGGCTCCGCCTCCCAGCCTCACTGTGCGGCTGCGAGGGAGCTGAGCAGACAGCTCAGAGGAAGTGCTCCCTCGCCCACCGCCCACCTGCGCCGCCCGACCGCCCAGCAGCCACTGGACCACCAGGGAGAAATATGACCCCCCCCCCAGCATTCCCAAAGGTAAGGAGGCTGGGGGGGTTAAAGTATAAAAAAAAAGTGTTAATGTGAGTGAGTGTGAGTGTGCGTGTCTGTTAGTGAGTGTGAGTGTGTGTGTGTCTGTTAGTGTGAGTGTGTGTGTGTCTGTTAGTGTGAGTGTGTGTATCTGTTAGTGTGAGTGTGTGTGTCTGTTAGTGTGAGTGTGTGTGTCTGTTAGTGTGAGTGTGTCTGTTAGTGTCAGTGTGTGTGTGTCTGTTAGTGAGTGAGTGTGTGTGTGTGTGTCTGTTAGTGAGTGAGAGTGTGTGTGTCTGTTAGTGAGTGTGAGTGTGTGTGTCTGTTAGTGTGTGTGTGTGTGTGTGTGTCTGTTAGTGTGTGTGTCTGTTAGTGTGTGTCTGTTCGTGTGTGTGTCTGTTCATGTGTGTGTGTCTGTTAGTGTGTGTGTCTGTTAGTGTGTGTGTCTGTTAGTTTGTGTGTCTGTTAGTGTGTGTCTGTTAGTGTGTTTCTGTTAGTTTGTTTGCCTGTGAGTGTGTGTGTCTGTTAGTGAGTGTGTGTGTGTGTGTGTGTGTGTGTCTGACTGTGTGTGTCTGTTAGTGTGTGTGTGTTTGCCTGTGAGTGTGTGTGTATGTTAGTGAGTGTGTGTGTCTGCTAGTTTGTGTCTGCTAGTGAGTGAGTGTGTGTCTGTTAGTGAGTTTGTTTGTCTGTTACTGAGTGTGAGTAGGTCTGTTAGTGTGTGTGTGTTTCTGTTAGTGTATGCGTATCTGTCAGTGAATGTGTGTGTGTATTTAGAATGCGGGGCGGGGTAAAGGTTGGGTGGGGGTGGTGCTGATGTAGATTCATTTAGAAATAAACAAATATGTTTAAATGTCTATCTGTTCCTGTCCAAATCTGAGATGATTAAATTGCGTATACGCAGAAGTAAGTTCACACTGACACATGCAGTTCAGGTTAAAAATAACTTCAGAAAATGTAATGGCATCTGACAAAAAACAGGCTTGCAAGCCCTTATAAGAGCAGAATTACATCATCATTGAATATCAAGATAGCAGTAAATAAACATCATTAATTGGATTAAATGTTAAGTGGTAGGTTAAATGCCCTCCCATCTGTATTAGTAATTGGTTTAGGGATTTGAGTGACTAGTGGGGCATCCTCCCATCATGGGATGTCGTAATTTCTGACCAGGATTCAGTCGCCATTGCTCTTTAGCACGAGGCTTTACTCGATGGGAGGGGGAATCTGGCAGCTAGCCATTTTAAGTACTTGGCATGGTTTTTGGGCAGTTAGTGATGTCAGACTCGTGATCAGGCTCAGGGTTCTTTTTATGAATAGAACATTTCATTAGGCCAGCTTCCCATGGCCTTCAGATTATACTATGTTGCAAATTACAGGAGATTCAGCAATTCCGGGGTCAGTCATGTCTTTATAGAAAATACAGTCTCTATTCATTACACTAAATGCTGTTAGGAAATTCTGTCATGTAATGTGGACAAAATGGAGGGTCTGTCATGGTGATGTGGGTTAAAATGGAGTTAGTACAATAATTCAATACAGGTTCAATAAAGATTTTTCAATAATTCTACATCAGCGCGGTGGGGGGGGAGGGGCTATAATGGAGCATGTAGGGGGCTAGGAGCTGAAGTAGGGGGATAGGGGCTGTAGTTGAAAGTTAGGTGCTATAATTGGAGTGTTAGTAAATGTACTGGGAGATAGGGGCTGTAGCGGAGCTCCAATACCACATCTAGGTATCTCTGCTGAATCCTCCTTGAAGCTAGAAGAAGCACTGGACAGTAATTATAGCTCTCCCTGGGGTTAGAGGATGTAGTAGGGGATAAGGGGTGCACGTGGAGGAAAAGAGGCTGTAGTGATTGGAATGTGTAGTAGAGGTTTTAGGGGCTGTAGAGGGGGTACAGGGGCTATGGAGGGGGTACATAAGCAGTAGAGAGGGGCTTCTTAAAAATAACTTTTTGATTCCCCCCTCCCTGAGGCTTACCTTGGGCCAGGGAGGTAGGAAACCTTATGCCTGGTGGTCGGGTGGGACAGGAGCTGGAGGCTGGAGCTGACTCCTGCAGGTAGAGTCAGGTCCGCTGGGGAGTCTAGGAGAATAACAGTGGAAATCACGCCCTCCTCCTGACATTATCAGAAGAGGCCAGCTGACTTCACTGCGAATCTGATGTGTGCTGGCTGCAGGGACAGTGAGGTAGGCTGCAGACAGTGATTTTATAAATTCCAGTCCCCAGCCAAAGGCATGGGATTTGGGTTTTTGCACCCCCCCCCCCCCCCCCCCTGCTCTGGCTCCCTAAGGTGGCTGCCTGTGTTGCCTTATGGGCGCGCCGGCCATATACTTCATAGAATGAAGTATACAAGTTACTGAAGGTATATAGTAAAAAGCCATTTAAAATGAAGGAGTATTGTAGCATCAACATGCATAGCATAGAGATAAGTTCCACCAGTAAACAGAAAACAGGTTACAAAATGGAAATCAAAATAAGTAGAACATAGAATTGAGAAATTTAGAGCAAAGTTCCAAAAATATATAAGGGTTTATTTACCAAAGTGAATGTTTAAAGTGATTTCAAAATTAATTTAAAATTTAAGATCAAAATAGACGAACAGGAAAAATTATCTAAGCTCTCAGTTTGGCTACTCTGACCTAAAATTAGAAATTCACTTTGATTTCTCACTTTAGTGAATAATCCTGATAAAGAAAGTGATAAAAGTTGGTTAACATTCATTAACACAATTAGGCCCTGTTGTATGCTGTAGAACTGGATACACAGTATCAAAGTAAATGTATTCAGAGTTATGTTATGGCTGGTACATAATCCAATTCGAACCATGATGTGTAAAACGTGTTTCCATTGAAGGAGCTTGGAGTTTCTTACCTTTCAGGACCCTGGACAGCACCCCAATATACCATTATAAACGTTACAATAAGACTGATGCTTATAACTTCAGTATATGTATCAGTTTACCATCTGGAATTTTACTAAACAAATCGAGGATGTTCCCACTAAAAGCTTGATTTAATTATTTTGGATAAACTTTTCAAATGATCACAATCTACAAGAAAAATGTTTTAAATGATTGATCTACATAAGTCACTATTGAAGTTTGTGGAGATCTTTGTAGATATATAATTTAAAAAGGTTTTTTATTTTTTATTTAATACATATATTTAATAATATTTTATCCAAGATATGTGTATACACAAGAAGCACAACCTGTTTATCTCAACAGACAGATCATGTTTTGAACTTAATTCAGTCATATAGTTTATTATAATGTGTTTAGAACTAACCATTCATTGGCTATAATTTCACACAATACATGCTTCACCATTATGTACATAAAACACCTTTTTTTGCTGGTTAGGCATGAAAGAAAGTTTGGAATGTCTTTGATATAGAGTAACAAAAGTAGTATTTAATAACACAAGTTAAAAGAGCCTAGTGAATGAATCAGCAGAGACAGGCAGATTAGAAATTCAATATACCATAAATCTCCATAATTGTATACATACAAATCTAGAAATGTCAGCTAAGGAGCAAAGATGGGGCTGTTGAGAAAGACTGGATACCACAGTAATATGTATAGCACGAGATATTAAAGGTTTACATACAATAACCACTTCAGTATTGTGTACGTGGTCATGGTGCAAATATTCTCTATATACAAAGTTTCAATATAAAATGCTGTCCCCTTAGATGGAAACAGTCCCAGGGTACTCCTAGAATCATAACCAGTGCACACCACCACTGTAGCCTGGAGGCTGAAACAGATATGGTTATATTTGTGAATGAATGTATGACAGTTGTGACACATAAATTATGCAAGGTGTTGTGACAAATTTCGTTTTACCCTTCAAGGCATACAATTTCCAAAGCTCTGACCATATATCCCAAACTTTATCATCAGAAATAGCAGTAGAATTATACTGAACAAAATTATAAACGCAACACTTTTGTTTTTGCCCCCATTTTTCATGAGCTGAACTCAAAGATCTAAGACTATTCCTATGTACACAAAAGGCCTATTTTTCTCAAATGTTGTTCACAAATCTGTCTAAATCTGTGTTAGTGAGCACTTCTCCTTTGCCGAGATAATCCATGCGATGAATCCCCGTTTTCACAGTACAGGGCAGATGGCAGACAGTGTGTATGGCGTCGTGTAGGTGAGCGGTTTGCTGATGTTAATGTTGTGGATCGAGTGGCCCATGGTGGCGGTGGGGTTATGGTATGGGCAGGTGTATGTTATGGACGAGATCCTGAGGCCCATTGTTGTGCCATTCATCCACGACCACCACCTCATGTTCCACCATGTTGCAAGAATCTGTACACAATTACTGGAAGCTGAAAACATCCCAGTTCTTGCATGGCCAGCATACTCACTGGACATGTCACCCATTGAACATGTTTGGGATGCTCTGGATCGGCGTATACAACAGCATGTTCCAGGTCCTGCCAATATCCAGCAACTTCAGGCCACAATCACCAACCAGAACACCGAAGGAGAGGTGTTGCACTGCGTGAGGCAAATGGTGGTCACCCCAGATACTGACTGGTTTTCAGACCCCTCCCCCCGATCCCTCCAATACAGTAAAACTGCACATTTTAGAGTGGCCTTTTATTGTGGCCAGCCTAAGGCACACCTGTGCAATAATCATGCTGTCTAATCAGCATATTAATATGCCACACCTGTGAGGTGGATGGATTATCTCGGCAAAGGAGAAGTGCTCACTAATACAGATTTAGACAGATTTGTGAACAATATTTGAGAGAAATATGCCTTTTGTTTACATAGAAAAAGTCTTAGATCTTTGAGTTCAGCTCACGAAAAATGGGGGCAAAAACAAAAGTGTTGCGTGTTCGACATGCTTGGTGTAAAGCCTCATGCAAATAATCCTTTTTTTTTAGAACTACCACACAACCTCCCTTGTCTGCCTGACTTCAGTATAACAATACTGAATTCATGTTTAAGTGCTTTGATAGCCTGATGCTCAAGATTAGACAGATTAGCTATTTATTCGTTTGTTTTACATTTTATAAATTAAACGTACAATTAGCTAGACAACATATATCCTTTTCAACCAGTGAGCTTTATAGCTCAATTGTTTTACCGCTAAATTGTATGGGGTAAAAATGACTTTCATTTTTGAATTTATCACAAAGAGAATTACTGATACAACTCTAATCAATTACCTGTAAAGCTTCATGAGTACTATCAAAGGCTAATGACTCTAAATTAAATTGACTCAGTTGATCTGAAAACACAGCTGGACTATCAGACAAAACCTCATTAGAAGAAGAATTCAAAAGGCCATATTCCTCAGAAGTTAGCTGGGAGAAATGGCCAGAGAGCGTAAGTTTTCTAACAAACCGATTAACATCCACCACAGTTTGAAACAAATTAAAATCTTCACAATACAACTTGCTGTGCCACCTGACCACAGAGTTAAGTGGTGTTTCTAGGCATTAATGTAAAGCATGTACAGTACTCAGCCTGCAGGGACTACTTTGTCTGATGTATGTATTTTTCCTGTGCCTGACATTCTCTGACACAAGGAAGAGTTTAGGTTACCTCCATTTCCTGTGTCAGAGAAAATTTTCCCACAATACTTACCCCCTCCATGTTCTCACGTATACTCGATTTGCGATTTTGAACGTCCTGTCATTTAGACTAGGGTGCCGGCAAATTGACCAATTTCGTCTGAACCAATTTTTTTTTATTATAATAGGTGCCCCATCATGTGGACAAGGGGGACCTGTGCAATGTCCCCCTTTATTGGATTTGGGGTGTCTTTTTTTTTTTTTTTTACAACAGTGAGCAGTCACTGGCTGCTTACTGTTTACTAGATATGCCCTGTAACGGATCGCCTGGCACCCCGACTGGGTACCTCCGTTAAAGGATGCTCCTAGCGTTTCCTGAGGACTCCAAGCACTCTGGCAGACACCACAATCACCGTATCGGAGAAGCATAGGAATCCTCTCAAGCCTCTGAATGCTGTAGACAGTTGAATAGGAACCATACGAATAGGTTTGCACTCCTAGCAGTCAAACTGGAACAGCATGCAATAAATCCTCCCCCAATAATGAGACGACACTTCACTTTGAGGGTTAAACAGGAACTCCCTGTACTGGCCCATACGGCCTCTTTTATTCCCAATCCCCAAACACATTACAGCCCACAGGGTTTTGCAGAACAACCAATAAACACATTACAACTCATACAATGCAAGTACATCGGCCAATCAGACACAATGGGACAATAGAAACACACCCAGCATATTCCTCCCCTCTGCTTAGGAGATAATTGAGTCAATTACTGTATCTACTCAATTATCTCCAAGCTGAAAAGTTACACTTTTTATACATTTTAATAACTCCCTGATCTTACATCACATACGGATAAAACAGGGACCAAAGGGGAAGAAAAATTGTCCAAAAAGTTTCCATGTGTCCGTACACTGTTTTTTAAAAGGGCCAGCACTGTACAATAAAAGTACCATAAGCCCAAATGCAGTTCTTAAAGGATCAGCAATGTATAATAGTAGTCCATGATTCCCAACTCAGTCCCTTAAAGGGCAATATCTCCCAGGGGCCATAGTCGCAGGGCAGGAGGCTAGCAACCAGGCTTCTCCAGTTCACAGTGGCGAGGTTGGTTCCGCCACATGCCCCCTCTCACAGCATAGCGAGGCAGGGGTGGTCAGTACTTATAAGGTGCGAACAAGGTAACCACACAGAGTTGGTTCGATAAACAAGCGGGGGTGTACGGACAGCCGAACAAAAGGGAATAAAAGTGTATTAAGAGCGTCCATTCCGCTAAAAAGAAAAGACTGGATATACCCCATTTTGAATTCTCGGGGTTGTCTACTTTTACAAATAGCATGACATGATGGGGTAATTCTCATTCATGGGCTGCCATATGGTCTCAAAGGCAACATAACTAGTCTGGCAAATTTCAGTGTGTTAAAAGTCTAATTGGGCAAGCCTCATATTTGACCCTGTAACTTTCCAAAAACCCCTAAAACCTGTATGTGGCTGGCATCATTCAACTTCTCATGTGATGGGATTTCAGCTTGTCCCAAAATTTAGTAGGCCTAAAATCTCCATGTGGCATATACAAGTACAGGTGTCAGTTAGTTACGTGTAGCTAAGTTACTGTCATCAATGTACTGAGCATGTGCGAGACCTGAAACCACATTCCAATTTCTCCTAGTTCCATATTGCCTGTCCATATAAGGTAATGCTGTAAATAGGATCCTGTTTGCTGATTGGTGTAAGGATACAGATGGGGGATGTATAGTCTATAAAAAGCCTGTACTCCATGTGATCTGAACATTTTGGTTCAGCTGAGACCCGATTGGTGAGAATAAAGACCTTTGCTTCCTGAACTGACCTGTGTCCGGACTCTCTGTGTGTGGTTCCCCTATAACAATGCTAGTGCTTATAGGCCGGGAAGTCATCGCAGGACCGCCGATACGGTGATATTTTACCCACCTCTCCACAGCAACACCCCTGGGCCGATACTGCGTGGACTTCCTTTCGTCTCTGTGCCACTGGGCCTACTTCGTCCAGGATACCACCTGCTTTTGCGCAGTGGGTATTGGGGTGTCCCTGTCGATGAATTCTGATCCCAGGTCCAGGAATGGAAGGTAAACCCATTACGGGTTAGATCTGTATCTGGTATCTGACCTTTCCGAATTGGAAAGAAGAGAGGGCTAATCACTTACTTAAGCTAAATGCTCTGTAGCTAGCCCGTTTAGCATAGGGTCTGTTTGTCCGGCGGAATTCTGGTGTATATATGTTCAGTCGGATTCCGGTTTCTGGACTAGTTGAACTCTGTTGTAAATTCCGTTCACTAGATCGCGGATTCTGGAGTAGACTAGTTGAATTCTGGCTAGACTGCAGACCACCCACTGATGCACCTTTGATGACTAGCGCACTTATGCATACGGATTACTTACATGCCTCAACGAACGCAATCTATCAGCAGTGGTGAGACCTGGGTGTTCAGACGTTTTGATGTTCTGCTTTAGTAACAGATAGTGACAGCCAGATTTCTTCTCTGACAGGTGCCTTGAAGGCACAGAATAGTCTATCATTGCAGGGTTTCTATCTGCCGATCAGCCAATATATTTCTTCAGCTACAGATAGAGCTAGAAGAACTTACTTCTTTTCAGGTGCCCTTGAAGGCACAGAGTAGCGAACCCTTGCCTAAATATTATTTATTTATTCTCCTTTAGTGCACAGCTACCTTTAGGCACCACTGTTTATATATATCTCTAGCTGAATTATTTCCCGTCCTTTTAGTGACCCTGATTACCAACTTTATTTACTCTGCCCTAACAGTCCTTACTAGGACCTCACCTTCTACTATATTTAGCAGCCGTTGTACTCTGCCTGCAATTCTATATTGCCGAGGGTTTCTCCCTGGCATTACATTGTAAACATGATGATACTGTTTCAGGTTGCACTTCAAAGATGAACTGCAACAAAGTATATACATACAGTTGCAAGAAAAAGTATGTGAACCCTTTGGAATTATATGGATTGCTGCACAAATTGGTCATAAAATGTGATCTAATCATCATCTAAGTCACAACAATAGACAATCACAGTCTGCTTAAACTAATAACACACAAAGAATGAAATCTTGCCATGTTTTTAATGAACACACCATGTAAACATTCACAGTGCAGGTGGAAAAAGTATGTGAACCCCTAGACTAATGACATCTCCAAGAGCTAATTGGAGTGAGATGTCAGCCAACTGGAGTCTAATCAATGAGATGAGTTTGGAGGTGTTGGTTACAGCTGCCCTGTCCTATAAAAAAGACACACCAGTTCTGGGTTTGCTTTTTACAAGAAGCATTGCCTGATGTGAATGATGCCTCGCACAAAAGAGCTCTCAGAATACCTATGATTAAGAATTGTTGACTTGCATAAAGCTGGAAAGGGTTATAAAAGTATCTCTAAAAGCCTTGCTATTCATCAGTCCACGGTAAGACAAAATGTCTATAAATGGAGAAGGTTCAGCACTGCTGCTACTCTCCCTTGGAGTGGCCGTCCTGTAAAGATGATTGCAAGAGCACAGCGCAGACTGCTCAATGTGGTGAAGAAGAATTCTAGAGTGTCAGCTAAAGACTTACAAAAGTCACTGGCAAATGCTAACATCCCTGTTAGCGAATCTACAATACGTAAAACACTAAACAAGAATGGATTTCATGGGAGGATACCACAGAGAAAGCCACTGCTGTCCAAACAAAACATTGCTGCACGTTTACAGTTTGCACAAGAGCACCTGGATGTTCCACAGCAGTACTGGCAAAATATTCTGTGGACAGATGAAACCAAAGTTGAGTTGTTTGGAAGAAACACACAACACTTTGTGTGGCAAAAAAGAGGCACAGCACACCGACATCAAAACCTCATCCCAACTGTGAAGTATGGTGGTGGGGGCATCATGGTTTGGGGCTGCTCTGCTGTGTCAGGGCCTGGACAGATTGCTATCATCGAAGGAAAAATGAATTCCCAAGTTTATCAAGACATTTTGCAGGAGAACTTAAGGCCATCTGTCTACCAGCTGACGCTCAACAGGAGATGGGTGTTGCAACAGGGCAATGACCCAAAGCATAGAAGTAAATCTACAACAGATTGGCTTAAACAGAAGAAAATACCCCTTCTGAAGTGGCCCAGTCAGAGTCCTGACCTCAACCCGATTGAGAAGCTGTGGCATGACCTCAAGAAAGCGATTCACACCAGACATTGCAAGAATTTTGCTGAACTGAAACAGTTCTGTAAAGAGGAATGGTCAAGAATTACTCCTGACCGTTGTGCACGTCTGATCTGCAACTTCAGGAAACGTTTGGTTGAAGTTATTGCTGCCAAAGGAGGTTCAACCAGTTATTAAATCCAAGGGTTCACATACTTTTTCCACCTGCACTGTGAATGTTTACATGGTGTGTTCAATAAAAACATGGCAACATTTCATTCTTTGTGTGTTATTAGTTTAAGCAGACTGTGATTGTCTATTGTTGTGACTTAGATGATGATCAGATCACATTTTATGACCAATTTGTGCAGAAATCCATATCATTCCAAAGGGTTCACATACTTTTTCTTGCAACTGTATTACAGAATACTACAGTGGACACAGCATGCTGCCACTTATTTATTAACATACTGACATTAGAGAGTAAACTTTTATTTCTAAATATATATATATTTTGATTGTTTTGTGTTATCATCTTTTCATCCTCCATATCCTACACGGTATATACATCTCAATATGCTTTTCCCTTGATGCTTGTTATTAAAGGACCACTATAGTGCCAGGAAAACATACTTGTTTTCCTGGCACTATAGTGCCCTGAGGGTGCCCCCACCCTCAGGGTCCCCCTCCTGCCGGGCTCTAGGGGGAGGAAGGGGTTAAACTTAACTCTTTCTCCAGCGCCTGGCGGGGAGCTCTCCTCCTCCTCTCCTCCCTCTTCTTCCATCACTGGCTGAATGCGCATGCGCGGCAAGAGCCGGGCGCGCATTCAGCCAGTCTCATAGGAAAGCATAATCAATGCTTTCCTATGGACACTGGCGTCTTCTCACTGTGAAAATCACAGTGAGAAGCGCGGAAGCACCTCTAGCGGGACAGCCACTAGAGGCTGGATTAACCCATAGGTAAACATAGCAGTTTCTCTGAAACTGCTATGTTTACAGAAAAAAGGGTTAATCCTAGCTGGACCAGGCACCCAGACCTCTTCATTAAGCTGAAGTGGTCTGGGTGCCTATAGTGGTCCTTTAAGCACAGTCTGGTTTTGTCTCCATCTAGTGGCAAACTTTTGTGATTGTTTCCACTTATATTTCTCCTTTTTTTCTACATATTAAAAGTTAAGTCTAAATTATTCATTCACTATACTCTTGGGTCAAGAGCTAGTTCCTTTCGGCTCTTATTGTTGATCCTTTGTCTTGCATGCTAAAGAACTTTTCTAAGGGATATGCTATGATGACGGTGTAATGCTGTCCCCAAAAAGGTTGAATACTGTGTGTAACAGAGAATGGCCTGTTCTGGTAGCCAAATGGCCTCCACGTGGCAGTCTTGATCCAGATCTAGTGCAGCAAGTCTATACAGTCATAACTAATAGGCCAGGACTTTATGATCAGTTTACGTATATAGATATTTGGAAACAGATTGTTGAAAAACAGCCTAAATGGATCAAGCTGTGCCACGAGGAACAATGCCGCCTCATGGTTGCTAGAAATTGCCTGTCCAGTAAGGCCTCAACTCTACCTATTTTGGACACTCCTCCTGTAAATGACCTCTCCTTACCACCCCCTTACTCCTCCTCCCGAGCTAGAACCGGTGCAGCTGGTAATTCCATTTCCCCTGCCCTATTGTCTCCGCCTACCCACATACCTACGTCAGATATCAGCCCTCCTGCCTTAAGCCCACGCATCTCTACACCTACCCCCACTAGTTCTTTGTACCCTGAATTGTCAACCTTTTTAGTTACTGGACAGGCCCCTCCCAGCCTTGTCCGAGATATTCCATTAACTAAGTTACCAACTGATATGCCTGATGTGCCTTCCTCTGCCCATTTGACAACCCCCCAACTGGAACCTGTTAAATCACAGTGTTCTACAAATGTCCGTAGTCCTGTTTTAACACGCATGATGACTGGTATCCTCCAACCCCGGCATTTACAGATGCCTCCCCGACTTACTCCTGGCCCAACACACATTGATGGCAATGGCCAGTTGCAATTGGGAGATCCTGTATTTGTATAGTTACGCTATTGTCCTTATACCAGCACCTCTGTCCCAATGGACTCCGGTGTATAAAACTCAGGAGAAGGGGTGGCTGAAAACTGAACCTGGTAAATACTTGAAGAATAATTGGTATCAGTTCGAAGATGAAAGAATAGTTATTCCTGCACCTCTGGCCATAGAAATTGTTCAGAACTTTCATAGCGGTACACACTCGGGAAGAGATAATATGGAAGACTCTCTCAGCAAACATTTCTATATACCAGGATTATCTCATCTTTCCTAAGCTATTGCCAGAAGATGTGTACAGTGCGCCCGTAACAATGCAAGACAAGACCCTGTTAAGCCTCCTGGATTTCAGTATATGTTCTATAGGGTCTGATAATGGTCCAGCTTTTGTTCATCAATGTGTGCAACAACTAACTCATGTACTTTGTATTAAGTGGCGGCCACATACTTCTTGTAGACCTCAGAGATCTGGAAAGATGAAAAGAATAAACAGAACAATAAAGACTCAGTTAGCTAAAGTGTGCCAGGAAACTCAGCCTAAATGGAATGTTCTTTTGCCAGTAGCATAGAAGGATGGGACTGTCTCCATTTGAAATCATGTATGGACGTCCACCACCCATACTTAGCCAAACCACGAGGGGATTTATGCCAGTTGGGGCGACGGCATTACTCGGCAGCAGGTTGTGGAGTTGGGTAAAACTATGGAGGAGGTACAGAAATGGGTGCAAGATCGGTTACCTGTGAATATATATTCACCTGTTCATTTTCATCATTCAGGTGACCAAGTATGGATAAAAGAATGGAATACTGTTCCCTTGGGCCCTATATGGAGAGGTCCTTATACTGTTATTTTGTCTACCCCAACAGCTGTAAAAATGGCAGACGTGACTCCCTGGATCCATCACTCTAGGATTAAACCAGTGGCAGATTCTTGGAAAGCTACCCCAGATCCTGAGAATCCTTGTAAGATCTGGTTGAAGCAAACTACCCAGTCCCTGAAGTTTGATTAAAGTGACATAAGAAACTACGAGACAATTTTCAAAAACCGTGGTTGAGAAATATATCAGAGAGCTGCACGTAGGTGTTTTTACGGCCATAATAAAGCCTGACCACCTACCAATGTCCCATAGCCAGAGTGTCTCGAAGGGACCTCTGTGAAGGGAAGAGAGAATCAGACGGACAACACTCCCTGCAGCCCTCACCAGAGGCAAGCTCAGGTGCCGTCGCAAGGTTGAAAATGTGGATGAAGACTTCCATCATAATGTATTTTTTTCTGTGTTTTAGTGTTTTTACTATATGTACGGAATGCAAAGGTGATGACATACAAGGCTGTGATAGTTGTATTAAGACTACAAAAACAGTTAACATGATATTCCAAACTCTTATTTGGCACTCGCATTGTGAATGTAAAGGATCTGTGTGTAAATGTAGATACTTAGACACTGATTATAGTGTGTGTCAACCAGTGTCAGGTGAACCCAAGTGCTTTGATCCCCAATTCCAACACCGTAAAATGTGGCTGGTGCTTCTCTCAGGGGACATTGATAAATAGAACTTTAAGTACCACCTCTTCCCTAGGCATCCTACTATTCGATGCATGCAAAGCAATTTCTGGTACTGGAAAACCTTGGAATATATGCAGTAACCTTAAGTGGGAGCTGTGACGGACCGCTGGCACTCCGACTGAGTGCCTCCGCCAATCTATGCTCCTAGTACTTGCCGTGGACTCCGAGCACTCCAACCAACACCATCAGCACTGCGGACCCCACTTCCAGCGATGCAGCTGCGCCGAGGTCTTGCCGTCTCTCTCCACGACCAGGATCCAGCTCCCAGTGGGTGAACCTCTCCTAAATCCAGAAAGCGTAGCAGGAACAAATCAAGCTCTTACAAGTGATTATAGCAATCCCCAGAGTGTAGGTATCCCTTCCCCCAAGCATGAGCCAAGGCTTCAAGAAAGGTGCAAGTAGGTCTGATTTATTGACGGCTACCTGCCCGGTATTTATGCAAGTGTCCACCAGGGGGACACTCCCCTAGGGGACCTGATGGAACAATGGGACACATATTGGATATTAGCCAATCACAGACAATACAAACAATACACTCCCACAGTGACATCACAATCCCTCCTCTCTATCCTGGATATCATTGGGAAGTAATCAAATTATCTCCCAGGGCAGAGGCAAGACTCCATTAACTACATGGTTACAAAAATACATAAAATTACACAATGTTACAATTACTACATAAAACATATACATGCAACATATCCCCATATAGCTTAGATTTGAGCGCACATTGTTACCGAATGGCGCTCAGATCACCTATATACAGTTCAATTGCCATGGAGCCAAAGTATTTTCCATAATCTTTTGTTACACGAATAGGCTTCATGGCATAGCTATCTGGGGTACCACTACTCACATACTGAAAGTCCTGAACGCACCGGCAGAAATACACAAATAAACCTTTCTGCAGGGGAAAATACAGCTATCAGCACAGGGGCCATAGTCGGAAGGCAGGTGCCTCCAGGCACAAGAGGCGAAGGGCACTTCGTCACAGGAGCGAACATATGGGTTTAATGATCAATACCTATGCCCTGGTAGAGGAACCATTGACCCTGATTGTCCAAATAGGAACTTCAACTTCTGCCCAAATTGGTCATGTGTAGGTTAGGCAACCTGGGGATAATCTACTACTCCTCATTGTAAATCAATAGAGTATAATCCTGTACACATGACAATTTCTAACCCCCAGCAATTTATTAACAAGTTTGGGAATATGTTCGGTTTCCAAATATATGGTACAGGGACAGACCCAGGACCCATCCTATATATAGGCCTTGAAACCAAGACCCTGAATGCCCAAACTCATCAGGTATTCCATTCCGTTTATGAGGAGATGAGTGTTGAAGATGAAGTTTCCCATACTGTTAAAAACCTGTTACTCAATCTGGCTGAGAGTATTGCAAGAAGTGTTAATATAACTAACTGCTTTGTATGTGGAGGGACAAATAAGGCAGACCAATGGCCATGAGAAGCGAGAGATGTATGGTACCCTGGTTCTGAGACAAATGAGCAACAGATGCCTTCAAGCAAAATTAAGCAGGCAATTAAAATCATCCATAATCGGTCATGTATGCTTAGCTAAGGGAGTTCCAATATAAAAAACACCTGTAGGCGAGTTGACTTGTCTAGGGTAGAAAGCATACAATGCTAGTAGCTATAATACTACCTGGTGGTCAGCTTCAAATGTCTCAGAGCCTATCAAACATTTTGTTAATTACACCAATTTAAGAGAGGTATGGTTTGATCTATCGGCTACATATAACTGAAGAGCCCCAGAAAATGTATCCTGGATTTGTGGTAAGAAGGCGTATTCATAATTACCACAAGATTGGACGGGGGCATGTGTGCTAGGTATGCTCAAACCATCCTTCTTCTTGTTACCAATCAAAACAGGAGAGACCTTGGGAGTTAAGGTCTATGATGTAAACCATACGAAGAAGCGAGTACCATTAAATATAGGTAATTGGGAAGATGAATGGCCAGCCCAGTGAATTATTAATTACTATGGACCTGCTACTTGGGCTGAAGATTGTACTTATGGTTATCGAACCCCCATATACATGCTCAACCGCATCATAAGATTACAGGCGGTGGTTGAGATTATAACCTCCTGGCAAAACAGAATACCTGTATGAGGTCAGCCATTTACCAAAATAGGCTGGCTCTTGACTATTTATTAGCAATAGACGGAGGTGTGTGCGGAAAATGTAATCTTAGTAATTGCTGTCTGCATATAGATGACGAAGGGCAAGCTGTGGTTGACCTTACTAGCCACATGGTTAAATTAACGCACGTACCTTCTCAGATCTGGAATGGGTATAATCCAGGTAGTTGGTTTGGAAGCTGTTACGAACAGTTTGGAGGGTTAAAGGCACTGGTAGGAGGGATAGTATTTATTATCTTATGCCTCTTACTACCCTGCTTGATTCCATTAATAATTTGGTCCATACATAGTGTTATTGAGAGCATTATAGAAAGGAAGACAGCAGCTCACGAAATGGCCATCTGGAGATATGAACCTCTAGCCCAGAGAGAGAAATAAATTGTAATCAGGACGATGAGTTCTGAGAATTCATAAGATTCAGCTAGAATGCTCACATGGTCTCTCATGTTTTGTAATTTTATAACATGACAGGAGGCTTCATATTTGCTTAAGTCTCTCTTTACTAGAACTCCACAGCAGCAAAAAAAACACAGAGAGTAAAACCAATCAGAAAACAGTAAGGAGACCATATAACTCCCTTCCCAGCATTCCATTTCCTCTTTCTTTGCTGCTCCGCATCAGTAACAGGTCAGAGTACCACTGCCTCCTGCTTTTGTTAGTTGGTGGCTTTGGGTTATATGCTTTTATATACTTTATATATTTGGTTTTATGCTTTTTACTTTCTGGCTTGTGGTGATCTGGGGACTTCATATTGCTATCCTGTATTCTATCCTCTGGGGATCTCACTTCCCCGTGTTTCACTGTCCCCCTCTTTCTGCCTTTGGGTTTTTTTCCCACGTTTTTCCCTGCTCGGGGGTTTCTGGAGGCTGACCCGTTCTGCCTCCTCCGATCCCCCCGAGCACCGGGACCGCGGAGTACGTCTCCAGCGGTCCGTGAGCTTTCTCTCGGCTCCGGTCGCGGGGCGCTCGTTTCGTTCCCCCACGTGGCCGCACCTCGCGGCCGCCCCGATCCGCGGACCGCGTGTGTCCGCCGGGCGGAGAAGGGAGCTCTTGCTCTCGCCCCCTCCCCCGCCCGTTTAACTTCTTGGCGCCGATCTCTCTGCTGCTTAGCCGGCGCGGGGGCTCCAACTCACACAGATCGCGGCCGCAGGCCTGTGTGGGGTCTGGGTATTCCCCCTTTCCCCTCCTTGGCCTTTTTTTCGTTACATGTGATTTATACAGGGTCCCTCTTTTCATGGCCCTGCACTAGCTGCATTGAGTTGCTGTTACACTTTATGTTTATGCATGCATTTCTGTCCGGTTTACCTTAAAGGTGTATACCCCAATTTCGTCTACACTGGTTTATTGGGGTCCCTTTACCCATGTTGGCCCTAAGTATACTTCATCCTGCACTACACTTTGAGAGCACCCTACCAGATTGCATATGTGACTGTACATGCATTGTTGACCTGCTGACCCTGTGCCCATAATACTGGCCTGCTGTGTCTGTGCCCATAATACTGGCCTGCTGTGTCTGTGCCCATTATACTGGCCTGCTGTGTCTGTGCCCATAAGATTGGCCTGCTTTGTCTGTGCCCATAAGATTGGCCTGCTTTGTCTGTGCCCATAAGATTGGCCTGCTTTGTCTGTGCCCATAAGATTGGCCTGCTTTGTCTGTGCCCATAAGATTGGCCTGCGTTTGTCTGTGCCCATTAGATTGGCCTGCTTTGTCTGTGCCCATAAGATTGGCCTGCCTCGTCTGTGCCGTAAGATTGCCTGCTGGGCTTGCGCCTTTACCGGCCTGCCCTGCCTATATTTACGCTCGGACCACCCCGCCAGTACCTTATTACGAAGCCGGCTCTGACCGTGCCTAACCCCCATCGGCTGCTGGCCCATATTATTCAGTGGGGAGTTTATGCGGGGGTCCTCTGGGGCCATACTGTTGACACACTTATATTGCTCTCATATTAACCGGGTCTCACCTGTCATTTTTACTCCAGGGTCACGCTGCTGCTCTGAAATGGACGCTTCGACCCAAGAAAACTTGCAGGCTATGATCAATGCGGCCGTTGCCGCTTCAGTGGAAAAAGCGCTCTCACGCGCTATGCCCCAATCACCCCAAGAGAGGGAGGTATCGGAGGCCCAGCGCATGCTGGTCGAGTCCGACCCCGACTCCCCAGACAGGAGCCAGGCACGCGCGCCTAAGCGCTACTGGAAGGGTGCAGGCCCTGAGCATACTGCCCGGAAGGGCAAGGCTCCTGCTAAGCGACCTAAGCGGGCATCCGCTTCCTCTCCAGCACGCCCGTGATACTTCTCCGAAGAGGAGGAAGATTTCACCCTTCCCGCGCCTCTATCTGTCCTGGATGAATGGCGGGCGGACCAGTCCCCCTCGGAGGACGAGGGCGGGTGGGGTGGGGAAGAGTCGGAAGAAGAGGCATACCATCAGGATGCCGATGAGACCACCTCGGAGAACCTGCGCGCCCCTCTGGGGGAGGACGTGTTCCTGGACGCCACAGGCGTACCCCTCTTTGATCCACGCAACATCCGGAATCCCCGGTCTCCCGAGTGGTCTCTGCCTGAACACCTGGCCCAGTTTGTTCACTATTGGGTCCGCAGGCCCCTCGACTGGGCAGTTCGAAAGAGGCTGAGGGCAGAATGCCCAAGACCTACCTTGCCTGACAAGGTCGCTGTAACACCCGAATTTGATCCGATGGTCTCCACCTACTTGACCCGGACTGGTCGCGACCCAAAGAAAGGGGTCGAGCGCAACCTCCGCCTCGCACAGGGTAAAGTGCTGGACGTACTGGGACCGCTGTCACGGATCCTAGCCATGGCGGACGAAGCTGTCACACAGGGCTCACCCCTGGACGCCACTGCCATCAGGGATTGGGCATTGCGCTCCGTTTGCCTGCTGGGCAACTCCAACTCGGCCCTGTGCACGGAACGGAGAAGAGCAGTCCTCATGCGCATGGACGGCAAGTTGTCGGAGCTGGGTTCCAAGGAATTGGGCCCGTTGGCCAAGGGCCTGTTATTTGGGGAACCCTTCATCAAGGAGCTCCAGAGGCATGTTAACCTCTACACCACCCTGAATAAGGCGCAGACTTCGATAAAAAGGGTGTTTCGTTCCCACTCTGCACGTGTTTTTGGCAGGGCTGGTAGGCAGCGGGGTCGTGCCTCCAGCCGCTTCTGGCATTCGGGCCAACGAGGATCCCACTCTCCATCCTTCTTCCCCAGCTACCGCCCGGGGTCCTTCGCTTCCTGGAGGTCGGACCGCGGCAGAGGTAACCGCGCCCGCGGTCGAGGCAGACTGCCACCAGGTGAGTCACATGACACCACATGTTTATCAAAGGTATTTGCATGCCGGCCGTTTACGTTTTTGTCTTGACAGGTGGAAAGACATCTCTTCGGACGCATGGATCCTCCAAACGGTCCGGGGTTGCGTCATAGACTTCCATTCCCCTCCTGTTCAGGAATCCCGCCCCCGGACTCCGGTATCGTCGAAGGAATCAAAGGCCCTGGTGGACGCCGAGATACGAGCCCTCTTTTCGACAAAGGGGCAGTTCAGTGGGCTCCGGACGACGGCGGTTTCTTCAGCTCGATTTTTCTAGTCAAGAAAAAGTCTGGAGAATTCCGACCGGTTATAAACCTGAGGAGTCTGAACGCCTTTGTTTCTTACCACCACTTCAAGATGGAAGGCATCCATCTACTGCGGGACCTCTTACATCAAGGGGGTTGGTTCACTCGCTTGGATCTGAAGGACGCATACCTGTCCGTTCCGGTGGCGACAGGACATCGTTGTTTTCTACGATTCGTTTGGGAAGGAAGGCCATGCCAATTCACCTGCCTCCCCTTCGGCCTCAGCTCGGCTCCGTGGTGTTTCACCAAGCTACTGAAACCGGTGACCGCATGCTTGCGTTCCAGGGGCATTCGATGCCTGATATACCTGGACGATTTGCTTCTCTTCTGCGAGGACGCCTCCAGGCTGAAATCTCAGACGGCCTTCGCGGTCTCCTTGTTCAAATCCCTGGGATTTGTGGTCAACCAGGAGAAGTCGGCCCTGAAGCCGACGCAGGTGGTTCAGTTTCTGGGTTTCGAGATCGATGCGGTTCAGTGCATCCTACGACTTCCCCAGACGAAGATCACGGCCATTCGGAAAGAGATTCGAAGGATTCTACGCCAGGCCACGATTCCTCTCAGGGTTTTGGCGCGGATAGTGGGTCTCCTGTCCGCCTCTATCCAAGCCATCTACCCGGGCCCCCTTCACTACAGGGCCATGCAGCGCCTGAAAGCACGCTTCCTGCGCCGGACGCCCTCTTACGACCAGCGGATTACCCTCACTCAGGAAGTCAAGACCGAGCTCCGATGGTGGCTGTTACACATGTCTGCCTGGAACGGCAAGGCGATTTTCGGGCCGACCCCAGACTTTGTCCTAGAATCGGACACGAGCTTGTGGGGCTGGGGTGCAACTTGCACGACTGCCTCCACAGGAGGCCCCTGGTCAAACACGGAGGCTGGATACCACATCAACTGCCTGGAAATGATCGCGGGGTCGTTCGCTATACGCTGCCTTGCGGGCCACCTGTCGGATTGCTGCATCCTCCTGAGGATGGACAATATCTCAGCGGTGCAGTATATAAACCGCCTGGGGGGGGCCCGTTCTCAAGCTCTGACGGAAGTCACGAAGGAGATATACAACTTTTGCCTTCAACGCAATATCACCCTCCAGGCGCAGTATCTCCCAGGTGTATCGAACCTGACGGCAGACTGGTTCTCCAGACACTGGAGAGATGCCAGCGACTGGCGACTGCATCGGCAAGTCTTCCTCGAGGTGGCACGACGGAGGGGCCCTTTCACGGTGGACCTGTTCGCATCCAGAACGAACTTCCAGGTCCCGAAGTACTTCAGCTGGCTCCCAGACCCGACGTGCACAGCGGTGGACGCTTTCCTTCAAGACTGGCCGTCACAGGGAGCCTATGCTTTTCCGCCTTTCACTATGATACCCAGGGTCCTACTCCAGTTACGACGTCAACGGGTGTCGTTAGTATGGCTGACTCCTCTGTGGCAGGGCCAAGCCTGGTTTCCGGAACTTCTGGAACTGTCTTGTCAGGATCCGCTCCTTCTCCCTTCCTACCGACGCTCCTGTCGGACACTCGAGGCAACCATCACCCCCTCGTTCTGGAGGGCCATCTCAGCTTGGTGGCTTGGACTCTTTCCGGGGCTCCTGGAGGATCGATGACCTATCGGAAACGGCTAGAGACCTCCTACGGGACTCGTGGGCCCCAGGCACGAGGAAATGTTATCTATCCGCCTGGAACGTTTGCCGTCGTTGGTGCGTGGAACGGAGTGTCGATCCCTTTACAGCACCTGTCTCCAGCGTTCTGAATTTCCTTTCACACCTGTTTGTCCAGGGAAAATCATATCGCTCAGTGAACGTGGCCAGGTCGGCCATTTCGGCGGCTCATGTCCCTCTTCTAGGGACGCCGATTGGACAGGATCCCTTGGTTTGTAGACTGTTGAGAGGGATCAGACTGTCGCGCCCCCCGGCTCCTAAATATACATCGCTCTGGGACGTACACCGGGTCTTGGATTTCATTCAGTCTTGGCCGGAAAATCAGGATTTATCTCTACGACAACTGTCAGCCAAATTTGCGCTTCTGTTATGTTTGGTGTCATTTCGTCGGGTTTCCGACGTTAGGGCTTTCGATGTTAACGCCTTCTCCTTTTCTCCTGACGGGGTGACATTTTCGGTTACAAGGCGTACCAAATCGGACTCTTCTGCAGTATTCTACCCCTTTTTTCGAGAAGCCCCTAGACTCTGTGTAGTTTCTACCCTGTCTCGTTATGTGGCTATCACCAAGCCGCTTCGACCCTCTCAATCAGGACAGCTGTTGATTTCCTACGTACGACCACATAAACCGGTTTCGACCGTTACCCTGGCTCGCTGGATCAGATGGCTACTGTCGTTGGCCGGCGTGGATTCAACGTTCGGTGCTCACTCAGTTAGGGGTGCGGCAGCCTCTGGAGCACTGATGGCGGGTGCTTCCCTATCCGATATTCTACGTTCAGCAGACTGGTCTCGAGAGGACACCTTCCGGAGATTCTACTTCAGACCAGCGGAACATGCATCGTTGGTTCTTCTGAATGAGCGTTGAAACAGCAAATATGAAGCCTCCTGTCATGTTATAAAATTGTAGATTATGCTAGCTTTAGTGTACCTATAATCTTAATTTTATTAATGACAGGAGGCGAATATTTCCCACCCTTTTCTTTCCCGACCCTTGGTTTTCTCTTTGTTATTGTACGTTTGTTGAATAAAGAATTACCCTACTAATCAGTTTCTTTAGTGTTTATTTCGGTATTTTCTATTCCTGGGGCGGGCCCGATAGACTTGGTGGTTCGCTTCTTACAAATTGTGTTGGGTGGCTACATGATTTTAGACGTACATTTCGTTGGCTAATCACTTTTTTCGACTGTCTTTCTCTCGTTTCAGTGTAAAGTTCTCAGGATGAGGTCAAGTTCTCATCTTCGTTTCGGTTGAACAGTTTTTCTGCGTGAATCGTTATCTATGTCAAGATGGACCTTTCTGTTATATTGTGTTATGTTTTTCCTGACTGTGTTTGTTGTCGCAGCTCGAAAGAGGAAATGGAATGCTGGGAAGGGAGTTATATGGTCTCCTTACTGTTTTCTGATTGGTTTTACTCTCTGTGTTTTTTTTGCTGCTGTGGAGTTCTAGTAAAGAGAGACTTAAGCAAATATTCGCCTCCTGTCATTAATAAAATTAAGATTATAGGTACACTAAAGCTAGCATAATCTACAATTACCTGAGTGGTATTGGCAAAGTATGGTAAGTGATGCATCTGGAGAGTAATTTAACAAAATTCACCAATATAGACATAAATCTGTGACTGATAAATCTCCCTTTGTTGAAAGTGATTTATTTGTGATATGAAAGTGATTTATTTATCTATTTCTGTGATATGAAAGTGATTTATTTGCGATATGAAAGTGATTTATTTGTGAAATGAAAGTGATTTATTTGTGATATGAAAGTGATTTATTTGTGAAATGAAAGTGATTTATTTGTGAATTGAAAGTGATTTATTTGTGATATGAATGTGATTTATTTGTGATATGAATGTGATTTATTTGTGATATGAATGTGATTTATTTGCGATATGAAAGTGATTTATCTATTTCTGTGATATGAAAGTAATTTATTTGTGTGAAATGAAAGTGATTTATTTGCGATATTAAAGTGATTTATTTATTTATTATATGAAAGTGATTTGTGAAAGTGATTTATTATATGAAAGTGATTTATTTATTTATTTGTGATATGAAAGTGATTTATTTGTGAAAGTGATTTATTTGTGATATGAAAGTGAAAGCTGTGTCTCTGTCCTCCATGGCGGCTGCTGACAGACAGAGCATGGCCGCCGGTCACTACATGCTGCTCCTCGCACTGCTCTGCTCCCCAGTCACCGCTCTGGAGCCATTCAGCACGGGAGCCGCCCTCCTGGGCACGGGCTCGGTGCTGTACGGCCTGTACGTGGCTTTCCCGAGATTAAAGTGCTACGTGAGCCGCTGCTGCGGGGAGGAAACGCCGTTCAGCTATGATGGTGAGATACCGGGGATGGCCTGAGGGGGGCAGCAGAGAGAGCGATCACACCATAGACATAGTCACACAGCTTCCCGCCCTTCAGCCCCCGCCCTGCCTGACTGCCGCAAGCCCCCGCCCTAATATATTCATAGGGCAACCGTCAGCCCCGCCCATTAATATGGCCACAATGCAACAGATAGCTTCGGATCTTAATATAGTCACATTACAGATAGCCCCACCCCTTCATATATTCACATTACATGTAGCCCCGCCCCTTAATATAGTCACATTACTGATACCCTCACCCCTTCATATATTCACATTACAGATAGCCCCACCCCTTCATATATTCACATTACATGTAGCCCCGCCCCTTGCTATGTTCACATTACAGATAGCCCCACCCCTTAATATATTCACATTACATGTAGCCCCGACATGACAGCTACTCGGGTCCAGGCTATACTACTGCCTGACTGACACTGAGACAGACTGACTATCACTCAGAGACTGTTACTCTGCTATCAGAAACAGACAGTGAGAGACTTACCATACACTGAGACTGAGACTGTTACCATACCCTGAGAGACAATCACTGAAAGACTTACCATACTCAGAGAGACAGACACTGAGAGACTGTACCATACTCTGAGAGAGAGGCACTGAGAGACTGTACCATACTCAGAGAGACAGACACTGGGAGACTGTACCATACTCAGAGAGAGAGGCACTGAGAGACTTACCATACTCAGAGAGACAGACGCTGAGAGACTGTACTATACTCAGAGAGACAGACACCGAGAGACTGTACCATACTCAGAGAGACAGACACTGGGAGACTGTACCATACTCAGAGAGGTAGGCACTGAGAGACTTACCATACTCAGAGAGACAGACACTGAGAGACTGTACCATACTCAAAGAGACAGACACTGAGAGACTGTACCATACTCTAAGAGAGAGGCACTGAGAGACTTTACCATACTCAGAGAGAGAGGCACAAGAGACTAACCATACTCAGAGAGACAGAGACTGTACCATACTCAGAGAGACAGACACTGGGAGACTGTACCATACTCAGAGAGACAGACACTGAGAGACTGTACCATACTCAGAGAGAGAGGCACAAGAGACTAACCATACTCAGATAGACAGGCTGAGAGACTGTACCATACTCTGAGAGAGAGGCACTGAGAGACTGTACCATACTCAGAGAGACAGACACTGGGAGACTGTACCATACTCAGAGAGAGAGGCACTGAGAGACTGTACCATACTCAGAGAGACAGACACTGGGAGACTGTACCATACTCAGAGAGAGAGGCACTGAGAGACTTACCATACTCAGAGAGACAGACGCTGAGAGACTGTACTATACTCAGAGAGACAGACACTGAGAGACTGTACCATACTCAGAGAGACAGACACTGGGAGACTGTACCATACTCAGAGAGGTAGGCACTGAGAGACTTACCATACTCAGAGAGACAGACACTGAGAGACTGTACTATACTCAGAGAGACAGACACTGAGAGACTGTACCATACTCAAAGAGACAGACACTGAGAGACTGTACCATACTCTGAAAGAGAGGCACTGAGAGACTTTACCATACTCAGAGAGAGAGGCACAAGAGACTAACCACACTCAGAGAGACAGAGACTGTACCATACTCAGAGAGACAGACACTGGGAGTCTGTACCATACTCAGAGAGACAGACACTGAGAGACTGTACCATACTCAGAGAGAGAGGCACAAGAGACTAACCATACTCAGAGAGACAGGCTGAGAGACTGTACCATACTCTGAGAGAGAGGCACTGAGAGACTGTACCATACTCAGAGAGACAGACACTGGGAGACTGTACCATACTCAGAGAGAGAGGCACTGAGAGACTGTACCATACTCAGAGAGAGAGGCACCGAGAGACTGTACCATACTCAGAGAGACAGACACTGAGAGACTGTACCATACTCAGAGAGAGAGGCACAAGAGACTAATCATACTCAGAGAGACAGACACTGAGAGACTGTACCATACTCAGAGAGAGAGGCACAAGAGACTAACCATACTCAGAGAGACAGACACTGAGAGACTGTACCATACTCAGAGAGAGAGGCACAGAGAGACTTACCATACTCAGAAAGAGAGGCACAGAGAGACTGTACCATACTCAGAGAGAGAGGCACAGATAGACTGTACCATACTCAGAGAGACAGATACTGAGAGACTGTTACCATACTCAGAGAGACAGATACTGAGAGACTGTACCATACTCAGAGAGAGAGGCACTGAGAGACTGTTACCATACTCAGAGAGACAGACACTGGGAGACTGTACCATACTCAGAGACACAGACACTGAGAGACTGTACCGTACTCAGAGAGAGAGGCACAGAGAGACTAACCATATTCAGAGAGACAGACACTGAGAGACTGTACCATACTGAGAGAGAGGCACAGAGAGACTAACCATACTCAGAGAGAGGCACTGAGAGACTGTACCATACTCACAGGGCCGCCACCAGAAATTTTGGGGCCCCTGACAAAGCACAAAGTCTGCCCCCCCTAACACACATACTGCATTCATTGGGGGGGGGGCAGGCCGGCCTGCCCCCCCCCCCCCCCCGGCCGGCCTGCCCCCCCCCCCAATGAATGCAGTATGTGTGTTAGTGCAGTGAATGCAGTGTGTGTTAGTGCAGTGAATGCAGAGTGTGTGTCAGTGTAGTGAATGCAGTGTGTGTCAGTGTAGTGAATGCAGTGTGTGTCAGTGTAGTGAATGCAGTGTGTGTCAGTGTAGTGAATGCAGTGTGTGTCAGTGTAGTGAATGCAGTGTGTGTCAGTGTAGTGAATGCAGTGTGTGTCAGTGTAGTGAATGCAGAGTGTGTGTCAGTGCAGTGGATGCAGTGTGTGTGTGTGTTAGTGCAGTGTGTGTCAGTGCAGTGAATGCAGTGTGTGTGTCAGTGTAGTGAATGTAGTGTGTGTCAATGCGGTGGATGCAGTGTGTGTCAGTGCGGTGGATGCAGTGTGTGTGTCAGTGCGGTAGATGCAGTGTGTGTGTTAGTGCAGTGTGTGTTTGTGCAGTGAATGCAGAGTGTGTGTCAGTGCAGTGAATGCAGAGTGTGTGTCAGTGCAGTGAATGCAGAGTGTCAGTGTAGTGAATGCAGAGTGTCAGTGTAGTGAATGCAGAGTGTGTCAGTGTAGTGAATGCAGAGTGTGTCAGTGTAGTGAATGCAGAGTGTCAGTGTAATGAATGCAGTGTGTGTCAGTGTAATGAATGCAGTGTGTGTCAGTGTAATGAATGCAGTGTGTGTCAGTGCAATGAAGGCAGAGTGTGTGTCAGTGTAGTGAATGCAGTGTGTGTGTCAGTGAAGTGAATGCAGTGTGTGTGTCAGTGTAGTGAATGCAGTGTGTGTGTCAGTGTAGTGAATGCAGTGTGTGTCAGTGCAGTGGATGCAGTGTGTGTGTTAGTGCAGTGTGTGTCAGTGCAGTGGATGCAATGTGAATGCAGTGTGAGTGCAGTGGATGCAGTGTGTGTGTCAGTGTAGTGAATGCAATGTCAGTGCAGCGGATGCAGTGTGTGTGTCAGTGCAGCGGATGCAGTGTGTGTGTCAGTGCAGCGGATGCAGTGTGTGTGGCAGTGCAGCGGATGCAGTGTGTGTGTCAGTGCAGCGGATGCAGTGTGTGTGTCAGTGCAGCGGATGCAGTGTGTGTGTTAGTGCAGTGTGTGTCAGTGTAGTGAATGCAGTGTGAGTGCAGTGAATGCAGTGTGTGTGTGAGTGCAGTGTGTTAGTGCAGTGAGTGTCAGTGTAATGAATGCAGTGTGTGTATGTGTTTAGTAGTGTATGCATGTAAATGTAGTAATAGTAATTTAAATGTATTTTTGTTATTCCCCCCTCCCTGTTTCTTACTTGCAGAGGGGGCCCAGCGGACTGCAGGAGCACTTTACAGCATTTCCTGCTCTCACTCCCGCGAGATGTGGTGTGCGCGCCGCGCGGAGCGTTGCCATGGCAACGCTCTAACGGACGCCCGTCTCGCGGGAGTTAGAGCGAGTGAAATGCTGGAAAGTGCTTCTGCAGTCCGCTGGGCCCCCTCTGCAAGTATAGGGAGCCGGGGGGCCCGCGGCTGCACATATATATAGCGATGATCGCTATATATATGTGCAGAAAGTAATTGTGGGGCCCTGGACTGCCAAAGCAGTCCGGGCCCCCCAGGACCGCCGGGCCCGTGACAACCGTCACGGTTGTCACCCCCTGATGGCGGCCCTGCATACTCAGAGAGAGAGGCACAGAGAGACTAACCATACTCAGAGAGAGGCACTGAGAGACTGTACCATACTCAGAGAGAGAGGCACAGAGAGACTTACCATACTCAGAGCGACAGACACTGGGAGACTGTACCATACTCAGAGAGACAGACACTGAGAGACTGTACCATACTCAGAGAGAGAGGCACAAGAGACTAACCATACTCAGAGAGACAGACACTGAGAGACTGTACCATACTCTGAGAGAGAGGCACTGAGAGACTGTACCATACTCAGAGAGACAGACACTGGGAGACTGTACCATACTCAGAGAGAGAGGCACTGAGAGACTGTACCATACCCAGAGAGACAAACACTGGGAGACTGTACCTTACTCAGAGAGACAAACACTGGGAGACTGTACCATACTCAGAGACAGACACTGCTAGACTGTACCATACTCAGAGAGAGAGAGGCACTGAGAGACCGTTACCATACTCAGAGAGACAGACACCGAGAGACTGTACCATACTCAGAGAGAGAGGCACAGAGAGACTTACCATACTCAGAGAGAGAGGCACAGAGAGCCTGTACCATACTCAGAGAGAGAGGCACAGAGAGACTGTACCATACTCAGAGAGAGGCACTGAGAGACTGTTACCATACTCAGAGAGACAGACACCGAGAGACTGTACCATACTCAGAGAGAGAGGCACAGAGAGACTTCCCATACTCAGAGAGACAGACACTGAGAGACTGTACTATACTCAGAGAGACAGACACTGAGAGACTGTACCATACTCAAAGAGACAGACACTGAGAGACTGTACCATACTCTGAGAGAGAGGCACTGAGAGACTTTACCATACTCAGAGAGAGAGAGGCACAAGAGACTAACCATACTCAGAGAGACAGACAGTGAGAGACTGTACCATACTCAGAGAGACAGACACTGGGAGACTGTACCATACTCAGAGAGACAGACACTGAGAGACTGTACCATATTCAGAGAGAGAGGCACAAGAGACTAACCATACTCAGAGAGACAGGCTGAGAGACTGTACCATACTCTGAGAGAGAGGCACTGAGAGACTGTACCATACTCAGAGAGACAGACACTGGGAGACTGTACCATACTCAGAGAGAGAGGCACTGAGAGACTGTACCATACTCAGAGAGAGAGGCACTGAGAGACTGTACCATACTCAGAGAGACAGACACTGAGAGACTGTACCATACTCAGAGAGAGAGGCACAAGAGACTAACCATACTCAGAGAGACAGACACTGAGAGACTGTACCATACTCAGATAGAGAGGCACAGAGAGACTTACCATACTCAGAAAGAGAGGCACAGAGAGACTGTACCATACTCAGAGAGAGAGGCACAGATAGACTGTACCATACTCAGAGAGACAGATACTGAGAGACTGTTACCATACTCAGAGAGACAGATACTGAGAGACTGTACCATACTCAGAGAGAGAGGCACTGAGAGACTGTTACCATACTCAGAGAGACAGACACTGGGAGACTGTACCATACTCAGAGACACAGACACTTAGAGACTGTACCGTACTCAGAGAGAGAGGCACAGAGAGACTAACCATATTCAGAGAGACAGACACTGAGAGACTGTACCATACTGAGAGAGAGGCACAGAGAGACTAACCATACTCAGAGAGAGGCACTGAGAGACTGTACCATACTCAGAGAGAGAGGCACTGAGAGACTGTACCATACTCAGAGAGAGAGGCACTGAGAGACTGTACCATACTCAGAGAGACAGACACTGAGAGACTGTACCATACTCAGAGAGAGAGGCACAAGAGACTAACCATACTCAGAGAGACAGACACTGAGAGACTGTACCATACTCAGAGAGAGAGAGGCACAGAGAGACTTACCATACTCAGAGAGAGAGGCACAGATAGACTGTACCATACTCAGAGAGACAGACACTGGGAGACTGTACCATACTCAGAGACACAGACACTGAGAGACTGTACCGTACTCAGAGAGAGAGGCACAGAGAGACTAACCATATTCAGAGAGACAGACACTGAGAGACTGTACCATACTGAGAGAGAGGCACAGAGAGACTAACCATACTCAGAGAGAGGCACTGAGAGACTGTACCATACTCAGAGAGAGAGACACAGAGAGACTTACCATACTCAGAGAGAGAGGCACAGAGAGACTAACCATACTCAGAGAGAGGCACTGAGAGACTGTACCATACTCAGAGAGAGAGGCACAGAGAGACTTACCATACTCAGAGAGACAGACACTGGGAGACTGTACCATACTCAGAGAGACAGACACTGAGAGACTGTACCATACTCAGAGAGAGAGGCACAAGAGACTAACCATACTCAGAGAGACAGACACTGAGCGACTGTACCATACTCTGAGAGAGAGGCACTGAGAGACTGTACCATACTCAGAGAGACAGACACTGGGAGACTGTACCATACTCAGAGAGAGAGGCACTGAGAGACTGTACCATACTCAGAGAGACAGACACTGAGAGACTGTACCATACTCAGAGAGAGAGGCACTGAGAGACTGTACCATACTCAGAGAGAGAGGCACTGAGAGACTGTACCATACTCAGAGAGACAGACACTGAGAGACTGTACCATACTCAGAGAGAGAGGCACAAGAGACTAACCATACTCAGAGAGACAGACACTGAGAGACTGTACCATACTCAGAGAGAGAGGCACAGAGAGACTTACCATACTCAGAAAGAGAGGCACAGAGAGACTGTACCATACTCAGAGAGAGAGGCACAGAGAGACTGTACCATACTCAGAGAGAGAGGCACAGAGAGACTGTACCATACTCAGAGAGACAGATACTGAGAGACTGTTCCATACTCAGAGACACAGACACTGAGAGACTGTACCGTACTCAGAGAGAGAGGCACAGAGAGACTAACCATATTCAGAGAGACAGACACTGAGAGACTGTACCATACTGAGAGAGAGGCACAGAGAGACTAACCATACTCAGAGAGAGGCACTGAGAGACTGTACCATACTCAGAGAGAGAGACACAGAGAGACTTACCATACTCAGAGAGAGAGGCACAGAGAGACTAACCATACTCAGAGAGAGGCACTGAGAGACTGTACCATACTCAGAGAGAGAGGCACAGAGAGACTTACCATACTCAGAGAGACAGACACTGGGAGACTGTACCATACTCAGAGAGACAGACACTGAGAGACTGTACCATACTCAGAGAGAGAGGCACAAGAGACTAACCATACTCAGAGAGACAGACACTGAGCGACTGTACCATACTCTGAGAGAGAGGCACTGAGAGACTGTACCATACTCAGAGAGACAGACACTGGGAGACTGTACCATACTCAGAGAGAGAGGCACTGAGAGACTGTACCATACTCATAGAGACAGACACTGGAGAGACTGTACCATACTCAGAGAGAGAGGCACAAGAGACTAACCATACTCAGAGAGAGAGGCACTGAGAGACTGTACCATACTCAGAGAGACAGACACTGGGAGACTGTACCATACTCAGAGAGACAGACACTGGGAGACTGTACCATACTCAGAGAGACAGACACTGAGAGACTGTACCATACTCAGAGAGAGAGGCACAAGAGACTAACCATACTCAGAGAGACAGGCTGAGAGACTGTACCATACTCTGAGAGAGAGGCACTGAGAGACTGTACCATACTCAGAGAGACAGACACTGGGAGACTGTACCATACTCAGAGAGACAGACACTGGGAGACTGTACCATACTCAGAGAGAGAGGCACTGAGAGACTGTACCATACTCAGAGAGAGAGACACTGAGAGACTGTACCATACTCAGAGAGAGAGGCACAAGAGACTAACCATACTCAGAGAGACAGACACTGAGAGACTGTACCATACTCAGAGAGAGAGGCACAGAGAGACTTACCATACTCAGAAAGAGAGGCACAGAGAGACTGTACCATACTCAGAGAGAGAGGCACAGATAGACTGTACCATACTCAGAGAGACAGATACTGAGAGACTGTTACCATACTCAGAGAGACAGACACTGGGAGACTGTACCATACTCAGAGACACAGACACTGAGAGACTGTACCGTACTCAGAGAGAGAGGCACAGAGAGACTAACCATATTCAGAGAGACAGACACTGAGAGACTGTACCATACTGAGAGAGAGGCACAGAGAGACTAACCATACTCAGAGAGAGGCACTGAGAGACTGTACCATACTCAGAGAGAGAGACACAGAGAGACTTACCATACTCAGAGAGAGAGGCACAGAGAGACTAACCATACTCAGAGAGAGGCACTGAGAGACTGTACCATACTCAGAGAGAGAGGCACAGAGAGACTTACCATACTCAGAGAGACAGACACTGGGAGACTGTACCATACTCAGAGAGACAGACACTGAGAGACTGTACCATACTCAGAGAGAGAGGCACAAGATACTAACCATACTCAGAGAGACAGACACTGAGCGACTGTACCATACTCTGAGAGAGAGGCACTGAGAGACTGTACCATACTCAGAGAGACAGACACTGGGAGACTGTACCATACTCAGAGAGAGAGGCACTGAGAGACTGTACCATACTCAGAGAGACAGACACTGAGAGACTGTACCATACTCAGAGAGAGAGGCACAAGAGACTAACCATACTCAGAGAGAGAGGCACTGAGAGACTGTACCATACTCAGAGAGACAGACACTGAGAGACTGTACCATACTCAGAGAGAGAGGCACAAGAGACTAACCATACTCAGAGAGACAGACACTGAGAGACTGTACCATACTCAGAGAGAGGGGCACAGAGAGACTTACCATACTCAGAGAAAGAGGCACAGAGAGACTTACCATACTCAGAAAGAGAGGCACAGAGAGACTGTACCATACTCAGAGAGACAGATACTGAGAGACTGTTACCATACTCAGAGACACAGACACTGAGAGACTGTACCGTACTCAGAGAGAGAGGTACAGAGAGACTAACCATATTCAGAGAGACAGACACTGAGAGACCGTACCATACTGAGAGAGAGGCACAGAGAGACTAACCATACTCAGAGAGAGGCACTGAGAGACTGTACCATACTCAGAGAGAGAGGCACTGAGAGACTGTACCATACTCAGAGAGACAGACACTGAGAGACTGTACCATACTCAGAGAGAGAGGCACAAGAGACTAACCATACTCAGAGAGACAGACACTGAGAGACTGTACCATACTCAGAGAGAGAGGCACAGATAGACTTACCATACTCAGAAAGAGAGGCACAGAGAGACTGTACCATACTCAGAGAGAGAGGCACAGATAGACTGTACCATACTCAGAGAGACAGATACTGAGAGACTGTTACCATACTCAGAGAGACAGATACTGAGAGACTGTACCATACTCAGAGAGAGAGGCACTGAGAGACTGTTACCATACTCAGAGAGACAGACACTGGGAGACTGTACCATACTCAGAGACACAGACACTGAGAGACTGTACCGTACTCAGAGAGAGATGCACAGAGAGACTAACCATATTCAGAGAGACAGACACTGATAGACTGTACCATACTGAGAGAGAGGCACAGAGAGACTAACCATACTCAGAGAGAGGCACTGAGAGACTGTACCATACTCAGAGAGAGAGACACAGAGAGACTTACCATACTCAGAGAGAGAGGCACAGAGAGACTAACCATACTCAGAGAGACAGACACTGGGAGACTGTACCATACTCAGAGAGACAGACACTGAGAGACTGTACCATACTCAGAGAGAGAGGCACAGAGAGACTTACCATACTCAGAGAGACAGACACTGGGAGACTGTACCATACTCAGAGAGACAGACACTGAGAGACTGTACCATACTCAGAGAGAGAGGCACAGAGAGACTTACCATACTCAGAAAGAGAGGCACAGAGAGACTGTACCATACTCAGAGAGAGAGGCACAGAGAGACTGTACCATACTCAGAGAGACAGACACTGGGAGACTGTACCATACTCAGAGAGACAGATACTGAGAGACTGTACCGTACTCAGAGACACAGACACTGAGAGACTGTAGCGTACTCAGAGAGAGAGGTACAGAGAGACTAACCATATTCAGAGAGACAGACACTGAGAGACTGTACCATACTGAGAGAGAGGCACAGAGAGACTAACCATACTCAGAGAGAGGCACTGAGAGACTGTACCATACTCAGAGAGAGAGACACAGAGAGACTTACCATACTCAGAGAGAGAGGCACAGAGAGACTAACCATACTCAGAGAGAGGCACTGAGAGACTGTACCGTACTCAGAGAGAGAGGCACGGAGAGACTTACCATATTCAGAGAGACAGACACTGAGAGACTGTACCATACTCAGAGAGACAGATACTGAGATACTGTTACCACATACCCTGAGAGACTGTACCATACTGAGAGAGAGAGGCACAGAGTGACTGTACCTTACTCAGAGAGACAAACACTGGGAGACTGTACCTTACTCAGAGAGACAAACACTGGGAGACTGTACCATACTCAGAGAGACAGACACTGCTAGACTGTACCATACTCAGAGAGAGAGAGGCACTGAGAGACCGTTACCATACTCAGAGAGACAGACACCGAGAGACTGTACCATACTCAGAGAGAGAGGCACAGAGAGACTTACCATACTCAGAGAGAGAGGCACAGAGAGACTGTACCATACTCAGAGAGAGAGAGGCACTGAGAGACTGTTACCATACTCAGAGAGACAGACACCGAGAGACTGTACCATACTCAGAGAAAGAGGCACAGAGAGACTTCCCATACTCAGAGAGACAGACACTGAGAGACTGTACCATACTCTGAGAGAGAGGCACTGAGAGACTTTACCATACTCAGAGAGAGAGGCACAAGAGACTAACCATACTCAGAGAGACAGACACTGAGAGACTGTACCATACTCAGAGAGACAGACACTGGGAGACTGTACCATACTCAGAGAGACAGACACTGAGAGACTGTACCATACTCAGAGAGAGAGGCACAAGAGACTAACCATACACAGAGAGACAGGCTGAGAGACTGTACCATACTCTGAGAGACAGACACTGGGAGACTGTACCATACTCAGAGAGAGAGGCACTGAGAGACTGTACCATACTCAGAGAGAGAGGCACTGAGAGACTGTACCATACTCAGAGAGACAGACACTGAGAGACTGTACCATACTCAGAGAGAGAGGCACAAGAGACTAACCATACTCAGAGAGACAGACACTGAGAGACTGTACCATACTCAGAGAGAGAGAGGCACAGAGAGACTTACCATACTCAGAGAGAGAGGCACAGATAGACTGTACCATACTCAGAGAGACAGACACTGGGAGACTGTACCATACTCAGAGACACAGACACTGAGAGACTGTACCGTACTCAGAGAGAGAGGCACAGAGAGACTAACCATATTCAGAGAGACAGACACTGAGAGACTGTACCATACTGAGAGAGAGGCACAGAGAGACTAACCATACTCAGAGAGAGGCACTGAGAGACTGTACCATACTCAGAGAGAGAGACACAGAGAGACTTACCATACTCAGAGAGAGAGGCACAGAGAGACTAACCATACTCAGAGAGAGGCACTGAGAGACTGTACCATACTCAGAGAGAGAGGCACAGAGAGACTTACCATACTCAGAGAGACAGACACTGGGAGACTGTACCATACTCAGAGAGACAGACACTGAGAGACTGTACCATACTCAGAGAGAGAGGCACAAGAGACTAACCATACTCAGAGAGACAGACACTGAGCGACTGTACCATACTCTGAGAGAGAGGCACTGAGAGACTGTACCATACTCAGAGAGACAGACACTGGGAGACTGTACCATACTCAGAGAGAGAGGCACTGAGAGACTGTACCATACTCAGAGAGACAGACACTGAGAGACTGTACCATACTCAGAGAGAGAGGCACTGAGAGACTGTACCATACTCAGAGAGAGAGGCACTGAGAGACTGTACCATACTCAGAGAGACAGACACTGAGAGACTGTACCATACTCAGAGAGAGAGGCACAAGAGACTAACCATACTCAGAGAGACAGACACTGAGAGACTGTACCATACTCAGAGAGAGAGGCACAGAGAGACTTACCATACTCAGAAAGAGAGGCACAGAGAGACTGTACCATACTCAGAGAGAGAGGCACAGAGAGACTGTACCATACTCAGAGAGAGAGGCACAGAGAGACTGTACCATACTCAGAGAGACAGATACTGAGAGACTGTTCCATACTCAGAGACACAGACACTGAGAGACTGTACCGTACTCAGAGAGAGAGGCACAGAGAGACTAACCATATTCAGAGAGACAGACACTGAGAGACTGTACCATACTGAGAGAGAGGCACAGAGAGACTAACCATACTCAGAGAGAGGCACTGAGAGACTGTACCATACTCAGAGAGAGAGACACAGAGAGACTTACCATACTCAGAGAGAGAGGCACAGAGAGACTAACCATACTCAGAGAGAGGCACTGAGAGACTGTACCATACTCAGAGAGAGAGGCACAGAGAGACTTACCATACTCAGAGAGACAGACACTGGGAGACTGTACCATACTCAGAGAGACAGACACTGAGAGACTGTACCATACTCAGAGAGAGAGGCACAAGAGACTAACCATACTCAGAGAGACAGACACTGAGCGACTGTACCATACTCTGAGAGAGAGGCACTGAGAGACTGTACCATACTCAGAGAGACAGACACTGGGAGACTGTACCATACTCAGAGAGAGAGGCACTGAGAGACTGTACCATACTCATAGAGACAGACACTGGAGAGACTGTACCATACTCAGAGAGAGAGGCACAAGAGACTAACCATACTCAGAGAGAGAGGCACTGAGAGACTGTACCATACTCAGAGAGACAGACACTGGGAGACTGTACCATACTCAGAGAGACAGACACTGGGAGACTGTACCATACTCAGAGAGACAGACACTGAGAGACTGTACCATACTCAGAGAGAGAGGCACAAGAGACTAACCATACTCAGAGAGACAGGCTGAGAGACTGTACCATACTCTGAGAGAGAGGCACTGAGAGACTGTACCATACTCAGAGAGACAGACACTGGGAGACTGTACCATACTCAGAGAGAGAGGCACTGAGAGACTGTACCATACTCAGAGAGAGAGGCACTGAGAGACTGTACCATACTCAGAGAGAGAGACACTGAGAGACTGTACCATACTCAGAGAGAGAGGCACAAGAGACTAACCATACTCAGAGAGACAGACACTGAGAGACTGTACCATACTCAGAGAGAGAGGCACAGAGAGACTTACCATACTCAGAAAGAGAGGCACAGAGAGACTGTACCATACTCAGAGAGAGAGGCACAGATAGACTGTACCATACTCAGAGAGACAGATACTGAGAGACTGTTACCATACTCAGAGAGACAGACACTGGGAGACTGTACCATACTCAGAGACACAGACACTGAGAGACTGTACCGTACTCAGAGAGAGAGGCACAGAGAGACTAACCATATTCAGAGAGACAGACACTGAGAGACTGTACCATACTGAGAGAGAGGCACAGAGAGACTAACCATACTCAGAGAGAGGCACTGAGAGACTGTACCATACTCAGAGAGAGAGACACAGAGAGACTTACCATACTCAGAGAGAGAGGCACAGAGAGACTAACCATACTCAGAGAGAGGCACTGAGAGACTGTACCATACTCAGAGAGAGAGGCACAGAGAGACTTACCATACTCAGAGAGACAGACACTGGGAGACTGTACCATACTCAGAGAGACAGACACTGAGAGACTGTACCATACTCAGAGAGAGAGGCACAAGATACTAACCATACTCAGAGAGACAGACACTGAGCGACTGTACCATACTCTGAGAGAGAGGCACTGAGAGACTGTACCATACTCAGAGAGACAGACACTGGGAGACTGTACCATACTCAGAGAGAGAGGCACTGAGAGACTGTACCATACTCAGAGAGACAGACACTGAGAGACTGTACCATACTCAGAGAGAGAGGCACAAGAGACTAACCATACTCAGAGAGAGAGGCACTGAGAGACTGTACCATACTCAGAGAGACAGACACTGAGAGACTGTACCATACTCAGAGAGAGAGGCACAAGAGACTAACCATACTCAGAGAGACAGACACTGAGAGACTGTACCATACTCAGAGAGAGGGGCACAGAGAGACTTACCATACTCAGAGAGAGAGGCACAGAGAGACTTACCATACTCAGAAAGAGAGGCACAGAGAGACTGTACCATACTCAGAGAGACAGATACTGAGAGACTGTTACCATACTCAGAGACACAGACACTGAGAGACTGTACCGTACTCAGAGAGAGAGGTACAGAGAGACTAACCATATTCAGAGAGACAGACACTGAGAGACCGTACCATACTGAGAGAGAGTCACAGAGAGACTAACCATACTCAGAGAGAGGCACTGAGAGACTGTACCATACTCAGAGAGAGAGGCACTGAGAGACTGTACCATACTCAGAGAGACAGACACTGAGAGACTGTACCATACTCAGAGAGAGAGGCACAAGAGACTAACCATACTCAGAGAGACAGACACTGAGAGACTGTACCATACTCAGAGAGAGAGGCACAGATAGACTTACCATACTCAGAAAGAGAGGCACAGAGAGACTGTACCATACTCAGAGAGAGAGGCACAGATAGACTGTACCATACTCAGAGAGACAGATACTGAGAGACTGTTACCATACTCAGAGAGACAGATACTGAGAGACTGTACCATACTCAGAGAGAGAGGCACTGAGAGACTGTTACCATACTCAGAGAGACAGACACTGGGAGACTGTACCATACTCAGAGACACAGACACTGAGAGACTGTACCGTACTCAGAGAGAGATGCACAGAGAGACTAACCATATTCAGAGAGACAGACACTGATAGACTGTACCATACTGAGAGAGAGGCACAGAGAGACTAACCATACTCAGAGAGAGGCACTGAGAGACTGTACCATACTCAGAGAGAGAGACACAGAGAGACTTACCATACTCAGAGAGAGAGGCACAGAGAGACTAACCATACTCAGAGAGACAGACACTGGGAGACTGTACCATACTCAGAGAGACAGACACTGAGAGACTGTACCATACTCAGAGAGAGAGGCACAGAGAGACTTACCATACTCAGAGAGACAGACACTGGGAGACTGTACCATACTCAGAGAGACAGACACTGAGAGACTGTACCATACTCAGAGAGAGAGGCACAAGAGACTAACCATACTCAGATAGACAGACACTGAGAGACTGTACCATACTCTGAGAGAGAGGCACTGAGAGACTGTACCATACTCAGAGAGACAGACACTGGGAGACTGTACCATACTCAGAGAGAGAGGCTCTGAGAGACTGTACCATACTCAGAGAGACAGACACTGAGAGACTGTACCATACTCAGAGAGAGAGGCACAAGAGACTAACCATACTCAGAGAGACAGACACTGAGAGACTGTACCATACTCAAAGAGAGAGGCACAGAGAGACTTACCATACTCAGAAAGAGAGGGACAGAGAGACTGTACCATACTCAGAGAGAGAGGCACAGAGAGACTGTACCATACTCAGAGAGACAGATACTGAGAGACTGTTACCATACTCAGAGAGACAGACACTGGGAGACTGTACCATACTCAGAGAGACAGATACTGAGAGACTGTACCGTACTCAGAGACACAGACACTGAGAGACTGTAGCGTACTCAGAGAGAGAGGTACAGAGAGACTAACCATATTCAGAGAGACAGACACTGAGAGACTGTACCATACTGAGAGAGAGGCACAGAGAGACTAACCATACTCAGAGAGAGGCACTGAGAGACTGTACCATACTCAGAGAGAGAGGCACAGAGAGACTAACCATACTCAGAGAGAGGCACTGAGAGACTGTACCGTACTCAGAGAGAGAGGCACGGAGAGACTTACCATATTCAGAGAGACAGACACTGAGAGACTGTACCATACTCAGAGAGACAGATACTGAGATACTGTTACCACATACCCTGAGAGACTGTACCATACTGAGAGAGAGAGGCACAGAGTGACTGTACCTTACTCAGAGAGACAAACGCTGGGAGACTGTACCTTACTCAGAGAGACAAACACTGGGAGACTGTACCATACTCAGAGAGACAGACACTGCTAGACTGTACCATACTCAGAGAGAGGCACTGAGAGACCGTTACCATACTCAGAGAGAGGCACTGAGAGACTGTACCATACTCAGAGAGAGAGACACAGAGAGACTTACCATACTCAGAGAGAGAGGCACAGAGAGACTAACCATACTCAGAGAGAGGCACTGAGAGACTGTACCATACTCAGAGAGAGAGGCACAGAGAGACTTACCATACTCAGAGAGACAGACACTGGGAGACTGTACCATACTCAGAGAGACAGACACTGAGAGACTGTACCATACTCAGAGAGAGAGGCACAAGAGACTAACCATACTCAGAGAGACAGACACTGAGAGACTGTACCATACTCTGAGAGAGGCACTGAGAGACTGTACCATACTCAGAGAGACAGACACTGGGAGACTGTACCATACTCAGAGAGAGAGGCACTGAGAGACTGTACCATACTCAGAGAGACAGACACTGAGAGACTGTACCACACTCAGAGAGAGAGGCACAAGAGACTAACCATACTCAGAGAGACAGACACTGAGAGACTGTACCATACTCAGAGAGAGAGGCACAGAGAGACTTACCATACTCAGAAAGAGAGGCACAGAGAGACTGTACCATACTCAGAGAGAGAGGCACAGAGAGACTGTACCATACTCAGAGAGACAGACACTGGGAGACTGTACCATACTCAGAGAGACAGATACTGAGAGACTGTACCGTACTCAGAGACACAGACACTGAGAGACTGTAGCGTACTCAGAGAGAGAGGTACAGAGAGACTAACCATATTCAGAGAGACAGACACTGAGAGACTGTACCATACTGAGAGAGAGGCACAGAGAGACTAACCATACTCAGAGAGAGGCACTGAGAGACTGTACCATACTCAGAGAGAGAGACACAGAGAGACTTACCATACTCAGAGAGAGAGGCACAGAGAGACTAACCATACTCAGAGAGAGGCACTGAGAGACTGTACCGTACTCAGAGAGAGAGGCACGGAGAGACTTACCATATTCAGAGAGACAGACACTGAGAGACTGTACCATACTCAGAGAGACAGATACTGAGATACTGTTACCACATACCCTGAGAGACTGTACCATACTGAGAGAGAGAGGCACAGAGTGACTGTACCTTACTCAGAGAGACAAACACTGGGAGACTGTACCTTACTCAGAGAGACAAACACTGGGAGACTGTACCATACTCAGAGAGACAGACACTGCTAGACTGTACCATACTCAGAGAGAGAGAGGCACTGAGAGACAGTTACCATACTCAGAGAGACAGACACCGAGAGACTGTACCATACTCAGAGAGAGAGGCACAGAGAGACTTACCATACTCAGAGAGAGAGGCACAGAGAGACTGTACCATACTCAGAGAGAGAGAGGCACTGAGAGACTGTTACCATACTCAGAGAGACCGACACCGAGAGACTGTACCATACTCAGAGAAAGAGGCACAGAGAGACTTCCCATACTCAGAGAGACAGACACTGAGAGACTGTACCATACTCTGAGAGAGAGGCACTGAGAGACTTTACCATACTCAGAGAGAGAGGCACAAGAGACTAACCATACTCAGAGAGACAGACACTGAGAGACTGTACCATACTCAGAGAGACAGACACTGGGAGACTGTACCATACTCAGAGAGACAGACACTGAGAGACTGTACCATACTCAGAGAGAGAGGCACAAGAGACTAACCATACTCAGAGAGACAGGCTGAGAGACTGTACCATACTCTGAGAGACAGACACTGGGAGACTGTACCATACTCAGAGAGAGAGGCACTGAGAGACTGTACCATACTCACAGAGAGAGGCACTGAGAGACTGTACCATACTCAGAGAGACAGACACTGAGAGACTGTACCATACTCAGAGAGAGAGGCACAAGAGACTAACCATACTCAGAGAGACAGACACTGAGAGACTGTACCATACTCAGAGAGAGAGAGGCACAGAGAGACTTACCATACTCAGAGAGAGAGGCACAGATAGACTGTACCATACTCAGAGAGACAGATACTGAGAGACTGTTACCATACTCAGAGAGACAGACACTGGGAGACTGTACCATACTCAGAGACACAGACACTGAGAGACTGTACCATACTCAGAGAGAGAGGCACAGAGAGACTAACCATATTCAGAGAGACAGACACTGAGAGACTGTACCATACTGAGAGAGAGGCACAGAGAGACTAACCATACTCAGAGAGAGGCACTGAGAGACTGTACCATACTCAGAGAGAGAGACACAGAGAGACTTACCATACTCAGAGAGAGAGGCACAGAGAGACTAACCATACTCAGAGAGAGGCACTGAGAGACTGTACCATACTCAGAGAGAGAGGCACAGAGAGACTTACCATACTCAGAGAGACAGACACTGGGAGACTGTACCATACTCAGAGAGACAGACACTGAGAGACTGTACCATACTCAGAGAGAGAGGCACAAGAGACTAACCATACTCAGAGAGACAGACACTGAGCGACTGTACCATACTCTGAGAGAGAGGCACTGAGAGACTGTACCATACTCAGAGAGACAGACACTGGGAGACTGTACCATACTCAGAGAGAGAGGCACTGAGAGACTGTACCATACTCAGAGAGACAGACACTGAGAGACTGTACCATACTCAGAGAGAGAGGCACTGAGAGACTGTATCATACTCAGAGAGAGAGGCACTGAGAGACTGTACCATACTCAGAGAGACAGACACTGAGAGACTGTACCATACTCAGAGAGAGAGGCACAAGAGACTAACCATACTCAGAGAGACAGACACTGAGAGACTGTACCATACTCAGAGAGAGAGGCACAGAGAGACTTACCATACTCAGAAAGAGAGGCACAGAGAGACTGTACCATACTCAGAGAGAGAGGCACAGAGAGACTGTACCATACTCAGAGAGAGAGGCACAGAGAGACTGTACCATACTCAGAGAGACAGATACTGAGAGACTGTTCCATACTCAGAGACACAGACACTGAGAGACTGTACCGTACTCAGAGAGAGAGGCACAGAGAGACTAACCATATTCAGAGAGACAGACACTGAGAGACTGTACCATACTGAGAGAGAGGCACAGAGAGACTAACCATACTCAGAGAGAGGCACTGAGAGACTGTACCATACTCAGAGAGAGAGACACAGAGAGACTTACCATACTCAGAGAGAGAGGCACAGAGAGACTAACCATACTCAGAGAGAGGCACTGAGAGACTGTACCATACTCAGAGAGAGAGGCACAGAGAGACTTACCATACTCAGAGAGACAGACACTGGGAGACTGTACCATACTCAGAGAGACAGACACTGAGAGACTGTACCATACTCAGAGAGAGAGGCACAAGAGACTAGCCATACTCAGAGAGACAGACACTGAGCGACTGTACCATACTCTGAGAGAGAGGCACTGAGAGACTGTACCATACTCAGAGAGACAGACACTGGGAGACTGTACCATACTCAGAGAGAGAGGCACTGAGAGACTGTACCATACTCATAGAGACAGACACTGGAGAGACTGTACCATACTCAGAGAGAGAGGCACAAGAGACTAACCATACTCAGAGAGAGAGGCACTGAGAGACTGTACCATACTCAGAGAGACAGACACTGGGAGACTGTACCATACTCAGAGAGACAGACACTGGGAGACTGTACCATACTCAGAGAGACAGACACTGGGAGACTGTACCATACTCAGAGAGACAGACACTGAGAGACTGTACCATACTCAGAGAGAGAGGCACAAGAGACTAACCATACTCAGAGAGACAGGCTGAGAGACTGTACCATACTCTGAGAGAGAGGCACTGAGAGACTGTACCATACTCAGAGAGACAGACACTGGGAGACTGTACCATACTCAGAGAGAGAGGCACTGAGAGACTGTACCATACTCAGAGAGAGAGGCACTGAGAGACTGTACCATACTCAGAGAGAGAGACACTGAGAGACTGTACCATACTCAGAGAGAGAGGCACAAGAGACTAACCATACTCAGAGAGACAGACACTGAGAGACTGTACCATACTCAGAGAGAGAGGCCCAGATAGACTTACCATACTCAGAAAGAGAGGCACAGAGAGACTGTACCATACTCAGAGAGAGAGGCACAGATAGACTGTACCATACTCAGAGAGACAGATACTGAGAGACTGTTACCATACTCAGAGAGACAGACACTGGGAGACTGTACCATACTCAGAGACACAGACACTGAGAGACTGTACCGTACTCAGAGAGAGAGGCACAGAGAGACTAACCATATTCAGAGAGACAGACACTGAGAGACTGTACCATACTGAGAGAGAGGCACAGAGAGACTAACCATACTCAGAGAGAGGCACTGAGAGACTGTACCATACTCAGAGAGAGAGACACAGAGAGACTTACCATACTCAGAGAGAGAGGCACAGAGAGACTAACCATACTCAGAGAGAGGCACTGAGAGACTGTACCATACTCAGAGAGAGAGGCACAGAGAGACTTACCATACTCAGAGAGACAGACACTGGGAGACTGTACCATACTCAGAGAGACAGACACTGAGAGACTGTACCATACTCAGAGAGAGAGGCACAAGAGACTAACCATACTCAGAGAGACAGACACTGAGCGACTGTACCATACTCTGAGAGAGAGGCACTGAGAGACTGTACCATACTCAGAGAGACAGACACTGGGAGACTGTACCATACTCAGAGAGAGAGGCACTGAGAGACTGTACCATACTCAGAGAGACAGACACTGAGAGACTGTACCATACTCAGAGAGAGAGGCACAAGAGACTAACCATACTCAGAGAGAGAGGCACTGAGAGACTGTACCATACTCAGAGAGACAGACACTGAGAGACTGTACCATACTCAGAGAGAGAGGCACAAGAGACTAACCATACTCAGAGAGACAGACTGTAGCGGAGAGCCGATCTTGCACAGCTATTCTCCACTAGAGATTCCAGTGAGGCTCAGGAACAAGGTGATGTTAAGTCCATAGGCAAGGTTTCCAGCAGGTAAAGTAATACAGCAGTATCCCCATCGCAATCCCAATAACTGGACGACACACAGTTTCAGGAGTAGACTGACAAGCTTTATTCCACAGTTCCTTATAAAGCCCTCTCCCATGCAAGGGAGGAGGTTCTATCACTTAAGACATTATCCAATCTCTAAGTAGTAACCTCCCACATATCTCCTCCCCTCCTCTAGCATCATAATCCCCTTATTGTGTACACAGTTTTCCCCGAGTTTTGGATGTACCCTAAATACTTGGGGTACATCCACAAATCCAACATCCCCAGATAGCTCTATTCTGGGGGACCAACATACTTAAAAATTAGCCCATTCGGATGAATGGTTCGTGAGATATGGGGTTCCAAAGATTTGACCGACCGCATGGGTAAAGTATCCGAAAACAGTTCCATGCATTTTGGCCCTGCGGTCGGTCACAAACAAGGGAATGAAAACAGGCGAATTGCCTGTGTTATAGAGCCTGGAGAGGGTTTGAATGAATTCCCTTGTTTATGGGGCTCTTTCTACCGAACGGCGGGTCATTCGGTAGTTTCCATACGAATTTCTGGAAGTATGGAGGTCTCAGCGGTGTTTGCCTAGTCAAGTGTCCGATTTTAGTTCCAGACACTCAACGGCAAAACACCGCTGTTCGGTAGTTTAAGATGGCCGCCGCCACGTGTTTGTTTCCCGAATGGCGGCCACCCAGAGGACAAAGACCACACTGCACTGATTGCCAATTACCTGTTTGCAACATTGTTGCAAACGGTAATTGGAGGCACACTCATTCCTGGGTGGTCTGGTTGTTCGGTAGTTTCATTCCCTTGTTTTATTTGAATGATTCTACCGAACAACTAGAGGAATACAATTCTTTACATACATTTAACTGTCATTATACCCGGATACCATGCTTTCTATACATGTACATACACATTAAACCAGCCATATGACCAAATACACTTATTCTCATACATGTCGTGGGACAGCCCGGTACCAATCCGCTACACTGCTCCCCCTTGCCCACAAGCCGGCATACACAGTCTGATCCAACACGGATCGGCTTGGGGATGTCCGGGGGCTCACGGATCATTTCTCTAAGTCAGTTTGTCTTGACAACCCGTCAGCATTCCCATTCTGCTTACCCGGCCGGTACTGGATATTAAAGTCAAAAGGCTGTAGCGCCAAACTCCAGCGCAGCAGCCTGGCGTTGTCTCCAGCCACCCGGTTCAGCCAGACTAACGGGTTGTGATCCGTGAGCAAGGAAAAGGGCTGTCCATATAAATAGGGTTGTAGCTTCTTTAGGGCCCACACCACAGCCAGGCATTCCTTTTCGATGGCGGCGTAGCTTACTTCTCGAGGTAACAGTTTGCGACTGATGTAAGCCACTGGATGTTCCCCGCCATCGGCCCCGACTTGACTCAGTACTGCCCCCAATCCAAACATAGAAGCGTCTGTGTGAACAAGAAAACGTTTAGTTGGATTGGGAGCTGCCAAGACAGGGGCATTTATCAGTGCATTTTTCAATTGTTGGAATGCCTGCTCACACTCCGGGGTCCAGTTTACTTGGCGGGGAAGGCTCTTACGGGTCAGGTCAGTGAGGGGTTTGGCCAGGGCGCTATAATTGGGAACAAACTTCCGGTAATACCCTGCTGTCCCTAGAAACGCTAAAACCTGGGTCTTAGTCCTAGGGGTGGGCCACTGGGCTACAGCCTCTACTTTGGCGGGTTCGGGTTTTTGTTTACCGCACCCTACTCTATGTCCCAGGTATTGTACCTCAGCCATGCCGATACTACACTTGGCCGGCTTCAAGGTCAGACCTGCTTCCCTTATCCTATCTAGTACAGCTCCGATGTGAGCTAAGTGTTCCTGCCACGTATTGCTAAAAATAGCAATATCGTCCAGGTAGGCACATGTATAGTCCTGGAATCCATCTAGGAGTCGATCCACCATCCTTTGGAAGGTGGCTGGGGCGTTTTTCATCCCAAATGGCATGACCTTAAACTGGTACAAGCCAAATGGGGTGACAAAGGCCGACTTCGGGATGGCGTCTGGGGCCAGGGGGATTTGCCAATACCCTTTACACAAGTCAATAGTGGTGAGGTATTGGCCCCTGGCCATTCTGTCCAGTAACTCGTCTATCCGGGGCATCGGATAGGCGTCAGATACAGTCTTCTCGTTCAATCTCCTATAGTCCACGCAGAAGCGGGTCGTACCGTCTCGCTTTGGTACGAGGACTACAGGAGATGCCCAAGGACTGTCTGAGGGTTCAATCACCCCCAGTTGGAGCATTTCGTCGATCTCCTTACGCATGTTTGCCCGTACCGCTTCTGGAATGCGGTATGGCATCTGGCGCATGGGTAGTTGCCCTGGGGTCTCGACCCGGTGAGTTGCCAGAGGCGTGTATCCAGGTACATTAGAGAACGTGTCGCGTTTCTCTTCCAATAGTTGCTGTACCTCGATCCGCTCCTGTGGGCTCAGCCGATCTCCCAGCGTAACCTCCCCTAAATCTCCGGACAGCTGCCCATCCCCCAGCAAATCGGGGAGGGGTAAGCTGTCAAACTCTTCCGTGTTAGGGGCACAGATGGCGGTTACCTCCTCAGTACGCTCGTGGTAGGGCTTCAGCATGTTCACATGGAGCATGCGTCGCCCCCCAGTCCCTGTGCAGGGGCCGATAATATAGGTGGTATCGCATCTTTGCTCCACCACCTGATATGGGCCCTGCCAGGCGGCCTGTAACTTATCATGTCGGACAGGTTTTAAAATTAGTACCTTCTGCCCGACCTGAAAGCTACGGTCCCTGGCTCCCCGATCATACCATGTACGCTGGCGGGTCTGGGCCTCCTGAAGGTTTTCCCGTACCGTCTTGGTCAACGCTTCTAGGCGGTCCCGAAAGGCCAACACATATGGTAGGATGGGAGTGCCATCTGTGCTCCGGTCTCCCTCCCAATGCTCTCTAATAAGATCCAATGGGCCTCGGACCCTCCTTCCAAACAATAATTCAAACGGGGAGAACCCTGTGGATTCCTGCGGCACCTCCCGGTATGCAAATAGGAGGTGCGGCAGGAATCGTTCCCAGTCCTTGTGGGTCTCTGCGAAGGTTCGGAGCATCTGCTTCAAGGTACCATTGAATCGTTCGCAGAGCCCGTTCGTCTGGGGGTGGTAAGGGGCGCTGATAATAGGCTTAATGCCACAGATCCTCCAGAGGTGTTGGGTGAATTCTGCGGTAAACTGGGTACCTTGATCCGAGATAATCTCCCTGGGTAATCCCATCCGGGAGAATATCCGCATGAGGGCATCCGCGACCGTCTCAGCGTGGATGTTGGTCAGAGCCACTGCTTCTGGATACCTGGTGGCATAATCTACGACCGTTAAAATATACCGTTTTCCTGACGGGCTAACTTTATTGAGGGGGCCTATCAGATCCACTGCTATTCGGCTAAAAGGTTCCTCTATTATGGGTAAGGGGTGAAGTTTAGCCTTCCTGCGATCCCCCCTTTTTCCCACTCTCTGGCAGGTATCGCAAGTCGTGCAATATCTGCGTACTTCCTGGCTAATCCCTGGCCAGAAGAAACTCTGGGTTAGTCTGTACCTGGTGCGACTAACCCCTAGATGTCCGGATAGCGGAATATCATGCGCTATCCGGAGTAATTCAGCCCGGTACCGCTGTGGTACCACTAATTGTCTCCTCGCTATCGGGTCTAACCCCGTAATCTGTTTGGTTGTTTCCCTGTATAAAAGTTGTTTATCCCAGATAAACTTCTCTCCCTCCGCCCCGGGGGAACCCGTGCCAACCTTGTCCCTATACACCTGAAGCGTGGGGTCTGTTGCGACTTCAGCTACAAATTCATTAGGTGGAGCCCAGGGGACACATTCTAGAGGGGGGGTAGGGTTGCTTACCTGGACCTCCGGCAGTGTGTTGTGGTCCTGGGTGCGGGCCTGTTGTCGGGTGACTACAGGGTTGACCTCTCCTGTGGTGGGTGACTGGGGCTCAAAAGCAGAAGTGAGCCTCCCCAGATCGTTCCCCAATAAAACCTCCGCCGGTAAATGTGGCATCAACCCCACCTCCACTTCCCCTGCCCCCGCTCCCCAATGTAAATGTACCCTTGCTGTAGGTAGCCGGTACACTGCTCCCCCAGCTACCCGGACGGCAACAGTTTTGTTCAGTTTTGCCTGATCTGAAATCAGGTGGCTCTGTACCAAAGTGATGGTGGCTCCCGAATCTCGTAATCCCCGGACTGCTGTACCATTCAGATATACCGTCTGTCGATGGTGCCGTAGATTATCCACATTGGCCTGGACCGGATCTGCCTCGTGCAGTACCTCCCATTGTTCCACAGTAGTAATGGGGACTGCGGAACCATATGGGGTGGTGACTAGGTCCTGGTAGTGGTGGGCTGCGGCCGCCCTGGGTGGAGGTGGGCCTGGACGAATCCAGGTGGAACGGTCCCGTAGCTGTGGGCATTCCCTTTTATAATGTCCCCACTTCTGGCAGTGATGACAGGGGCCAGCGGTGGGTTGTCGGAACCGGGGCTGTGCAGCGGGTGGTGGAGGTGGTGGTAGCGGTCTCGGTGGAGCTGGGGTGTAGTTGTTTCCCCCGAATGTTTTAAAGGTTGCTTTTGGAGCTGCAGGTTTTTGTGACCTGCGTGCATCCAGGTAGTCATCCGCTTTCCTAGCCGCCTCGGTAAGGGAAGTAGGGTTTCTGTCCCTTACCCATTCCTGGACCTCATTGGTTACTCCCTCATAGAACTGCTCCATCAGCAACATTTGTATTACATCCTCCATAGAACGTGCCTTGCTAGCTTGCACCCACCCGAGCGCTGCCCCCTGTAATCGGCATGCCCACTCTGCGTGCGAGTCCTTCTCTGTTTTCTTTAGATCCCGGAACCTCCGCCGGTATGCCTCGGGTGTTATAGCATACCTGGCGAGTATAATTTCTTTCACTTTACTGTAATTCCTTATTTCGTCATTAGGTACAGTCCGATATGCCTCTGCTGCCCTCCCGGTTAACCTTCCGGCCAAAATAGGTACCCAGTCCTCTGCGTTAATTTTATGCAGTGCACACAGTCTTTCAAAGTCTTGCAGGAAAGCGTCTATATCTTCCTCTGCCTCCACATATGTTTTAAAAGCCTGGTATGGTATTTTAGGCTTACCTTCCTGTGGCACATTAATTGCAGAGCTTTGTTCTGGTGCCTGTGTCCTTAGGATGAATTCTTGTACCTCGGCCATTGTCCTGGTAACAATTTCTGTTGGGGGGTTTTCCCCATAAAAGGATAGCCTGAACTGAACCTGCCTCTGGAATTCCGATCCTTGTGGTGTTCCTCCCGGCTCCCTCTGTGCCGGAACTGAATCGCCCTCCATTCTGTACTCTGCCATGAGTTCTGTAACAAGTACTGCTTTCTTCTTATTGCTGGCTTGTATACCCCTTGCCTCTAGGAGGTCCTTTAGCGTGGAGCGTTTTAGCGCAGAAAAATCAATCTCCATCCGTACTCCATTTACGCTTGTTCCTCTGTGAGTTTGGATCCCAGCGCTGCCAACCAATGTAGCGGAGAGCCGATCTTGCACAGCTATTCTCCACTAGAGATTCCAGTGAGGCTCAGGAACAAGGTGATGTTAAGTCCATAGGCAAGGTTTCCAGCAGGTAAAGTAATACAGCAGTATCCCCATCGCAATCCCAATAACTGGACGACACACAGTTTCAGGAGTAGACTGACAAGCTTTATTCCACAGTTCCTTATAAAGCCCTCTCCCATGCAAGGGAGGAGGTTCTATCACTTAAGACATTATCCAATCTCTAAGTAGTAACCTCCCACATATCTCCTCCCCTCCTCTAGCATCATAATCCCCTTATTGTGTACACAGTTTTCCCCGAGTTTTGGATGTACCCTAAATACTTGGGGTACATCCACAAATCCAACATCCCCAGATAGCTCTATTCTGGGGGACCAACATACTTAAAAATTAGCCCATTCGGATGAATGGTTCGTGAGATATGGGGTTCCAAAGATTTGACCGACCGCATGGGTAAAGTATCCGAAAACAGTTCCATGCATTTTGGCCCTGCGGTCGGTCACAAACAAGGGAATGAAAACAGGCGAATTGCCTGTGTTATAGAGCCTGGAGAGGGTTTGAATGAATTCCCTTGTTTATGGGGCTCTTTCTACCGAACGGCGGGTCATTCGGTAGTTTCCATACGAATTTCTGGAAGTATGGAGGTCTCAGCGGTGTTTGCCTAGTCAAGTGTCCGATTTTAGTTCCAGACACTCAACGGCAAAACACCGCTGTTCGGTAGTTTAAGATGGCCGCCGCCACGTGTTTGTTTCCCGAATGGCGGCCACCCAGAGGACAAAGACCACACTGCACTGATTGCCAATTACCTGTTTGCAACATTGTTGCAAACGGTAATTGGAGGCACACTCATTCCTGGGTGGTCTGGTTGTTCGGTAGTTTCATTCCCTTGTTTTATTTGAATGATTCTACCGAACAACTAGAGGAATACAATTCTTTACATACATTTAACTGTCATTATACCCGGATACCATGCTTTCTATACATGTACATACACATTAAACCAGCCATATGACCAAATACACTTATTCTCATACATGTCGTGGGACAGCCCGGTACCAATCCGCTACACAGACACTGAGAGACTGTACCATACTCAGAGAGAGAGGCACAGAGAGACTTACCATACTCAGAGAGAGAGGCACAGAGAGACTTACCATACTCAGAAAGAGAGGCACAGAGAGACTGTACCATACTCAGAGAGACAGATACTGAGAGACTGTTACCATACTCAGAGAGACAGATACTGAGAGACTGTACCGTACTCAGAGACACAGACACTGAGAGACTGTACCGTACTCAGAGAGAGAGGTACAGAGAGACTAACCATATTCAGAGAGACAGACACTGAGAGACCGTACCATACTGAGAGAGAGGCACAGAGAGACTAACCATACTCAGAGAGAGGCACTGAGAGACTGTACCATACTCAGAGAGAGAGGCACTGAGAGACTGTACCATACTCAGAGAGACAGACACTGAGAGACTGTACCATACTCAGAGAGAGATGCACAAGAGACTAACCATACTCAGAGAGACAGACAATGAGAGACTGTACCATACTCAGAGAGAGAGGCACAGAGAGACTTACCATACTCAGAAAGAGAGGCACAGAGAGACTGTACCATACTCAGAGAGAGAGGCACAGATAGACTGTACCATACTCAGAGAGACAGATACTGAGAGACTGTTACCATACTCAGAGAGACAGATACTGAGAGACTGTACCATACTCAGAGAGAGAGGCACTGAGAGACTGTTACCATACTCAGAGAGACAGACACTGGGAGACTGTACCATACTCAGAGACACAGACACTGAGAGACTGTACCGTACTCAGAGAGAGATGCACAGAGAGACTAACCATATTCAGAGAGACAGACACTGATAGACTGTACCATACTGAGAGAGAGGCACAGAGAGACTAACCATACTCAGAGAGAGGCACTGAGAGACTGTACCATACTCAGAGAGAGAGACACAGAGAGACTTACCATACTCAGAGAGAGAGGCACAGAGAGACTAACCATACTCAGAGAGAGGCACTGAGAGACTGTACCATACTCAGAGAGAGAGGCACAGAGAGACTTACCATACTCAGAGAGACAGACACTGGGAGACTGTACCATACTCAGAGAGAGAGGCACTGAGAGACTGTACCATACTCAGAGAGACAGACACTGAGAGACTGTACCACACTCAGAGAGAGAGGCACAAGAGACTAACCATACTCAGAGAGACAGACACTGAGAGACTGTACCATACTCAGAGAGAGAGGCACAGAGAGACTTACCATACTCAGAAAGAGAGGCACAGAGAGACTGTACCATACTCAGAGAGAGAGGCACAGAGAGACTGTACCATACTCAGAGAGACAGACACTGGGAGACTGTACCATACTCAGAGAGACAGATACTGAGAGACTGTACCGTACTCAGAGACACAGACACTGAGAGACTGTAGCGTACTCAGAGAGAGAGGTACAGAGAGACTAACCATATTCAGAGAGACAGACACTGAGAGACTGTACCATACTGAGAGAGAGGCACAGAGAGACTAACCATACTCAGAGAGAGGCACTGAGAGACTGTACCATACTCAGAGAGAGAGACACAGAGAGACTTACCATACTCAGAGAGAGAGGCACAGAGAGACTAACCATACTCAGAGAGAGGCACTGAGAGACTGTACCGTACTCAGAGAGAGAGGCACGGAGAGACTTACCATATTCAGAGAGACAGACACTGAGAGACTGTACCATACTCAGAGAGACAGATACTGAGATACTGTTACCACATACCCTGAGAGACTGTACCATACTGAGAGAGAGAGGCACAGAGTGACTGTACCTTACTCAGAGAGACAAACACTGGGAGACTGTACCTTACTCAGAGAGACAAACACTGGGAGACTGTACCATACTCAGAGAGACAGACACTGCTAGACTGTACCATACTCAGAGAGAGAGAGGCACTGAGAGACCGTTACCATACTCAGAGAGACAGACACCGAGAGACTGTACCATACTCAGAGAGAGAGGCACAGAGAGACTTACCATACTCAGAGAGAGAGGCACAGAGAGACTGTACCATACTCAGAGAGAGAGAGGCACTGAGAGACTGTTACCATACTCAGAGAGACAGACACCGAGAGACTGTACCATACTCAGAGAAAGAGGCACAGAGAGACTTCCCATACTCAGAGAGACAGACACTGAGAGACTGTACCATACTCTGAGAGAGAGGCACTGAGAGACTTTACCATACTCAGAGAGAGAGGCACAAGAGACTAACCATACTCAGAGAGACAGACACTGAGAGACTGTACCATACTCAGAGAGACAGACACTGTGAGACTGTACCATACTCAGAGAGACAGACACTGAGAGACTGTACCATACTCAGAGAGAGAGGCACAAGAGACTAACCATACTCAGACAGACAGGCTGAGAGACTGTACCATACTCTGAGAGACAGACACTGGGAGACTGTACCATACTCAGAGAGAGAGGCACTGAGAGACTGTACCATACTCAGAGAGAGAGGCACTGAGAGACTGTACCATACTCAGAGAGACAGACACTGAGAGACTGTACCATACTCAGAGAGAGAGGCACAAGAGACTAACCATACTCAGAGAGACAGACACTGAGAGACTGTACCATACTCAGAGAGAGAGAGGCACAGAGAGACTTACCATACTCAGAGAGAGAGGCACAGATAGACTGTACCATACTCAGAGAGACAGATACTGAGAGACTGTTACCATACTCAGAGAGACAGACACTGGGAGACTGTACCATACTCAGAGACACAGACACTGAGAGACTGTACCGTACTCAGAGAGAGAGGCACAGAGAGACTAACCATATTCAGAGAGACAGACACTGAGAGACTGTACCATACTGAGAGAGAGGCACAGAGAGACTAACCATACTCAGAGAGAGGCACTGAGAGACTGTACCATACTCAGAGAGAGAGACACAGAGAGACTTACCATACTCAGAGAGAGAGGCACAGAGAGACTAACCATACTCAGAGAGAGGCACTGAGAGACTGTACCATACTCAGAGAGAGAGGCACAGAGAGACTTACCATACTCAGAGAGACAGACACTGGGAGACTGTACCATACTCAGAGACACAGACACTGAGAGACTGTACCGTACTCAGAGAGAGAGGCACAGAGAGACTAACCATATTCAGAGAGACAGACACTGAGAGACTGTACCATACTGAGAGAGAGGCACAGAGAGACTAACCATACTCAGAGAGAGGCACTGAGAGACTGTACCATACTCAGAGAGAGAGACACAGAGAGACTTACCATACTCAGAGAGAGAGGCACAGAGAGACTAACCATACTCAGAGAGAGGCACTGAGAGACTGTACCATACTCAGAGAGAGAGGCACAGAGAGACTTACCATACTCAGAGAGACAGACACTGGGAGACTGTACCATACTCAGAGAGACAGACACTGAGAGACTGTACCATACTCAGAGAGAGAGGCACAAGAGACTAACCATACTCAGAGAGACAGACACTGAGCGACTGTACCATACTCTGAGAGAGAGGCACTGAGAGACTGTACCATACTCAGAGAGACAGACACTGGGAAACTGTACCATACTCAGAGAGAGAGGCACTGAGAGACTGTACCATACTCAGAGAGACAGACACTGAGAGACTGTACCATACTCAGAGAGAGAGGCACTGAGAGACTGTACCATACTCAGAGAGAGAGGCACTGAGAGACTGTACCATACTCAGAGAGACAGACACTGAGAGACTGTACCATACTCAGAGAGAGAGGCACAAGAGACTAACCATACTCAGAGAGACAGACACTGAGAGACTGTACCATACTCAGAGAGAGAGGCACAGAGAGACTTACCATACTCAGAAAGAGAGGCACAGAGAGACTGTACCATACTCAGAGAGAGAGGCACAGAGAGACTGTACCATACTCAGAGAGAGAGGCACAGAGAGACTGTACCATACTCAGAGAGACAGATACTGAGAGACTGTTCCATACTCAGAGACACAGACACTGAGAGACTGTACCGTACTCAGAGAGAGAGGCACAGAGAGACTAACCATATTCAGAGAGACAGACACTGAGAGACTGTACCATACTGAGAGAGAGGCACAGAGAGACTAACCATACTCAGAGAGAGGCACTGAGAGACTGTACCATACTCAGAGAGAGAGACACAGATAGACTTACCATACTCAGAGAGAGAGGCACAGAGAGACTAACCATACTCAGAGAGAGGCACTGAGAGACTGTACCATACTCAGAGAGAGAGGCACAGAGAGACTTACCATACTCAGAGAGACAGACACTGCTAGACTGTACCATACTCAGAGAGAGAGAGGCACTGAGAGACCGTTACCATACTCAGAGAGACAGACACCGAGAGACTGTACCATACTCAGAGAGAGAGGCACAGAGAGACTTACCATACTCAGAGAGAGAGGCACAGAGAGACTGTACCATACTCAGAGAGAGAGAGGCACTGAGAGACTGTTACCATACTCAGAGAGACAGACACCGAGAGACTGTACCATACTCAGAGAAAGAGGCACAGAGAGACTTCCCATACTCAGAGAGACAGACACTGAGAGACTGTACCATACTCTGAGAGAGAGGCACTGAGAGACTTTACCATACTCAGAGAGAGAGGCACAAGAGACTAACCATACTCAGAGAGACAGACACTGAGAGACTGTACCATACTCAGAGAGACAGACACTGTGAGACTGTACCATACTCAGAGAGACAGACACTGAGAGACTGTACCATACTCAGAGAGAGAGGCACAAGAGACTAACCATACTCAGAGAGACAGGCTGAGAGACTGTACCATACTCTGAGAGACAGACACTGGGAGACTGTACCATACTCAGAGAGAGAGGCACTGAGAGACTGTACCATACTCAGAGAGAGAGGCACTGAGAGACTGTACCATACTCAGAGAGACAGACACTGAGAGACTGTACCATACTCAGAGAGAGAGGCACAAGAGACTAACCATACTCAGAGAGACAGACACTGAGAGACTGTACCATACTCAGAGAGAGAGAGGCACAGAGAGACTTACCATACTCAGAGAGAGAGGCACAGATAGACTGTACCATACTCAGAGAGACAGATACTGAGAGACTGTTACCATACTCAGAGAGACAGACACTGGGAGACTGTACCATACTCAGAGACACAGACACTGAGAGACTGTACCGTACTCAGAGAGAGAGGCACAGAGAGACTAACCATATTCAGAGAGACAGACACTGAGAGACTGTACCATACTGAGAGAGAGGCACAGAGAGACTAACCATACTCAGAGAGAGGCACTGAGAGACTGTACCATACTCAGAGAGAGAGACACAGAGAGACTTACCATACTCAGAGAGAGAGGCACAGAGAGACTAACCATACTCAGAGAGAGGCACTGAGAGACTGTACCATACTCAGAGAGAGAGGCACAGAGAGACTTACCATACTCAGAGAGACAGACACTGGGAGACTGTACCATACTCAGAGAGACAGACACTGAGAGACTGTACCATACTCAGAGAGAGAGGCACAAGAGACTAACCATACTCAGAGAGACAGACACTGAGCGACTGTACCATACTCTGAGAGAGAGGCACTGAGAGACTGTACCATACTCAGAGAGACAGACACTGGGAAACTGTACCATACTCAGAGAGAGAGGCACTGAGAGACTGTACCATACTCAGAGAGACAGACACTGAGAGACTGTACCATACTCAGAGAGAGAGGCACTGAGAGACTGTACCATACTCAGAGAGAGAGGCACTGAGAGACTGTACCATACTCAGAGAGACAGACACTGAGAGACTGTACCATACTCAGAGAGAGAGGCACAAGAGACTAACCATACTCAGAGAGACAGACACTGAGAGACTGTACCATACTCAGAGAGAGAGGCACAGAGAGACTTACCATACTCAGAAAGAGAGGCACAGAGAGACTGTACCATACTCAGAGAGAGAGGCACAGAGAGACTGTACCATACTCAGAGAGAGAGGCACAGAGAGACTGTACCATACTCAGAGAGACAGATACTGAGAGACTGTTCCATACTCAGAGACACAGACACTGAGAGACTGTACCGTACTCAGAGAGAGAGGCACAGAGAGACTAACCATATTCAGAGAGACAGACACTGAGAGACTGTACCATACTGAGAGAGAGGCACAGAGAGACTAACCATACTCAGAGAGAGGCACTGAGAGACTGTACCATACTCAGAGAGAGAGACACAGATAGACTTACCATACTCAGAGAGAGAGGCACAGAGAGACTAACCATACTCAGAGAGAGGCACTGAGAGACTGTACCATACTCAGAGAGAGAGGCACAGAGAGACTTACCATACTCAGAGAGACAGACACTGGGAGACTGTACCATACTCAGAGAGACAGACACTGAGAGACTGTACCATACTCAGAGAGAGAGGCACAAGAGACTAACCATACTCAGAGAGACAGACACTGAGCGACTGTACCATACTCTGAGAGAGAGGCACTGAGAGACTGTACCATACTCAGAGAGACAGACACTGGGAGACTGTACCATACTCAGAGAGAGAGGCACTGAGAGACTGTACCATACTCATAGAGACAGACACTGGAGAGACTGTACCATACTCAGAGAGAGAGGCACAAGAGACTAACCATACTCAGAGAGAGAGGCACTGAGAGACTGTACCATACTCAGAGAGACAGACACTGGGAGACTGTACCATACTCAGAGAGACAGACACTGGGAGACTGTACCATACTCAGAGAGACAGACACTGAGAGACTGTACCATACTCAGAGAGAGAGGCACAAGAGACTAACCATACTCAGAGAGACAGGCTGAGAGACTGTACCATACTCTGAGAGAGAGGCACTGAGAGACTGTACCATACTCAGAGAGACAGACACTGTGAGACTGTACCATACTCAGAGAGAGAGGCACTGAGAGACTGTACCATACTCAGAGAGAGAGGCACTGAGAGACTGTACCATACTCAGAGAGAGAGACACTGAGAGACTGTACCATACTCAGAGAGAGAGAGGCACAAGAGACTAACCATACTCAGAGAGACAGACACTGAGAGACTGTACCATACTCAGAGAGAGAGGCACAGAGAGACTTACCATACTCAGAAAGAGAGGCACAGAGAGACTGTACCATACTCAGAGAGAGAGGCACAGATAGACTGTACCATACTCAGAGAGACAGATACTGAGAGACTGTTACCATACTCAGAGAGACAGACACTGGGAGACTGTACCATACTCAGAGACACAGACACTGAGAGACTGTACCGTACTCAGAGAGAGAGGCACAGAGAGACTAACCATATTCAGAGAGACAGACACTGAGAGACTGTACCATACTGAGAGAGAGGCACAGAGAGACTAACCATACTCAGAGAGAGGCACTGAGAGACTGTACCATACTCAGAGAGAGAGACACAGAGAGACTTACCATACTCAGAGAGAGAGGCACAGAGAGACTAACCATACTCAGAGAGAGGCACTGAGAGACTGTACCATACTCAGAGAGAGAGGCACAGAGAGACTTACCATACTCAGAGAGACAGACACTGGGAGACTGTACCATACTCAGAGAGACAGACACTGAGAGACTGTACCATACTCAGAGAGAGAGGCACAAGAGACTAACCATACTCAGAGAGACAGACACTGAGCGACTGTACCATACTCTGAGAGAGAGGCACTGAGAGACTGTACCATACTCAGAGAGACAGACACTGGGAGACTGTACCATACTCAGAGAGAGAGGCACTGAGAGACTGTACCATACTCAGAGAGACAGACACTGAGAGACTGTACCATACTCAGAGAGAGAGGCACAAGAGACTAACCATACTCAGAGAGAGAGGCACTGAGAGACTGTACCATACTCAGAGAGACAGACACTGAGAGACTGTACCATACTCAGAGAGAGAGGCACAAGAGACTAACCATACTCAGAGAGACAGACACTGAGAGACTGTACCATACTCAGAGAGAGGGGCACAGAGAGACTTACCATACTCAGAGAGAGAGGCACAGAGAGACTTACCATACTCAGAAAGAGAGGCACAGAGAGACTGTACCATACTCAGAGAGACAGATACTGAGAGACTGTTACCATACTCAGAGACACAGACACTGAGAGACTGTACCGTACTCAGAGAGAGAGGTACAGAGAGACTAACCATATTCAGAGAGACAGACACTGAGAGACCGTACCATACTGAGAGAGAGGCACAGAGAGACTAACCATACTCAGAGAGAGGCACTGAGAGACTGTACCATACTCAGAGAGAGAGGCACTGAGAGACTGTACCATACTCAGAGAGACAGACACTGAGAGACTGTACCATACTCAGAGAGAGAGGCACAAGAGACTAACCATACTCAGAGAGACAGACACTGAGAGACTGTACCATACTCAGAGAGAGAGGCACAGAGAGACTTACCATACTCAGAAAGAGAGGCACAGAGAGACATTACCATACTCAGAGAGAGAGGCACAGATAGACTGTACCATACTCAGAGAGACAGATACTGAGAGACTGTTACCATACTCAGAGAGACAGATACTGAGAGACTGTACCATACTCAGAGAGAGAGGCACTGAGAGACTGTTACCATACTCAGAGAGACAGACACTGGGAGACTGTACCATACTCAGAGACACAGACACTGAGAGACTGTACCGTACTCAGAGAGAGATGCACAGAGAGACTAACCATATTCAGAGAGACAGACACTGATAGACTGTACCATACTGAGAGAGAGGCACAGAGAGACTAACCATACTCAGAGAGAGGCACTGAGAGACTGTACCATACTCAGAGAGAGAGACACAGAGAGACTTACCATACTCAGAGAGAGAGGCACAGAGAGACTAACCATACTCAGAGAGACAGACACTGGGAGACTGTACCATACTCAGAGAGACAGACACTGAGAGACTGTACCATACTCAGAGAGAGAGGCACAGAGAGACTTACCATACTCAGAGAGACAGACACTGGGAGACTGTACCATACTCAGAGAGACAGACACTGAGAGACTGTACCATACTCAGAGAGAGAGGCACAAGAGACTAACCATACTCAGATAGACAGACACTGAGAGACTGTACCATACTCTGAGAGAGAGGCACTGAGAGACTGTACCATACTCAGAGAGACAGACACTGGGAGACTGTACCATACTCAGAGAGAGAGGCTCTGAGAGACTGTACCATACTCAGAGAGACAGACACTGAGAGACTGTACCATACTCAGAGAGAGAGGCACAAGAGACTAACCATACTCAGAGAGACAGACACTGAGAGACTGTACCATACTCAAAGAGAGAGGCACAGAGAGACTTACCATACTCAGAAAGAGAGGGACAGAGAGACTGTACCATACTCAGAGAGAGAGGCACAGAGAGACTGTACCATACTCAGAGAGACAGATACTGAGAGACTGTTACCATACTCAGAGAGACAGACACTGGGAGACTGTACCATACTCAGAGAGACAGATACTGAGAGACTGTACCGTACTCAGAGACACAGACACTGAGAGACTGTAGCGTACTCAGAGAGAGAGGTACAGAGAGACTAACCATATTCAGAGAGACAGACACTGAGAGACTGTACCATACTGAGAGAGAGGCACAGAGAGACTAACCATACTCAGAGAGAGGCACTGAGAGACTGTACCATACTCAGAGAGAGAGGCACAGAGAGACTAACCATACTCAGAGAGAGGCACTGAGAGACTGTACCGTACTCAGAGAGAGAGGCACGGAGAGACTTACCATATTCAGAGAGACAGACACTGAGAGACTGTACCATACTCAGAGAGACAGATACTGAGATACTGTTACCACATACCCTGAGAGACTGTACCATACTGAAAGAGAGAGGCACAGAGTGACTGTACCTTACTCAGAGAGACAAACGCTGGGAGACTGTACCTTACTCAGAGAGACAAACACTGGGAGACTGTACCATACTCAGAGAGACAGACACTGCTAGACTGTACCATACTCAGAGAGAGGCACTGAGAGACCGTTACCATACTCAGAGAGAGGCACTGAGAGACTGTACCATACTCAGAGAGAGAGACACAGAGAGACTTACCATACTCAGAGAGAGAGGCACAGAGAGACTAACCATACTCAGAGAGAGGCACTGAGAGACTGTACCATACTCAGAGAGACAGACACTGGGAGACTGTACCATACTCAGAGAGACAGACACTGAGAGACTGTACCATACTCAGAGAGAGAGGCACAAGAGACTAACCATACTCAGAGAGACAGACACTGAGAGACTGTACCATACTCTGAGAGAGGCACTGAGAGACTGTACCATACTCAGAGAGACAGACACTGGGAGACTGTACCATACTCAGAGAGAGAGGCACTGAGAGACTGTACCATACTCAGAGAGACAGACACTGAGAGACTGTACCACACTCAGAGAGAGAGGCACAAGAGACTAACCATACTCAGAGAGACAGACACTGAGAGACTGTACCATACTCAGAGAGAGAGGCACAGAGAGACTTACCATACTCAGAAAGAGAGGCACAGAGAGACTGTACCATACTCAGAGAGAGAGGCACAGAGAGACTGTACCATACTCAGAGAGACAGACACTGGGAGACTGTACCATACTCAGAGAGACAGATACTGAGAGACTGTACCGTACTCAGAGACACAGACACTGAGAGACTGTAGCGTACTCAGAGAGAGAGGTACAGAGAGACTAACCATATTCAGAGAGACAGACACTGAGAGACTGTACCATACTGAGAGAGAGGCACAGAGAGACTAACCATACTCAGAGAGAGGCACTGAGAGACTGTACCATACTCAGAGAGAGAGACACAGAGAGACTTACCATACTCAGAGAGAGAGGCACAGAGAGACTAACCATACTCAGAGAGAGGCACTGAGAGACTGTACCGTACTCAGAGAGAGAGGCACGGAGAGACTTACCATATTCAGAGAGACAGACACTGAGAGACTGTACCATACTCAGAGAGACAGATACTGAGATACTGTTACCACATACCCTGAGAGACTGTACCATACTGAGAGAGAGAGGCACAGAGTGACTGTACCTTACTCAGAGAGACAAACACTGGGAGACTGTACCTTACTCAGAGAGACAAACACTGGGAGACTGTACCATACTCAGAGAGACAGACACTGCTAGACTGTACCATACTCAGAGAGAGAGAGACACTGAGAGACCGTTACCATACTCAGAGAGACAGACACCGAGAGACTGTACCATACTCAGAGAGAGAGGCACAGAGAGACTTACCATACTCAGAGAGAGAGGCACAGAGAGACTGTACCATACTCAGAGAGAGAGAGGCACTGAGAGACTGTTACCATACTCAGAGAGACAGACACCGAGAGACTGTACCATACTCAGAGAAAGAGGCACAGAGAGACTTCCCATACTCAGAGAGACAGACACTGAGAGACTGTACCATACTCTGAGAGAGAGGCACTGAGAGACTTTACCATACTCAGAGAGAGAGGCACAAGAGACTAACCATACTCAGAGAGACAGACACTGGGAGACTGTACCATACTCAGAGAGACAGACACTGAGAGACTGTACCATACTCAGAGAGAGAGGCACAAGAGACTAACCATACTCAGAGAGACAGGCTGAGAGACTGTACCATACTCTGAGAGACAGACACTGGGAGACTGTACCATACTCAGAGAGAGAGGCACTGAGAGACTGTACCATACTCAGAGAGAGAGGCACTGAGAGACTGTACCATACTCAGAGAGACAGACACTGAGAGACTGTACCATACTCAGAGAGAGAGGCACAAGAGACTAACCATACTCAGAGAGACAGACACTGAGAGACTGTACCATACTCAGAGAGAGAGAGGCACAGAGAGACTGTACCATACTCAGAGAGAGAGGCACAGATAGACTGTACCATACTCAGAGAGACAGATACTGAGAGACTGTTACCATACTCAGAGAGACAGACACTGGGAGACTGTACCATACTCAGAGACACAGACACTGAGAGACTGTACCGTACTCAGAGAGAGAGGCACAGAGAGACTAACCATATTCAGAGAGACAGACACTGAGAGACTGTACCATACTGAGAGAGAGGCACAGAGAGACTAACCATACTCAGAGAGAGGCACTGAGAGACTGTACCATACTCAGAGAGAGAGACACAGAGAGACTTACCATACTCAGAGAGAGAGGCACAGAGAGACTGTACCATACTCAGAGAGAGAGGCACAGAGAGACTTACCATACTCAGAGAGACAGACACTGGGAGACTGTACCATACTCAGAGAGACAGACACTGGGAGACTGTACCATACTCAGAGAGACAGACACTGAGAGACTGTACCATACTCAGAGAGAGAGGCACAAGAGACTAACCATACTCAGAGAGACAGACACTGAGCGACTGTACCATACTCTGAGAGAGAGGCACTGAGAGACTGTACCATACTCAGAGAGACAGACACTGGGAGACTGTACCATACTCAGAGAGAGAGGCACTGAGAGACTGTACCATACTCAGAGAGACAGACACTGAGAGACTGTACCATACTCAGAGAGAGAGGCACTGAGAGACTGTACCATACTCAGAGAGAGAGGCACTGAGAGACTGTACCATACTCAGAGAGACAGACACTGAGAGACTGTACCATACTCAGAGAGAGAGGCACAAGAGACTAACCATACTCAGAGAGACAGACACTGAGAGACTGTACCATACTCAGAGAGAGAGGCACAGAGAGACTTACCATACTCAGAAAGAGAGGCACAGAGAGACTGTACCATACTCAGAGAGAGAGGCACAGAGAGACTGTACCATACTCAGAGAGAGAGGCACAGAGAGACTGTACCATACTCAGAGAGACAGATACTGAGAGACTGTTCCATACTCAGAGACACAGACACTGAGAGACTGTACCGTACTCAGAGAGAGAGGCACAGAGAGACTAACCATATTCAGAGAGACAGACACTGAGAGACTGTACCATACTGAGAGAGAGGCACAGAGAGACTAACCATACTCAGAGAGAGGCACTGAGAGACTGTACCATACTCAGAGAGAGAGACACAGAGAGACTTACCATACTCAGAGAGAGAGGCACAGAGAGACTAACCATACTCAGAGAGAGGCACTGAGAGACTGTACCATACTCAGAGAGAGAGGCACAGAGAGACTTACCATACTCAGAGAGACAGACACTGGGAGACTGTACCATACTCAGAGAGACAGACACTGAGAGACTGTACCATACTCAGAGAGAGAGGCACAAGAGACTAACCATACTCAGAGAGACAGACACTGAGCGACTGTACCATACTCTGAGAGAGAGGCACTGAGAGACTGTACCATACTCAGAGAGACAGACACTGGGAGACTGTACCATACTCAGAGAGAGAGGCACTGAGAGACTGTACCATACTCATAGAGACAGACACTGGAGAGACTGTACCATACTCAGAGAGAGAGGCACAAGAGACTAACCATACTCAGAGAGAGAGGCACTGAGAGACTGTACCATACTCAGAGAGACAGACACTGGGAGACTGTACCATACTCAGAGAGACAGACACTGGGAGACTGTACCATACTCAGAGAGACAGACACTGAGAGACTGTACCATACTCAGAGAGAGAGGCACAAGAGACTAACCATACTCAGAGAGACAGGCTGAGAGACTGTACCATACTCTGAGAGAGAGGCACTGAGAGACTGTACCATACTCAGAGAGACAGACACTGGGAGACTGTACCATACTCAGAGAGAGAGGCACTGAGAGACTGTACCATACTCAGAGAGAGAGGCACTGAGAGACTGTACCATACTCAGAGAGAGAGACACTGAGAGACTGTACCATACTCAGAGAGAGAGGCACAAGAGACTAACCATACTCAGAGAGACAGACACTGAGAGACTGTACCATACTCAGAGAGAGAGGCACAGAGAGACTTACCATACTCAGAAAGAGAGGCACAGAGAGACTGTACCATACTCAGAGAGAGAGGCACAGATAGACTGTACCATACTCAGAGAGACAGATACTGAGAGACTGTTACCATACTCAGAGAGACAGACACTGGGAGACTGTACCATACTCAGAGACACAGACACTGAGAGACTGTACCGTACTCAGAGAGAGAGGCACAGAGAGACTAACCATATTCAGAGAGACAGACACTGAGAGACTGTACCATACTGAGAGAGAGGCACAGAGAGACTAACCATACTCAGAGAGAGGCACTGAGAGACTGTACCATACTCAGAGAGAGAGACACAGAGAGACTTACCATACTCAGAGAGAGAGGCACAGAGAGACTAACCATACTCAGAGAGAGGCACTGAGAGACTGTACCATACTCAGAGAGAGAGGCACAGAGAGACTTACCATACTCAGAGAGACAGACACTGGGAGACTGTACCATACTCAGAGAGACAGACACTGAGAGACTGTACCATACTCAGAGAGAGAGGCACAAGAGACTAACCATACTCAGAGAGACAGACACTGAGCGACTGTACCATACTCTGAGAGAGAGGCACTGAGAGACTGTACCATACTCAGAGAGACAGACACTGGGAGACTGTACCATACTCAGAGAGAGAGGCACTGAGAGACTGTACCATACTCAGAGAGACAGACACTGAGAGACTGTACCATACTCAGAGAGAGAGGCACAAGAGACTAACCATACTCAGAGAGAGAGGCACTGAGAGACTGTACCATACTCAGAGAGACAGACACTGAGAGACTGTACCATACTCAGAGAGAGAGGCACAAGAGACTAACCATACTCAGAGAGACAGACACTGAGAGACTGTACCATACTCAGAGAGAGGGGCACAGAGAGACTTACCATACTCAGAGAGAGAGGCACAGAGAGACTTACCATACTCAGAAAGAGAGGCACAGAGAGACTGTACCATACTCAGAGAGACAGATACTGAGAGACTGTTACCATACTCAGAGACACAGACACTGAGAGACTGTACCGTACTCAGAGAGAGAGGTACAGAGAGACTAACCATATTCAGAGAGACAGACACTGAGAGACCGTACCATACTGAGAGAGAGGCACAGAGAGACTAACCATACTCAGAGAGAGGCACTGAGAGACTGTACCATACTCAGAGAGAGAGGCACTGAGAGACTGTACCATACTCAGAGAGACAGACACTGAGAGACTGTACCATACTCAGAGAGAGAGGCACAAGAGACTAACCATACTCAGAGAGACAGACACTGAGAGACTGTACCATACTCAGAGAGAGAGGCACAGATAGACTTACCATACTCAGAAAGAGAGGCACAGAGAGACTGTACCATACTCAGAGAGAGAGGCACAGATAGACTGTACCATACTCAGAGAGACAGATACTGAGAGACTGTTACCATACTCAGAGAGACAGATACTGAGAGACTGTACCATACTCAGAGAGAGAGGCACTGAGAGACTGTTACCATACTCAGAGAGACAGACACTGGGAGACTGTACCATACTCAGAGACACAGACACTGAGAGACTGTACCGTACTCAGAGAGAGATGCACAGAGAGACTAACCATATTCAGAGAGACAGACACTGATAGACTGTACCATACTGAGAGAGAGGCACAGAGAGACTAACCATACTCAGAGAGAGGCACTGAGAGACTGTACCATACTCAGAGAGAGAGACACAGAGAGACTTACCATACTCAGAGAGAGAGGCACAGAGAGACTAACCATACTCAGAGAGACAGACACTGGGAGACTGTACCATACTCAGAGAGACAGACACTGAGAGACTGTACCATACTCAGAGAGAGAGGCACAGAGAGACTTACCATACTCAGAGAGACAGACACTGGGAGACTGTACCATACTCAGAGAGACAGACACTGAGAGACTGTACCATACTCAGAGAGAGAGGCACAAGAGACTAACCATACTCAGATAGACAGACACTGAGAGACTGTACCATACTCTGAGAGAGAGGCACTGAGAGACTGTACCATACTCAGAGAGACAGACACTGGGAGACTGTACCATACTCAGAGAGAGAGGCTCTGAGAGACTGTACCATACTCAGAGAGACAGACACTGAGAGACTGTACCATACTCAGAGAGAGAGGCACAAGAGACTAACCATACTCAGAGAGACAGACACTGAGAGACTGTACCATACTCAAAGAGAGAGGCACAGAGAGACTTACCATACTCAGAAAGAGAGGGACAGAGAGACTGTACCATACTCAGAGAGAGAGGCACAGAGAGACTGTACCATACTCAGAGAGACAGATACTGAGAGACTGTTACCATACTCAGAGAGACAGACACTGGGAGACTGTACCATACTCAGAGAGACAGATACTGAGAGACTGTACCATACTCAGAGACACAGACACTGAGAGACTGTAGCGTACTCAGAGAGAGAGGTACAGAGAGACTAACCATATTCAGAGAGACAGACACTGAGAGACTGTACCATACTGAGAGAGAGGCACAGAGAGACTAACCATACTCAGAGAGAGGCACTGAGAGACTGTACCATACTCAGAGAGAGAGGCACAGAGAGACTAACCATACTCAGAGAGAGGCACTGAGAGACTGTACCGTACTCAGAGAGAGAGGCACGGAGAGACTTACCATATTCAGAGAGACAGACACTGAGAGACTGTACCATACTCAGAGAGACAGATACTGAGATACTGTTACCACATACCCTGAGAGACTGTACCATACTGAGAGAGAGAGGCACAGAGTGACTGTACCTTACTCAGAGAGACAAACGCTGGGAGACTGTACCTTACTCAGAGAGACAAACACTGGGAGACTGTACCATACTCAGAGAGACAGACACTGCTAGACTGTACCATACTCAGAGAGAGGCACTGAGAGACCGTTACCATACTCAGAGAGAGGCACTGAGAGACTGTACCATACTCAGAGAGAGAGACACAGAGAGACTTACCATACTCAGAGAGAGAGGCACAGAGAGACTAACCATACTCAGAGAGAGGCACTGAGAGACTGTACCATACTCAGAGAGAGAGGCACAGAGAGACTTACCATACTCAGAGAGACAGACACTGGGAGACTGTACCATACTCAGAGAGACAGACACTGAGAGACTGTACCATACTCAGAGAGAGAGGCACAAGAGACTAACCATACTCAGAGAGACAGACACTGAGAGACTGTACCATACTCTGAGAGAGGCACTGAGAGACTGTACCATACTCAGAGAGACAGACACTGGGAGACTGTACCATACTCAGAGAGAGAGGCACTGAGAGACTGTACCATACTCAGAGAGACAGACACTGAGAGACTGTACCACACTCAGAGAGAGAGGCACAAGAGACTAACCATACTCAGAGAGACAGACACTGAGAGACTGTACCATACTCAGAGAGAGAGGCACAGAGAGACTTACCATACTCAGAAAGAGAGGCACAGAGAGACTGTACCATACTCAGAGAGAGAGGCACAGAGAGACTGTACCATACTCAGAGAGACAGACACTGGGAGACTGTACCATACTCAGAGAGACAGATACTGAGAGACTGTACCGTACTCAGAGACACAGACACTGAGAGACTGTAGCGTACTCAGAGAGAGAGGTACAGAGAGACTAACCATATTCAGAGAGACAGACACTGAGAGACTGTACCATACTGAGAGAGAGGCACAGAGAGACTAACCATACTCAGAGAGAGGCACTGAGAGACTGTACCATACTCAGAGAGAGAGACACAGAGAGACTTACCATACTCAGAGAGAGAGGCACAGAGAGACTAACCATACTCAGAGAGAGGCACTGAGAGACTGTACCGTACTCAGAGAGAGAGGCACGGAGAGACTTACCATATTCAGAGAGACAGACACTGAGAGACTGTACCATACTCAGAGAGACAGATACTGAGATACTGTTACCACATACCCTGAGAGACTGTACCATACTGAGAGAGAGAGGCACAGAGTGACTGTACCTTACTCAGAGAGACAAACACTGGGAGACTGTACCTTACTCAGAGAGACAAACACTGGGAGACTGTACCATACTCAGAGAGACAGACACTGCTAGACTGTACCATACTCAGAGAGAGAGAGGCACTGAGAGACCGTTACCATACTCAGAGAGACAGACAGCGAGAGACTGTACCATACTCAGAGAGAGAGGCACAGAGAGACTTACCATACTCAGAGAGAGAGGCACAGAGAGACTGTACCATACTCAGAGAGAGAGAGGCACTGAGAGACTGTTACCATACTCAGAGAGACAGACACCGAGAGACTGTACCATAGTCAGAGAAAGAGGCACAGAGAGACTTCCCATACTCAGAGAGACAGACACTGAGAGACTGTACCATACTCTGAGAGAGAGGCACTGAGAGACTTTACCATACTCAGAGAGAGAGGCACAAGAGACTAACCATACTCAGAGAGACAGACACTGAGAGACTGTACCATACTCAGAGAGACAGACACTGGGAGACTGTACCATACTCAGAGAGACAGACACTGAGAGACTGTACCATACTCAGAGAGAGAGGCACAAGAGACTAACCATACTCAGAGAGACAGGCTGAGAGACTGTACCATACTCTGAGAGACAGACACTGGGAGACTGTACCATACTCAGAGAGAGAGGCACTGAGAGACTGTACCATACTCACAGAGAGAGGCACTGAGAGACTGTACCATACTCAGAGAGACAGACACTGAGAGACTGTACCATACTCAGAGAGAGAGGCACAAGAGACTAACCATACTCAGAGAGACAGACACTGAGAGACTGTACCATACTCAGAGAGAGAGAGGCACAGAGAGACTTACCATACTCAGAGAGAGAGGCACAGATAGACTGTACCATACTCAGAGAGACAGATACTGAGAGACTGTTACCATACTCAGAGAGACAGACACTGGGAGACTGTACCATACTCAGAGACACAGACACTGAGAGACTGTACCATACTCAGAGAGAGAGGCACAGAGAGACTAACCATATTCAGAGAGACAGACACTGAGAGACTGTACCATACTGAGAGAGAGGCACAGAGAGACTAACCATACTCAGAGAGAGGCACTGAGAGACTGTACCATACTCAGAGAGAGAGACACAGAGAGACTTACCATACTCAGAGAGAGAGGCACAGAGAGACTAACCATACTCAGAGAGAGGCACTGAGAGACTGTACCATACTCAGAGAGAGAGGCACAGAGAGACTTACCATACTCAGAGAGACAGACACTGGGAGACTGTACCATACTCAGAGAGACAGACACTGAGAGACTGTACCATACTCAGAGAGAGAGGCACAAGAGACTAACCATACTCAGAGAGACAGACACTGAGCGACTGTACCATACTCTGAGAGAGAGGCACTGAGAGACTGTACCATACTCAGAGAGACAGACACTGGGAGACTGTACCATACTCAGAGAGAGAGGCACTGAGAGACTGTACCATACTCAGAGAGACAGACACTGAGAGACTGTACCATACTCAGAGAGAGAGGCACTGAGAGACTGTATCATACTCAGAGAGAGAGGCACAGAGAGACTTACCATACTCAGAAAGAGAGGCACAGAGAGACTGTACCATACTCAGAGAGAGAGGCACAGAGAGACTGTACCATACTCAGAGAGAGAGGCACAGAGAGACTGTACCATACTCAGAGAGAGAGGCACAGAGAGACTGTACCATACTCAGAGAGACAGATACTGAGAGACTGTTCCATACTCAGAGACACAGACACTGAGAGACTGTACCGTACTCAGAGAGAGAGGCACAGAGAGACTAACCATATTCAGAGAGACAGACACTGAGAGACTGTACCATACTGAGAGAGAGGCACAGAGAGACTAACCATACTCAGAGAGAGGCACTGAGAGACTGTACCATACTCAGAGAGAGAGACACAGAGAGACTTACCATACTCAGAGAGAGAGGCACAGAGAGACTAACCATACTCAGAGAGAGGCACTGAGAGACTGTACCATACTCAGAGAGAGAGGCACAGAGAGACTTACCATACTCAGAGAGACAGACACTGGGAGACTGTACCATACTCAGAGAGACAGACACTGAGAGACTGTACCATACTCAGAGAGAGAGGCACAAGAGACTAGCCATACTCAGAGAGACAGACACTGAGCGACTGTACCATACTCTGAGAGAGAGGCACTGAGAGACTGTACCATACTCAGAGAGACAGACACTGGGAGACTGTACCATACTCAGAGAGAGAGGCACTGAGAGACTGTACCATACTCATAGAGACAGACACTGGAGAGACTGTACCATACTCAGAGAGAGAGGCACAAGAGACTAACCATACTCAGAGAGAGAGGCACTGAGAGACTGTACCATACTCAGAGAGACAGACACTGGGAGACTGTACCATACTCAGAGAGACAGACACTGGGAGACTGTACCATACTCAGAGAGACAGACACTGAGAGACTGTACCATACTCAGAGAGAGAGGCACAAGAGACTAACCATACTCAGAGAGACAGGCTGAGAGACTGTACCATACTCTGAGAGAGAGGCACTGAGAGACTGTACCATACTCAGAGAGACAGACACTGGGAGACTGTACCATACTCAGAGAGAGAGGCACTGAGAGACTGTACCATACTCAGAGAGAGAGGCACTGAGAGACTGTACCATACTCAGAGAGAGAGACACTGAGAGACTGTACCATACTCAGAGAGAGAGGCACAAGAGACTAACCATACTCAGAGAGACAGACACTGAGAGACTGTACCATACTCAGAGAGAGAGGCCCAGATAGACTTACCATACTCAGAAAGAGAGGCACAGATAGACTGTACCATACTCAGAGAGACAGATACTGAGAGACTGTTACCATACTCAGAGAGACAGACACTGGGAGACTGTACCATACTCAGAGACACAGACACTGAGAGACTGTACCGTACTCAGAGAGAGAGGCACAGAGAGACTAACCATATTCAGAGAGACAGACACTGAGAGACTGTACCATACTGAGAGAGAGGCACAGAGAGACTAACCATACTCAGAGAGAGGCACTGAGAGACTGTACCATACTCAGAGAGAGAGACACAGAGAGACTTACCATACTCAGAGAGAGAGGCACAGAGAGACTAACCATACTCAGAGAGAGGCACTGAGAGACTGTACCATACTCAGAGAGAGAGGCACAGAGAGACTTACCATACTCAGAGAGACAGACACTGGGAGACTGTACCATACTCAGAGAGACAGACACTGAGAGACTGTACCATACTCAGAGAGAGAGGCACAAGAGACTAACCATACTCAGAGAGACAGACACTGAGCGACTGTACCATACTCTGAGAGAGAGGCACTGAGAGACTGTACCATACTCAGAGAGACAGACACTGGGAGACTGTACCATACTCAGAGAGAGAGGCACTGAGAGACTGTACCATACTCAGAGAGACAGACACTGAGAGACTGTACCATACTCAGAGAGAGAGGCACAAGAGACTAACCATACTCAGAGAGAGAGGCACTGAGAGACTGTACCATACTCAGAGAGACAGACACTGAGAGACTGTACCATACTCAGAGAGAGAGGCACAAGAGACTAACCATACTCAGAGAGACAGACACTGAGAGACTGTACCATACTCAGAGAGAGAGGCACAGAGAGACTTACCATACTCAGAGAGAGAGGCACAGAGAGACTTACCATACTCAGAAAGAGAGGCACAGAGAGACTGTACCGTACTCAGAGAGACAGATACTGAGAGACTGTTACCATACTCAGAGAGACAGATACTGAGAGACTGTACCGTACTCAGAGACACAGACACTGAGAGACTGTACCGTACTCAGAGAGAGAGGTACAGAGAGACTAACCATATTCAGAGAGACAGACACTGAGAGACCGTACCATACTGAGAGAGAGGCACAGAGAGACTAACCATACTCAGAGAGAGGCACTGAGAGACTGTACCATACTCAGAGAGAGAGGCACTGAGAGACTGTACCATACTCAGAGAGACAGACACTGAGAGACTGTACCATACTCAGAGAGAGAGGCACAAGAGACTAACCATACTCAGAGAGACAGACAATGAGAGACTGTACCATACTCAGAGAGAGAGGCACAGAGAGACTTACCATACTCAGAAAGAGAGGCACAGAGAGACTGTACCATACTCAGAGAGAGAGGCACAGATAGACTGTACCATACTCAGAGAGACAGATACTGAGAGACTGTTACCATACTCAGAGAGACAGATACTGAGAGACTGTACCATACTCAGAGAGAGAGGCACTGAGAGACTGTTACCATACTCAGAGAGACAGACACTGGGAGACTGTACCATACTCAGAGACACAGACACTGAGAGACTGTACCGTACTCAGAGAGAGATGCACAGAGAGACTAACCATATTCAGAGAGACAGACACTGATAGACTGTACCATACTGAGAGAGAGGCACAGAGAGACTAACCATACTCAGAGAGAGGCACTGAGAGACTGTACCATACTCAGAGAGAGAGACACAGAGAGACTTACCATACTCAGAGAGAGAGGCACAGAGAGACTAACCATACTCAGAGAGAGGCACTGAGAGACTGTACCATACTCAGAGAGAGAGGCACAGAGAGACTTACCATACTCAGAGAGACAGACACTGGGAGACTGTACCATACTCAGAGAGACAGACACTGAGAGACTGTACCATACTCAAAGAGAGAGGCACAGAGAGACTTACCATACTCAGAAAGAGAGGGACAGAGAGACTGTACCATACTCAGAGAGAGAGGCACAGAGAGACTGTACCATACTCAGAGAGACAGATACTGAGAGACTGTTACCATACTCAGAGAGACAGACACTGGGAGACTGTACCATACTCAGAGAGACAGATACTGAGAGACTGTACCGTACTCAGAGACACAGACATTGAGAGACTGTAGCGTACTCAGAGAGAGAGGTACAGAGAGACTAACCATATTCAGAGAGACAGACACTGAGAGACTGTACCATACTGAGAGAGAGGCACAGAGAGACTAACCATACTCAGAGAGAGGCACTGAGAGACTGTACCATACTCAGAGAGAGAGACACAGAGAGACTTACCATACTCAGAGAGAGAGGCACAGAGAGACTAACCATACTCAGAGAGAGGCACTGAGAGACTGTACCGTACTCAGAGAGAGAGGCACGGAGAGACTTACCATATTCAGAGAGACAGACACTGAGAGACTGTACCATACTCAGAGAGACAGATACTGAGATACTGTTACCACATACCCTGAGAGACTGTACCATACTGAGAGAGAGAGGCACAGAGTGACTGTACCTTACTCAGAGAGACAAACACTGGGAGACTGTACCTTACTCAGAGAGACAAACACTGGGAGACTGTACCATACTCAGAGAGACAGACACTGCTAGACTGTACCATACTCAGAGAGAGGCACTGAGAGACCGTTACCATACTCAGAGAGACAGACACCGAGAGACTGTACCATACTCAGAGAGAGAGGCACAGAGAGACTTACCATACTCAGAGAGAGAGGCACAGAGAGACTGTACCATACTCAGAGAGAGAGAGTGTAGCGGAGAGCTGATTTCTCGCAGCTATTCTCCACTTTAGATCCAAGGAAGGCTCAGGAACAAGTCATTAGTAAATCCACAGCAGAGTTTCCAGCAGGTAAAAAGGTACAGCAATATCCCCACAGCACTCCCAATAACTGGACGACACACAGTTTCAGGAGTAGAACTGACAATCGTTTATTCCAAGGTTTCTTATAAAGCCTGCTCCCATGCAAGGGAGGGAACTACAGTAATTAGGACAGTAACCAATACCATTCTTGTTACCTCCCACACATCTCCTCCCCTCAGAGTGAGTCATAATCCCCTTAAGTTGTACAGTACTTTACCCCAAACTTGGATGTACCCCTAAACCATCACATATCCTTAATATCAGGGTACCGCTAGGTAGCCCTGATCTGGGTGAATATAATATCCAAAATTCACCCAGATCGGACCAGGGGTTCGGTAGTTACAGGCAGGTGAAGTTTGACCGACCGCACACGAGTTGGTATCCGAAAAGGGTTCCATGAGAATGGGCCCTGCGGTCGGTCTCCGTTCGGCAGTTAAAACAGACATTTATAATTGCCATCCACATTTACATTCACCTAGATAGTGATTCCCTCATTCGGTACTTTATTACTACCGAATGGGGATTCGTTATGTTTCTCCGTTCGGCAGTTACGGAGCTCTGGAGGTCTCAGCGGTGTTTGGTTGTTTGCGTGTCCGATTTGAGTTCCAGGCACTCGACGACCAAACACCGCTGGGATTTTCATGCGTAAGATGGCCGCCGCCACGTGTACGCATGCCGAATGGCGGCCACCCAGATACAATGTTAATGAGCCGGTTAACTTGCGGTTGGAAAGAATGTGAACTTTAATAGCTGGCACACTTCTCTCTGGGTGGTCCCTCCGTTCGGTAGTTTCCATAAGTATATAGTACGGATGGAAACTACCGAATACCATACAATTCACATAATACACAAACGAATAGCAATTTCAACATAGGGAAAACATATACGAACACAGTCACACAGGCATTTTGTAGGACAGGCTCACTGCATTCCGCTACACTGCTCCCCCTTGCCCACAAGCCGGCATACACAGTCTGATCCCACACGGATCGGCTTGGGGATGACCGGGGTGCTCACGGATCATTTTTCCAGATCAGTTTGTCGCGACAACCCGTCGGCGTTTCCATTTTGCTTACCCGGGCGGTATTGAATGTTAAAGTCAAAAGGCTGCAGCGCCAAACTCCAGCGCAGCAGCCTGGCATTGTCCCCAGCCACCCGGCTCAGCCAGACTAACGGGTTGTGATCCGTGAGCAGCGAAAAAGCCTGTCCATACAAATAGGGTTGCAATTTCTTCAAGGCCCACACCACAGCCAGGCATTCCTTCTCGATGGCGGCGTAGCTTACTTCCCGGGGTAAAAGTTTGCGACTGATGTAAGCCACTGGATGTTCTCCGCCATCGGCCCCGACTTGGCTTAATACTGCCCCCAATCCAAACATAGAAGCGTCTGTGTGAACAAGAAAACGTTTAGTTGGATTGGGAGCGGCCAAGACAGGGGCATTAACAAGTGCATCTTTCAAGTGTTGGAATGCCTGCTCACACTCCGGGGTCCAGGTTACTTGGCGGGGAAGGTTTTTACGTGTCAGGTCCGTGAGGGGTTTGGCCAGGGCACTATAATTGGGGACAAATTTCCGGTAATACACTGCTGTCCCTAGGAAGGCTAACACCTGGGTTTTAGTTGTCGGGGTAGGCCACTGTGATACTGCCTCTACTTTGGCGGGTTCCGGCTTCTGCTTACCACAGCCCACTCTGTGGCCCAGGTACTGTACCTCGGCCATCCCAATACTACATTTAGCTGGTTTTAGGGTCAAACCAGCCTCCCTGATCCTGTCTAGAACCGCTCCTATATGGGCCAAGTGTTCCTGCCAGGTATCGCTAAATATGGCAATATCATCGAGATATGCGCAGGTATAATCTTGGAACCCATCTAGGAGGCGGTCCACCATCCGCTGGAAGGTAGCCGGCGCGTTTTTCATCCCAAACGGCATGACCTTAAATTGGTACAGGCCGAATGGGGTGACAAAGGCGGACTTAGGGATGGCTTCCGGGGCCAAGGGAATCTGCCAATACCCTTTGCACAGATCAATCGTGGTAAGGTATTGTCCCCTGGCCATCCGGTCTAGTAACTCATCGATCCTAGGCATCGGGTATGCGTCGGATACGGTCTTCTCATTCAGTCTCCTGTAGTCCACGCAAAAACGAGTCGTGCCGTCCCGCTTTGGTACGAGGACCACTGGAGATGCCCAGGGACTATCTGAAGGCTCAATCACTCCTAACTGTATCATCTCCTCAATCTCTTTGCGCATATTCTCCCGGACCGCTTCAGGGATGCGGTATGGGGTCTGACGCATGGGAAGTTGACCTGGGGTGTCTACTCGGTGGGTAGCCAGAGGGGTGTATCCAGGTACATTAGAAAAGGTCTCCTGCTTTTCCTGCAGTAGTTGTTGTACCTCGATACGCTCCTGTGGGCTCAACCGATCCCCCAATACGACGGCTCCTAAATCCCCAGCCAGCTGTCCATCTTCTAACAGATCGGGGAGGGGTAGGCTGTCGCTCTCTTCAGAGGTGGGGGCGCAGATAGCTGTCACCTCCTCTGAACGTTCCTGGTAAGGTTTCAGCATGTTCACATGGATCATGCGTCGCCCCCCATTCCCTGCGCAGTGGCCAATTATATACGTGGTGTCACATCGTTGTTCTACCACTTTATAAGGGCCTTGCCAGGCGGCCTGTAGCTTATCGTGTCGGACAGGTTTTAAAATTAAAACTTTCTGTCCGACCTGAAAGCTGCGGTCCCTGGCGCCCCTATCGTACCAGGTGCGCTGACGCGTCTGAGCTGACTGTAGGTTTTCCTTTACCGTCTTGGTGAGTGCTTCCAGGCGATCTCGGAGGGCCAACACATATGGTACAATAGGGGTACCGTCCACGCTACGGTCTCCCTCCCAGTGCTCTCTAATCAAGTCTAGGGGTCCCCTTACCCTCCTCCCAAATAGCAGTTCAAAGGGGGAAAATCCTGTAGATTCCTGCGGCACCTCCCTGTACGCAAACAGTAAGTGTGGCAGGAATTTTTCCCAGTCTCGGTGAGTCTCGGCGAAGGTTCGGAGCATCTGTTTTAAGGTGCCATTGAACCGTTCGCAGAGCCCATTAGTCTGGGGGTGGTACGGAGCACTGATTATAGGTTTAATTTTACAGAACTTCCAGAGTTGTTGGGTAACCTCTGCCGTGAACTGAGTGCCCTGATCCGAGATGATCTCCCTGGGTAACCCCATCCGGGAGAAAATCTGCATCAGCGCCTCAGCCACCGTCTCTGCATGTATATTCGTTAAAGCTACCGCCTCGGGGTAGCGAGTGGCATAGTCCACTACGGTCAGGATGTACCGTTTGCCCGAGGGGCTAGGTTTCCGGAAGGGGCCTACAATATCTACGGCAACCCTATGAAAGGGTTCCTCAATTATGGGTAGGGGGTGCAGCCTCGCCTTACGCTTATCCCCCCTCTTTCCCACCCTCTGGCACGTGTCGCAGGTATTACAGTACCTGCGTACCTCCTGGCTAATCCCTGGCCAGAAGAAACTTTGGGTCAATCGATATCTGGTACGGCTGACCCCCAAATGTCCGGATAGCGGAATATCGTGCGCTATCCGGAGTAATTCGGTTCGGTACCTCTGAGGTACCACCAGCTGTCTTGTAGCAATGGGGTCTGACCCACCTATCTGTTTACTTGTTTCCCGGTACAATAACTGTCTGTCCCATACAAATCTTTCCCCCTCTGCCCCCGGTTGGATAGAGGTGACCTTGTCTCGGTATACCTGTAAGGTAGGGTCAGTGACTACCTCGGCTACAAACTCATCAGGAGGGGCCCAAGGGATACAGTCTAGGGAAGGGGAGGAATCTCTTACCTGGACCTCCGGCAGTGCGTTGTTTTGTTGGGTGCGGGCCTGCTGCCTGGTGACTACTGGGTGTGCTTCTTCAGTAGTTTGAGGTTCAAATGCGGAGGTGAGTTTGCCCAGATCATTCCCCAGGACCACCTCAGCAGGTAATTGCGGCATTAGTCCCACTTCCACATTCCCGAACCCCGCACCCCAATGCAAATGTACCCTGGCTGTGTCTAGCCGATACACGGCTCCCCCTGCAACCCTGACAGCCACAGTCTTATTCAGTTTGGCCTTGTCCGAAACCAAATGGCTTTGCACCAGGGTGATAGTGGCTCCCGAGTCTCTGAGCCCCTGCATAGGCTTCCCTTCCAGATATACGGTCTGCCTATGGTGCTGGCGGTTATCCGCCTGTGCCTGTAAGGGGTTGGCCTCATGCAGCACTTCCCACTGTTCCACAGTCGTGACTGGAACGGCAGAGCTGTAGGGAAGTGGCACCTCGTCCTGGTAATGATGCGCTGCTGCTCTTGGTGGTGGTGGTGGAGGTCCTGGTCGGATCCAGGTGTTGCGTTCCCTGGACTGCGGACAATCTCGCTGGTAATGTCCCCACTTCTGGCATCGGTGGCATTGCACAGAAGCAGGTGTGCGGTATCTCTGCTGCGCTGCTGCTGGTGCTGGTGGAGGAAGTTGCCTTGGTGGGGGTTGAGGGTTAGGAGAGAAGGAGTTCCCCCCCAGTGGTCGCATGACAGGTTTGGCACTCACTGCTTTGGTTTGTCTGCGAGCGTCCATAAAATCATCTGCCTTTTTGGCAGCCTCGGTGAGGGTGGTGGGGTTACGATCCCTCACCCATTCCTGTAGCTCTGAGGATATCCCCTCATAAAACTGCTCCAACAGCAGCATTTGTAACAAGTCCTCCATGGACCGAGCTTTACTCGACTGCATCCACCCAAGAGCTGCCCTTTCTAGTCGGCAAGCCCACTCTGCGTGCGAATCTTTGTCCGCCTTTTTCAATTCTCTGAAGCGCCTCCGGTATGCCTCTGCTGTTATTGCGTACCGGGCCAGGATAATTTCTTTTACCCGGCTATAGTTCCTAATTTCGATATCAGGCACAGTGCGGTAGGCTTCAGCTGCCCTTCCCGACAGCCGTCCTGCCAATATGGGTACCCATTCTTCCCTTGGTATATTATGCAGCGTACATAGTCTCTCAAAATCTTGGAGGAAGGCATCTATATCCTCCTCTGCTTCCACATACGTTTTAAACGCTTGATAGGGGATTTTAGGCTTACCCTCTTGTGCCACAGCTCCTGCTGCACTTCTTTCCGGTGTTTGTGGTCTCCTGTTTCTCATCACAAACTCCTGCACCTCTGTCATTGTTTTAGAGATGATCTCTGTTGGTGGGTTTTCCCCATAAAAGGCCAGTCTGAGTTGTAAATGCCTTTGGAACTCCTCCTGTTCTGTTTCAGGTCTTTGTTCCGTGGCCTGGACCTCTTCTGCTCTGTACTCTGCCATTACTTCGGTGATAAGCGTTGCTTTGGATTTGCTGCTGGCAGAAACACCTTTCGCTTCCAGAAGGTCTTTCAATGTGGTTCTCTTTAGCGTAGAAAGATCAATCTCCATTAATCCTTGTTCCTCTGTGAGTCTGGATCCCAGCGCTGCCAACCAATGTAGCGGAGAGCTGATTTCTCGCAGCTATTCTCCACTTTAGATCCAAGGAAGGCTCAGGAACAAGTCATTAGTAAATCCACAGCAGAGTTTCCAGCAGGTAAAAAGGTACAGCAATATCCCCACAGCACTCCCAATAACTGGACGACACACAGTTTCAGGAGTAGAACTGACAATCGTTTATTCCAAGGTTTCTTATAAAGCCTGCTCCCATGCAAGGGAGGGAACTACAGTAATTAGGACAGTAACCAATACCATTCTTGTTACCTCCCACACATCTCCTCCCCTCAGAGTGAGTCATAATCCCCTTAAGTTGTACAGTACTTTACCCCAAACTTGGATGTACCCCTAAACCATCACATATCCTTAATATCAGGGTACCGCTAGGTAGCCCTGATCTGGGTGAATATAATATCCAAAATTCACCCAGATCGGACCAGGGGTCCGGTAGTTACAGGCAGGTGAAGTTTGACCGACCGCACACGAGTTGGTATCCGAAAAGGGTTCCATGAGAATGGGCCCTGCGGTCGGTCTCCGTTCGGCAGTTAAAACAGACATTTATAATTGCCATCCACATTTACATTCACCTAGATAGTGATTCCCTCATTCGGTACTTTATTACTACCGAATGGGGATTCGTTATGTTTCTCCGTTCGGCAGTTACGGAGCTCTGGAGGTCTCAGCGGTGTTTGGTTGTTTGCGTGTCCGATTTGAGTTCCAGGCACTCGACGACCAAACACCGCTGGGATTTTCATGCGTAAGATGGCCGCCGCCACGTGTAAGCATGCCGAATGGCGGCCACCCAGATACAATGTTAATGAGCCGGTTAACTTGCGGTTGGAAAGAATGTGAACTTTAATAGCTGGCACACTTCTCTCTGGGTGGTCCCTCCGTTCGGTAGTTTCCATAAGTATATAGTACGGATGGAAACTACCGAATACCATACAATTCACATAATACACAAACGAATAGCAATTTCAACATAGGGAAAACATATACGAACACAGTCACACAGGCATTTTGTAGGACAGGCTCACTGCATTCCGCTACAGAGAGGCACTGAGAGACTGTTACCATACTCAGAGAGACAGACACCGAGAGACTGTACCATACTCAGAGAGAGAGGCACAGAGAGACTTCCCATACTCAGAGAACATGCACTGTTAACATACTGTAAAAGACAGACACACATGGGGGGCGTGGCCAGCAGAGCAGCACACCAGACGTGTTTACTTGGAGCTCCTGCTTCACGAAGACAAAACTGACCCAAAAGCCACAAAAAAGCCGAACTAAATCCCACAAAAGCAGACAGCAATAAACCCCAAACCCCCGACATAGGGATGGGGAAAAAAAATAAGAAAACCGTCCGCCAAGAGAGCTCCTACCAGCCCGACATTATGCGCTCCTTTGAAAGGCCGCAACCAGCTATGCAAGCCAAAATGGCGCCGAGTAGGCCCCGCAGCGAAAGTGACTCTGACTCCTCGGTGGAGAGAGAGGAAACCCAGACCGCAACCCCGACTCCCGCGTTATACGGGTCGGAGACACCCTCCACAAAAGGTGACATCAAGAAGCTCCTCATCGATCTCCGGGAGATGTGGAAATCCGACTTGGCCGGAGTGACGACAGAGGTCACTGGACTGAAGGGACGCCTAGACGCAATAGAAACCCGAGAAGGTAACAGAGATGACTCCCTGACAGACACCAGAAGGCAGGTGGAGGCGCTGACACTCCAGCTGCAGGGGCTCACGCGCACAGTCACGATGATAGACACACGCCACCGTAAACTGAATGTCCGCATACGCGGAGCCCCTGAGGACATAGACTCAGAGGCCCTACTAGATTACTCAAACCAAGTGGCAGCGGCAATGGGAGCACAACCAGATGGAGACACAAGGCCGATAACGGCCGCGTTCCGAATCCGGAAATCCCCGACCGCTCCAGCGGATGCCTCAAGAGACATAATAGCAGTTACCCGAAACGTCGCAGTTAAAGCGACGCTGATGGCCCACTCCAGGAAAAACCCCACCGTCACCGTGAACAACCACCAAGTAAGAGTATTCGCAGACATTCCATTCACAACTCTGCTTGAGCGGAGGAAACTCTCGCCAATCACCCAACAACTGCGAGACAAGGGAATCCGGTACAGGTGGGGCGCAACAGGCACATTGGTGGTCCAACAAAAAGACTTGATACTCACGCTGTCCGCAGACGAAGACCCTTCAGGGTTTATACAAACCCTCCAGCTACAGCAGCAGACACCCATGATGGGAGAAACGGAGATCCAGGAGGCCAAGAACCGGGGAAGCGTCAGCAAGGCAGAGAGGAAAAGGAGCAGACAGCACCCATACAACCTCCCACAGACCTGAACGAACAGGTGACTTCTGACTCTTACCGCAAACCAGCTGCACGGCTGCAAACGACATATGAGGACTTTACGGCAATACCTCCAGATAAAGACTCTAAGCCGGGACTTTATAGTTCTACGTTTTTTATTTAACAATTCATTATGTTTCCTTTATTATGTTTCCTTTATTTGCATTTTATCTTACTATTATATGTACATGATGCATACAGCTAAGAGAGGGGAGTCTTGGTACGAGAGGCATAGGCGATCCTTTCCCGGGCGCTAGAGACAACCAATCTGACCCAATAGGCCATCACCAGCGGATACACGCACCCATTAGGTTATTATCCCTCGTTAAGCTACACTAATATGAGTGAGCCATACGGCACTACTTGACCAACTAAATACTGTTCCTTGTATCTCATTTTGTTTAGAGTACCCCACTGCAGGACTGCCCGACATCAGCAGCATTATATTGGCAGTTAGTCGAGTGTCACTAATTCAGGGGTAACCCATAACTTATGTCTCCCACTATGGCATTGACGCCGCATAGATACCAGACATACTAACAAGCAGACGAAGTTGCTCGTTTTGTGACCCCAATAGTCGCTTGACTTGCAAACAGATAGGCCTTTAACTTAGCTTTTCCCCTTGTCATACTGGTTACCAAGCTTTTTAATTACTAATGTAGCGGGCCGGCAGTACCAGGCTGGGGACTCACCATCCAAGCCTAACCTATCAGAATTAAATGACCCAGTACCCACATAACATAACACCCGCTACCTCTCCGATTATGTATCTGTGGTTGGGCAGACAGTTAAAATGTACCACGCCTTGATGTTTATGCCTTGCCTGATATACCTAAATGAGCCATAATGGATGTGCAGCATCCGAACAAGCTTGCCCCCTTAAAGACTCTACCCTTTATTAATGCTAACCATGCGTAACTAAGAATGTATCATAACCTTTTTTTTAATTATAAATCTTTGTGTCTAGATAGACTCGCTTTCATGCCAACTTAATATTCATTAATCGCTTTAGCAGTATGATGTATACCTGTCTTTCGTACAAAATGTGCAGTTTCTTTTTTCGACATGTAAATACTGGATACTACTGTCACTAAGCAATGTCATGACTACGGATATCTTGTGTATTACATTGAAACCCAACAAAAATAAAGAATTACAAAAAAAAAAAAAAAGACAGACACTGATAATGTGAATATAATCTGAGGAACACAAACAGAGATTGTGACCTTACTGTGCTAGACAGACACTGAGAAAGGACAGAGAGATATTGTGAGGAACCACTAATTAGAAGAGTCAGATGTAGAAATAGTGACAGACACAGAGCAAAACAATTAGGGACAGACAGGGACTATTAAGACCAGACACTAAGAAAAGACAATCTGTGCGGGATAGACACTGAGAAGAGACAGCCAGAGACTATGAGGGACAGGCAATGAGAAGAGATAGACATGTAGCGTGAAGAACAGACAATGAGAAGAGACACCGAGAGACATACACTGAGAAGAGACAGAGAATGTGAGATAGACTCTGAGAAGACACAGAGAAAAAACAGACTGAGGGACCTATGGGCCTCAAAATAATTGTATTATTTAGGACTATAAGTTCCTTTATATCATTGAGACCACTATTCAGCCCCCTTTACTGAAAAAAGTAAGTTAAATAAAGATAATTCACCTGATTTCCAGTGCTGAGACTCCTCCACTGCATCTGCCTGCTCCTCCAAAGATGTCAGCATACCTGCTAACATCTTCTGTGATCTCGACCTATCCAATGCTTCTCATAGAGAAGCAGTAAATTGGAGACATTCATGCATGGCCAAACGCTGTGCTTCTCCAATCACATGCCGCTATAAGCAGCATGTGACTGCAAGACGGAGTTGTTCTCGGTTCTGGAGGAGGAATTGCCTCTAGTGGCTGTCATACAGTCACTAGAGGAGTACTTAACCCTGCAATGTTAACATTGCCGTTTCTACAAAATGGTAATGTTTTACATTGTAGGGTTAAAACTACAGGTCCATTGCACTCATTAAAATTAAAGGACCACTCTAGTGCCAGGAAAGCATACTCGTTTTCCTGGCACTAGAGTGCCCTGAGGGTGCCCCCACCCTCAGGGACCCCCTCCCGCCCGGCTCTGGAAAGGGGAAAGGGGTTAAATCTTACCTTTTTCCAGCGCTGGGCGGAGAGATCTCCTCCTGCTCTCCTCCTCCGATCCTCCTCTTCTCCTCCCCGTCGGCTGAATGCGCACGCGCGGCAAGAGCTGCGCGCGCATTCAGCTGGTCACATAGGAAAGCATTCATAATGCTTTCCTATGGACGCTTGCGTGCTCTCACTGTGATTTTCACAGTGAGAATCACGCAAGCGCCTCTAGCGGCTGTCAGTGAGACAGCCACTAGAGGACATAGGGGGAAGGCTTAACCCATTCATAAACATAGCAGTTTCTCTGAAACTGCTATGTTTATGAAAAAATGGGTTAACCCTAGAAGGACCTGGCACCCAGACCACCTCATTAAGCTGAAGTGGTCTGGGTGCCTAGAGTGGTCCTTTAAGTGGTCTGTGTGATTTCAGTGGTCCTTTAATGTGGTGTTACCATATAACTCCCACTTTTGTTCCCCTTTAGGACTTAGAATATGTTAAATAAATAATGCCTTAAAGGCACACTATAGTCACCAAAACAACTTTAGCCTAATTAAGCAGTTTTGGTGTATCGATCATGCTTCTGCACTCTCACTGCTCAATTGTCTGCCATTTAGGAGTTTAATCACTTTGTTTATGCAGCCCTAGCCTGCATGTTACTTACACAGCCTTCCTAAATACTTCCTTTAAAGAGTCATCTAATGTTTATACTTCCTTTAGTTCAAATTCTGTATAATTTAAAATGTCTTATTTCCTGCTCAATTAATAGCTTGCTAGATTCTGTAGGAGCCTCCTGTGTGTGATTAAAGTTCAATTTACAGAGCAAGAGATAAAAGCTTTTAAAGTAAGTTACATCTGCGGGGGCGGGGCCGGACCGCCGAGCTGGACGGTCGCAGGCAAGCAGAGCTCCTGCAACACCACGCTAAAAAAGACTAAAAATATGCCTTAAAATGAAAAACAGACCGACAGCTACGAAGCCTAAAGCTGAGGGACCAGGGAGAGGCTGGCTCACCGAGCTACAGTCCCCTGGAGGGGAAATTCTCGTTAACTTACCTGAGGCCTTCTCCGGCGGTGAGTGGGGTGGACGGCCGCTGCCCCACTATCCTGCCACACAGCACCCAACCTAGGGCACAAACCTGTGCGGGCCCGGCCCTGTTCCCCCCCCCCCCATGGACCGGGGGGGTGATCCCGGTCCTCACCCTAAGGCCTTGATCGGGATGCCGCGGCCGAAGCTGGGGGGTCGGACCACTAGGCCCAAGATGGCGGGTGCCACGTGCGCAAGCGACGAAGGGAAGACCAGCACCTAGCACTGGTACACACGGCTGACAAGGCGGCTCCTGCCTTCAGACACGGCTAAGCCGAGAAGCGAGATCACTTACTCCCCCGCAGCCACTTAAATCAGCTACAACAACGGCAGCACAGGGGAGTAGGAGGTAACCAGCGCACTGACTACCGCCGCCTGAATGGATTAAACAAGCAACCGGCACGAAGACGAACCGACCTCTCACTCCACACCCAGCCTGCGACAAACCCATCCAGGAACCGACAACCTCATGCAGACGACACCGAGCTCCCCTTCACGGCTGTTACCGACCCTCAGAGAAACGAGAGGGACAAGCATACTACAGCACAGCTGCAGACTCACAAGAACCAGTGAGAACCCCAAAGTGCAGCATGGGTGGACTGTGTCCTGATGCCTGCCCCGGTGGACATTCGCTTCCTGGTATACAGATAAGGCAGGTGTCGACAGATAGTGGGACTCTCATTGAATGTGGGGTCACTGGGCCGCCAGGAAGACGGCCACCCGCAGAGGCAGCGGGGGTGGTCCCGGTCGGCTGGGGTGATAAAAGCGTTGAAGCAATTTACCTATGCATGATTATTGTTAATTCACAAAGCTTTAGTTTATTTTCATGATGTATGTGTTGCTCCAGCATGATTTAGAGCATTTACAGCTAAGTCACTGCTTTGACCCAGCCTGAATTTACTATCTTCTTCCTTATGATTTCACTCTCTGTCACTCATCTGACTCTACTCTTATTAACCATTATAAAATTGTGCATGTTAAATATTTACCCCAGTGTATTACATGATATTAAGCCTGAGGAATGCCGTTGGGGTACCACAGGTCTGTTTGTACCAAGCTTATGCACTGCAAAAATATTAAATAAAAAAAATTAAAAAAAATAAAAATAAATAAAGTAAGTTACATCTGAATGAAAACTAAGTAATTTTGTTTTCATACAGACTGTGTCTGTCACAGCCAGGAAAAGTGAGGCAAAAACTGAATGAAAATTGATTTAACTCCTAAATGGCAGAGAATTGAGCAGTGAAACTTCAGATGCATGATCTGTACACTAAAACTGCTTCATTAAGCTAAATTAGTTTTGGTGACTATAGTGTCCCTTTAAAGCAGAATAAAATAACTAATGATTAAAACAAAAGTTTAAAATAAATGCCTGATATCTGTAACACAAACTAGTATTTTATTGTATTTATTTCCTCAGCACTGAAAAACGATCTTAATGAGAAACTTTTTGGGCAACACTTGGCTCACAACATGGTCCTGCGGTCACTGAATGTTTTTATGAAAAATACAAACCCTCTGAAGCCTCTGGTCATGCATTTTCATGGTTGGACTGGCACTGGCAAGACCTACATTACCTCAATCGTGGTGAAAAACATTTTTAAGTTAGGCATGGCGAGTGAGTCTGTACATCTTATTATGCCCACTTTACATTTTCCTCATGACAGCCAGATCTCACTATACAAGGTAAGTTTTATTCAAGGATTTACATAACATGGGTATTTAACCTTGTGGCAATCTGTATGCTCCCATAACTTCAGGAATTTTGTATTTAAGAATCAATTTATACCTAACCTAATGTTTTTCTATACGTGTACCAGGATTTTTTATCATATGTTTACTGTGACGGACCGCCTGGCACTCCGACCGAGTACCTCCGTCAATCGATGCTCCCAGTGCTTGCCGAGGACTTCCAGCACTCCACCCGACACCATTAGCACTGCAGACGCCACTTCCGGCGATGCAGCTGCGCCGGGTTCTCGCTGTCCTTCACCCACCCTGGACCCAAGGCCAGGATCCAGCTTCCAGGGGGCAGGCCTCTCTTCCTCCAGAGAGTGTAGCAGGAACAATTTATACAGTTTTTGCAGACCTGAGGCACACCCCCTGGACCAATAGTACACAAGAACACAAAGAATACAAACCAATAAAAACACTGTAGTAATGACCGACACTCCCACACACAGCAAACAATCCTTCCCCTCTGCCTGTGATATAATTAAAACAGCTAATACAGTAACCTAATTAAGCACAGGCAGAAAAAACACACATTTTCCCCAAAGTCCAGAAAACACCCCAAAACATAAGATATCCCCATAAATCTATTCCTGGATAGCCCTGATCTGGGTGAACAACATATCCAAAAATCACCCAGATCAGAGCAGGGGTTCCAAAGTTCCATGGAAGTCTCTTTTTGACCGACCGCGCGCATGATTTCATGCCCAAAACAGTTCCAGAGAATTTAGCTGTGCGGCAGGTCTATTTCCCATGTTAAGTTCAGTTCAAACAGGCGAACGGCCACCGTTCGTGCAATTGTCAATATTAAAGTGCAGTTCGAATTGTCGAAGGGTGTTTGACTCCATTCGAATGTGATAGTTCCAGGGAAGGTAAACTTCAGCGGTGTTCATGCCATTGAGTATCCGATTTTAGTTTGATGAACTCGACGGCAAAACACCATTGACCTCGTTCGACTGAATTAAAATGGCCACTGCCACGTGTTCCTTTGGAGAATGGCTGCATCCAAAGTGCCAATTTAGGTTGCAGAACTGCTCCAAAGTAACTTAAAGGGCCAGAAAGAGTAGTTTAAGGTCCAATAAGCCCAAACAGAGCTTTGAATGGCAATACAGTCCAGGGGCCATAGTCGCAGGGCAAGAGGCTGGCAAGCAGGCCCCTCCAAGCACAAGTGGCAAAGTTACTTTCACTACATTTACTTATCCCTATATTTATTTTGAGAGTTGGAAAATAAAGTTAAAAGGACACTATTGTCACCAGAACAACTGCAGATTATTTTAGTTGTTCTGGTGAGTATAGTCAGTCCCTGCAGGCTCTTTAATGTAAACACTGAGAAATGGCAGAGTTAATATTGCAGCTTAGGAACACCTCTAGTGGCCACTTCTCAGACGGCCACTAGAAGTGCTTCCTTTGGCAGTCATTCAGCATCTTCACACTCTGCATGGAGACACTGAATATTCCCCATAGAGATGGGGATACACTTGGCTGAGATTATCAGAATTCACAATCTCAGTCAATCCAATGCTTTCCTATGGGATTGGCTGTGATCCCAAGGAGGTGGATTGTGACAGGACCAGATGCAAGGAGGCCAGTGTGGCGCTGGAAAAATGATGAGTAAATCACCTTTCTAACCCGAGGTTAAATGTACAAATTCATACCTGCAACTGTGTGCCTCAATTTTAGCTTCCTGTGAGTCATTGTTAAAAGCTCTGTTCTTTGCACCTGAAAGATGGCAGAGGGAATGCAAAAAGATATAAGTGAAAAATGAAACAACGTTACTATTTCATTTTATTCGCAATATTTGCCTTGTGTTTGCCTTATCTGATGTAATTTGGTGAATCTTAAAGGCCAAGCACCATGACCACTTCAGTGATTTGAAGTGTACATGGTGGGTACAAGGCACTGGCTCCGCCCCCTTGTGTTAAATCCGTTTTTCTTGATAACAGTTCAGGAAACAGATTTCCCACGCAGGGGATACAGTAGACATGCAATAAACGGTATATGTAGCAGTAAAAGTTTAGCAGTGTTAAAGTAACATTTGCCTACGCAGAGGCTTATGATTTGGTAGAGCAGTTATGGAAATTGTCAACAAAATCAACTGGTTGTCCCCGTAGGAGAGGTCTGTGGTGCAGTTAGCATGGGACATGGTTACTGCGGTTAATGTGGGTTATTCATATTGGTAATGAGTATAGGCGTTTATGAGCCTCGTGGCTGTCTACGATTATGATATGTAGCTTTGGTTTGGTTGTTCGTCTGCGAGTTTGCATCCATTTCCCGGGATTGTGTAGGATGGAAGGTGTGGGTCCACTTCCGTGGAGTATGTCGGAGAGCACCTGTCAGGGGTCGTCTGTTATTGGTCTGATTCTGTGTCAGGGTAGTGGGCCGGGTCAGGTATGAAAGGGTGGATGGAAAAGGGAGAGCGGGGGAGAGGAAGAGAAATAGCACTGCCTCAAGTCACTGCCCCAGCACTCCGTGCCCTGAGGGCTCCTTTTGGGGTATCTCTCTGGGTGTCCCCAGTCTGCCCTCCGGCTGTTCAAGTTGTAGCCAGGAGTTGTACGAACTTGTTTGAGGAGATATGTCTCAGCCAGTGGAACCATCTATTCATGTAACTTTCTTTATCTTTGCCAAGGTCGCCTTCAGGTCTTCAAATTTCTTTGTATCCTCCACCTCCTCCACCCATTTCCTGAGTGGGGCGGTGCGTGGTTGTCTCCAGTATAAGGGGATGATAGCTTTCACTGCGTTGAGGAGTTTTGGAGTCACTGATCTTTTATAGGCCGGCGTTGGCATTGTAGTGTGATGGAGGAGATATGGGCTGGATTTTGTGGTAGGATTTCATCTGTCACTTCCCTGATCACTCGGCCAATTGTTTCCCAAAATGGTCTAATGAGGGCGCAGTCCTGGTCCATAGGTGGATGAAGATTCCTCCCTCCTCTCCACATCACAAGCAGGTGTCAGGCATTGTGGAATCCCGGGCGTGGAGGGTGGCGGGGTGATGTACCATCTTGTGACGACACTATATGCGTTTTCCTGCAGTCTTGTCGACCCTGGAGTCTTTTGGACATGAGTGATGATCTTGCGCAAAGTAGATAGTGGGAACCGCACTCAATCCCAACGGCCAAGGGATCCGGATAAGGACCAGCAATCCCAGAATAATACACGAAAAAGAGAGGACCACAGGCACTCCAAATTGAAACCGTATGCAGATTTATTAGGAAAAAAATGCAATGGACCACAGGCACTCCAAATTGAAACCGTATGCAGATTTATTTTTTTCCTAATAAATCTGCATACAGTTTCAATTTGGAGTGCCTGTGGTCCTCTCTTTTTCGTGTATGAGTGATGATCTTGTCCCATTCTGCTTCCAAGAGTGTTTCGCCGAGATCCTCCTCCCACCGTCTGATACATGGCGGTGTAAGAAGGTACTGGCCCGTCACCAGTGTGGCATAGATCATGGAGATTTCTCTCGGTGGTACCGCGTCCTGACGGCAGAGGGATTCGAAATCAGTTCGTTCTCGAAATAGGCACGATCTTTGGGGAATTGAGCGTCCGTAGTGCGATATATGTTCTCTTGCCATAGTGTGTAAAAATGTGTGCCGTTGTTCTGGAAAGAGGGCGGTTGTCGGGCATATTGCAAATGGTTTTAATAGCACATCGGCTATAAGGAGTATTGTGTTACTATTTGTCAGGCATGGGAAATGCCCCTGGTCTCCTGCTGGGAAGTCCGGGTTGCCTCTCAGGGGGAGCAAGGGGGTGGGATCTGTCGTAAGGTAGTATTTGGTGCCATTTTGGTGCCAGATATGGAGTGTGGCTTTCACAAAAGTGTTTGCTCGCTTCCTTCGTGATCCAGGGCAGAGTCCTGAGGTCGCAGTTGGTGCTATCTGCCTCTAATTGCACCCAAGATTTGTCGTGTGGTGTCACGGACCAACTGATAATTCTCGTAAAGTGAGCTGCAAGAAAGTACTTTCTGAGATCTAGTAAGGCTAGGCCGCCTTTGAGTTTGGGTAGTGTCAGTTGTGAATGGGCTATGTGGGGGGATTTGCCTTTCCAGATGAATTTGTTTCATTGCCACCTGAATGGTAGTGAAGAAGCTCTTCAGAGCCGTGACTTGTACTATTTGGAAGCTAAAAAGGAGTTTGGGTAGCAGGGTTATCTTGACCGCATTCACTCGGCCAAGCCAAGAAATGTAGTACGAATTCCAGGCGTGTAATTCCTCCACTGCGGTTTGGAGGATAGGTGCGAAGTTGTGAGCATAGAGGTCCACCGTGAGCCATATCCCCTGGTAGAGCATTTGGGTTTCGCACCAGCTGAAGGGAAAGCGGTGTTGTAGCGTCCGCCATTGGGAATGCCTGATGGTAAGGCCCAGGATTTCGAATTTGGAGTAGGTTAGGTTGGTCAAGTCAAGTCCGGGTGTAGTGACAGGTCAATGGACAAGTGTTCAGGCAGTGAGCCTCACAGGTCCAGGAAGTCTGGGCACCTGGGGCTACTCCTGGAGGGTAGCGTCCCCCACGCAAAGGGGGTGCACCATGTCCTTATCCTACGGGGTGGGTAAACACTCAGTGCCGGCCTCTGTCTCTATGGTTTGTCTATTCCCGTCTCTGGAGATTCGTCCTTATTTCTGTTTGGTGTATAGGAATGCGTGGGTACTGGGTGTGATGTGGCGGGGTCGACTATTGTGTGCATATAGTATAAAACGGTATACACCCAATGTATACACCTAAATATACTTATGTGTGTTGAAGCAGCACACGTTCAATACATCTGAAAATAAAAACATAGTGCTTTCTGTATAATAACAATAAACATAAGAACAGAATGAATGGAATCAAACTCACAAAACTAGAGCTGTGCCAGGTTCTATATAGTCAGTCACCTATACATGTTTCATGGGCTGTCAGCCGTTCTGCCCTGCAATTTTAGTGAAGCGCTGTTGTCCTCTGTTTCACAGTTTATTTAGGTTTGCCTGTTCCCACGATTCACTTCCAGGTATTTCAAGTTAATACCCTCACTGGGCATCTTATTTTTGCTACCCAGTCTATTCACTGTGATTTCCTGCATTTGCCCTTTCAAGTACTTGACACTTATACTTCCTGTCATACATTTACATTGTCTGTTCTATGTTACGTGGCCATCACGTGGCTTTTGCACGTCTACATGGGTAGTTGCTTAGCCAGGATTACACTCGCTAATATGCCCCTATCTGCTAGGTTGACGAGGGGCTTGTCTCATTATGATTTGACCCACGTCGGGTACAAATTCATCCATACTCAATCATTTTATTTTCTGGTAGGAAAAGTATTATATTGGTATTTGGGGTCCTTTACCCAATTCTCTCATATTACTTGTTACTTCTGCTTAGTGGATCTATTGTCTTACTTGGGCGAATTAAGATTCAGTGATAGTGACTGTTGGCGACTGCAGGTTTTCTATAGGTATTTACAGTTTACACCTTTTCCACTTTCTGTCAAATAAGTTTTTAAGCAGTGCAATAGTCATTTAGCATGATTGTTTTTTAGTTATAGGTTACTGCCAGTCTCTTACTCTTCTTGCAAGAATGTATATTTACTTTTATTTAAGGGTATGTTGGTATATTTACACATTTTACTTTCCCTCTTAGTTATTCATGATCTGTGGTTCATTTACTCATTTGCATCTATAGGTGTCTGTCCATTCATCATTATTACTCCTAGGGATTGCCTCATATGTCAAGGTATGTCTGCTTTACATTACGTTCATTCTTCAACATGGGTCAAGCCCCTCTCTAGGGACAGAGAACTGACTGGTTTATTATAACTTAATAAACCTGTCCCACGAGGCCAGCTGGTATACCGTAGTTCCCGGTACGGAAAGGCGCGCCACCGACGGAACTGATATACCGGCTTCACAACACCCTCTAACGCAATACTAACTGCATTACCTACGGAGCCTACACTCGAACATTACTTCCCCTGTGATCTTATTTTTTCTATCCAGGATCAGCACGAGACTGCAAGCATCCAGCGTTAGCTTAAATAAACTTTCTTTACCATAGAAGCCCCCTTTGTTTCTGTTTTGCGCTTTTTAGGTATATCAACTAAGCTGCGAGGCTAGCTCCCTGCCTCAACACTGAGGTTTTTTGTCCAAACAGCCCGTGTTACAATTTTTACCTCCCCTACCCTCTTTTAGGGTTACAGTTATTCCTCACATGTCACGACCACACATTTTTGAATCTAGCATTGTCACAGAGAGGCCATCACCTCGCCACCTCATTCTGTGGCCACAGCCATAACCCAATTCATAGCTAGTGCCTCTCACTGCCGCTTAGCAACTAGCAGGACCTCACCTGCCACGAGGTATCTTAATTTTTTTCACCTACAGGCTCTTGCTAGCAAGTTAGTTCTGTTCAGTTTGTCTGGTTCTTATCATATTGTGACTTATTAAGTTTTCTTCTTCAGTATGTCTCTGGAATCCGTACACGAAGCACCACCACTAGGCCCTGCACCCCTGTCGAACCCGGTACCCTAGCCGAATCTCCTGACCCCGCTACTCCTGGATCTCTCAGCTCTTGGACTATTCCCAAAATAGCTGGACTGCGTTGTAGAGCTATCAGCTTCCCTGCTACAGATAGGCAGGCAGAACTTTATAGATTCCTGTCTTCTCATTCTATAGACCCAAGGCCTGGCACAAGCTTACAGTGGGGCAATGCGAACAGCCTAGTGCGGACAAACACATTACCTAGCACAATGACTTATGGGGCTCACATGCACTATTTTTCCAGGGCTGCTTTGTATTCCTAGTCTGGCCCTGCGGATGGCGGTATGGCCAACCCCTCTCTGCTGCCTATGTCGCCTTTCACTAAGCCCACCCTCCCTAACATTTGTTGTTTTCCTGCGAGGGGGGGGTGACATCATCTGAGGAGGATCGAGCTGCAGAGAGAACATGGAACCTAGGTAAGTTTTACCTATGTTCTTTATTTTATTTTTTTCAATTTGTGGGGGGAGAGGGTCATCAGTATAAGAAGAGTTACTCTGACCAAAAACTGTCTTTTTTTTACAAATAATACCTTTAATGTCATGTTCAAATCACTCACTTCTAAATGTACAGTAGCTGATATTAACAGATGAAACAAATGTGAATAATATCAATTTAATTGTATTTACCACATTATTCATATGAATCTATTTACTCTCGAAAAACAGTCAGTAAACAAAAACCCAAAATACTAAAACTCAATCTTTCCTACAGGACCAACTGAAGTCCTGGATTCAAGGCAATGTCTCAAGGTGTGAACGGTCCATATTTATATTCGATGAAGCAGACAAACTACACCCAGGACTTCTTCGTGTGATGCAACCATTTTTGGACTTTAATGAATATATAGATGGTGTGTCCTATCGCAGAGCAATCTTCATTTTTATCAGGTAACATACAGTCTTGAAGATGAAATGCAGCATGGTTGAAATGCAGATTTAGACAATTTTTTGACCTTCCAACTTTCATGATCAGACGATGAGTAAAAGGATCATGGACGTTGTAGTTTATAAGCTAGATAAGAGCATTTGCATGCATACATTTATACTATAACCATGTACACACCTTCATGACAATGGAAGGTGTGTATATATATATATATATATATATATATATAATATGACTATGTACACCCCTTCATGGCAATGGTGTTCCCTGATGGCAATGGCCTCTTTTAAAAGGATAATGCACCCTGCGTGACTACAAACATTGTTCAGGAATGGTTTGAGCAACATGACAAAGAGTTTAAGATGTTGTCCGATTAGGCATCTGTGGGATGGGCTGGAACAATAAATCCGATCCTTGGAGGTCCCACCTCACAACTTTCCAGAATTTAAAGGATCTGCTGCTAATGTCTTGGTGCCAGATACCACTAGACATGTTCAGAGGTCTTGTGGAGTCCATGCTTCAATGCATCAGAGCTGTTTTGGCAGCATGATAGGGACCTACACGATATTAGGCAGGTGGTTTTAATTTTGTGTCTGATCAGTGTAGATATGTTTATATATATAATCTTGAATATACATACCTATCTGATTGTGAACTTATTAAGCACACAATGTATGGATTCAGTTGAAGTTTGATCTTCATGATGTAGCTGTTACTTCTAAGCCTCAACTTCTCACTGCTAAAATGCTACATTTACATCATATTAAAGGGCTACTCCAAGGACCATAACCATTTTTTGGCTCTTGTTGCTTTATATTATTTGACATCTTCACTGTGCAAATCAGCTTCTAAGCTAGGAAGTGAAGAGTACTGTGTGTGCTCTTTTACTTCTTGCAGCTACTGAATGAGAAGATGGCTGACCAGCGTTATATGACCAGGCAGTGTGCGATCACGCCAAGTAGATACTTGGACAACTCAATAGAGAACCAATCCTTTGCCATATAACACAGAATAAGACAAAAATAAAAATAGCAAGAATTTAAAATATACCATGGACAGCTTTCACATAAGTAGTATAAGTAGTATAAAATAAAACGTAAGCCTGAATGATACCTTCATAGTGGTACAGTCTTTGTAATTCTTGATACTATTTTGTATTTTTAGTAATGCAGGAGGAGAGTTTATTAACCGTAAGATGGTTGAAATTTGGAAAGACAAGAAAAAAAGAGAAGAATTGGTGTATAGCGATTTTGAACATGTGTTGTCAAGTGAACTATTCAACAGTAATAAAAGTAAGTGCCTTGGATAAAGAGCTCCACAATTTCGTCTGTGTTTTCTATTTGCAAAGTAGAATTTGATATTTTGTCTGCAAATATATTATGGAATCTTAAACAATTATACTATGCCAACAGCAATGAAGCTGGCACCATGCAAGCTAAAAGCACCACCTCTACCTTTAGGTATTTGCTTACTGCTCAGGGCACAAACATTTACAGCCCGGCTAACATTACAAAATTATTTGATTCTTCCTACTTTATGTTATAAATAGTGATGTCCCGAACTGTTCGCCGGGAACCGTTCGCCGGCGAACATAGCTTGTTTGTGGCGAACGCGGCGGGCGAACATATGCGATGGTCGGTCCGCCCCCTATTCGTCATCATTGAGTAAACTTTGACCCTGTACCTCACAGTCAGCAGACACATTCCAGCCAATCAGCAGCAGACCCTCCCTCCCAGACCCTCCTACCTTCATGACGAATAGGGGGCGGACCGACCATCGCATATGTTCACCCGCCGCGTTCGCCACGAACAAGCTATGTTCGCCGGCGAACGGTTCCTGGCGAACAGTTCGGGACATCACTAGTTATAAAGACTCTGTTTAGATAACACTACACCCAAGCCAACTCCGGGAAACGTGATCTTGGATAAATTAAAGAGATTCTATTGGCACTATAAACATTCTTATTGAATTAGTTGTAGTGCTTATAGTCCCTTAGCACTGCTTCTCCATATAGTGTTAAACAATTTTTGAGCGGTTTAACATTGAATGAGGGTCCCTGGCTTGAAACAGTCCCAACCCCACATTGGTGTGGCTAAGTCAGAAATTATACACTTCCTTGTAGCCATAGTAATTCATACCTGCAATGGCATGGTCAGGGCCGAACTGGAAAAATTAGTCCTGGGCATTATTGAGTCACAGCAGCCCACCAAAAGGGGGTGAGGCCAAAGAGAGTCCATTATGGGAGATGTAGTCCGCAACATCTGGAGTGCCAAAGGGTGGCTACTCCTGGTCTATTGGATCAAGACATTCAGATATAGACTTGGACATTTCCTTGGACATATTCCTTTCCTTGAGGTACCTTCTTCCTTTTAGTTTGAGAATTCTTAGCCAGCCACTGGCGCTTTTATAGAGTCAAGGACATTTTTCATTGGATGCATCTACCATAAGGTATGGTAGACCCTTTTGTCTTTGACTTCTCTTATATCACGTAAAATCCCTGGAATCCCTTTAACCTTCCAGAGTTTGTGAATATTTCCACATTGTTCTTGGTGTCATTTGTCTTCATTTAATATAGAGTCATATTTCTGACCTTCCTGTCAGAAATATGACTCTATGTTCTGCTATTAGTCTATGGTCCAGGTAGAGTATTTGCAATGGGGTGTCTGATTCTACTTGGAATTTTAATCTGGTTCTCAAGATCAAAAAAATGTCAAAACTATTCATAAATGACTCTTGGCCAAGTGGCTTAAAAGGTTACTTGATAGAATATATATGGCTCTGATAAAACCTAAATCTAGTGACCTGAATATGTAACAGCAGCAAGTCGGAGATACAACAATTTTTTTTTTATTTTTTATTTTTTTTTTTAATCTTTATAATTCTTTATTTTTCAAAGGAAACAAGAGGATCCCAAGAATTAGGGTAGATGGAAGGAAGAGCATGGGTCCTGCTTCCAAAGACCACTAATCGAGGGTGTGCCCATACAGGGGGGTACGTAACTCACTAGAGTCCCATGGCTGAGTACATGAAGTACACCCAAAAAATAATGGAAAATAAAAAAGTCTTTATTAAGTTAAATTACTAAAAACCAAGAATTGGTAACCCAAGAAGGTACAAACAAACTGTGCATAAAAAAGGAAAAAAAAAGGGAGGGGGGGAGGGGAAACAGGGGGTATGTATGTAGGAAAAACGTGCTGCACACACTAGGTCTCAATCATAAATTAAGATAAATAAAGGTCACATAGGTATACCCTTCAGAGAAAATATACTAAGTATAAAGTATATTATAGGGGGACCATACAGTAGCCAAATGCTCAATAGGCAAAAATAAGAGAATCAGCGGTGGGCTAGCAATGGTATGAACAGGTAGAGATATCTATATGCTTAACCAAGCTCCACTATGTTAGCACACCCCAATGGCGTGCCGCAGTCACTTATGTGAGTCCTGGGATGGGCAGACCCGTGGTATGAGCTGCACTCCTAGTAAAGGTAACGGTAGTAGTGTATAAATTAACTGAAGACAGCAAGCAGCCAGTGAGTGCCCTCTGCTAGGAGATATATAAATATCGGTAGAGCTAGAAAAAGCAATAGAGAAAATGAGAACAGCTGTAGAGGTGCCTCTAGATAACCCCCATAAAAAATAATGCGTGTAGGAAGACAGGCTCCACTAGTTTAAAGCTACAGAGCCCCTCTTCAGTTAGAGTGTGAGGGGTAGATAACCTAAACTCCTATCTGTATCAAATATTCAGAGCGCTCAATAGCCCTATCAAAAGAGATAATGAGTGCCAGGTTATTACACTAGGAGGTATAGGTAGAAGATTTCCTAGAAGACTAGATCCTAGGAGGTAGGTAGATAAAGCAAAGCTATACTAGTGCTGTTCGGCATACACGCCGGGCAGAGTCCAGCCCTAAATCTAATAACCGCTAGAAATCAACATAATGGCTAAAGGAGAGACCTAGAGTGGTAAATAAAAACCCCCAAAGCCCCCAGCGTCTTGCTCGACGCGCGTTTCGGCGCTATGTGGCGCCTTTATCAAAAGCAGTGGAATTTTAATCTGGTTCTCAAGATCAAAAAAATGTCAAAACTATTCATAAATGACTCTTGGCCAAGTGGCTTAAAAGGTTACTTGATAGAATATATATGGCTCTGATAAAACCTAAATCTAGTGACCTGAATATGTAACAGCAGCAAGTCGGAGATACAACAATTTTTTTTTTATTTTTTATTTTTTTTTTTAATCTTTATAATTCTTTATTTTTGTGTGCATGAGATTAACAGACATTTTCCCAATGCCACAACAGCACTGGCAAGGAAAATTGATTAAACAAGACAAATCAGTTACATGGCATTTGAGTATACTGCACAATTTTTAGTATAGTGTAGAGTACAAGTTAAGCATTACATGTCTGGCAGATTGTTGTGGGATAACTACGCATCAATACAAAGTCATAGACATGGTGAGAATTAAGTTAGTGTGGGGTGTAGTGGAAGGCAAAATTGCATGATAGTATTGGGACAGCTGCAATAGAACCACCTTCCTGTTGCTTTATGCCCTTAGATTGACCACCCGGGAGGCCACATAGATAGGTCAGACTGGTGCCTAACAATTCGCTGTCTATGCTTGCAGCTGGCAAGTGAATTAGCGATAAAAAGACAGAAGCAGAGTGTAAGAGGGGAAAAACAAAATAGCAATGAGCTGTTGGCTACACATTTGACTTATGTAGGGAACGTGGTGAGGATCTACCCCTTAGTAGTACCAGTCCCTGTTCAGCCGATTCCCTCCTGGGGCAAGCGAAAGTCCCGCAGTGCATCACAGGTTGGCAGGTCTGGCTCCTCTCTCCGCTCGTCTTTCCTCCGCATTTAGAGGGCTTTGTGAGGCCATGCTTCAGACCGGCTAAAGTCAAGCTGTGCGTCGTCTGTGCTGGCTGTGATGAGAAGTGCAGTCCTCCAGGCGTAGGGTGCAGCATCTTGTATGGGAGACTGGTTCTCCTGTATATTGTTTCCCGTCTTCACTGGATTGTATGCTCGTGTGTCAGGAGCTGCATTGTGGGTCGTGATCGCGGGGAGGTAGCAGATCTCTCTCCCGCCTCCTGGGCACATGGCGCCCGCCATTTTAGGTGCCGCGCTGGGTTCCCCACAGTTCCAGCTGCGATGCCTCGGTTGGGGTCTCCAGGTGGGGACCGGGATCACCCCCCCGGCCCATAGGGGGGGAAGCAGGGCCGGACCCGCTCGGGATTGCGCCTCGGGTTGGGGTCCATGGAGTAGGATAGCGGGGCAGCGGCCGTCCGCCCTGCTCACCACAGGTGAAGGCCCCAGTGTCGACCACAAGAGTTTCTCCCCCAGGGGACTGCAGCTTAGTAAGCCAGCCTCTCCCTGGATCCAACGGTCCCCTTGCTCCGGGCACCATCGTCGTCGGTCTAATTAAGGTGGTCAGTGCATATTTTAGTAGGCTTGTTGCAGGAGCCGGTCCTGCTTGCGACCGTCCAGCTCGGCGGTCCGGCCCCGCCCCCGAGATACAACAATTTAATGACCGTACACGTTTTCCTGAACCACCAGCAGAGGGAATTGTGAAAAATTTACAAAGGCATATTAGAGTTTCAGAAAAAGTATCAGAGCTGTAAAAATAGCTGTGTTACAGAGTGTGTTCACTTAAATTATTTTGGCCTAAAATTTCCAATTCAGCTTTATTGAAGATGAAGCATCTTATGACTGTTTCCCTTTGCATTTATAGATTTTTGAATATATGTATGTTGAACTTTGGATTGTACATAGACAGAGCCTGGGTTTTTGAAATCTAATAGATTTGCAACTTTGCTCATTGTCTGATCCTTTGCTTTTTGATGCCAGTCTAATAATATCTCTTCTACCCCATCCAGGTGGATTTCGGCAGAGTGAATTTATTGCTAAGGACCTGATTAATATATATGTCCCCTTTCTACCACTGGAGTTTCTACACGTAAAAAAATGTGTACTGGCAGAGCTAAAACGCATGGGCTTGCGTGAAGATGAGACACTGGCAAATAAAGTAGCCAAGGAAATGGATTATTTCCCAAAAGAGGAAAGAATATTCTCAACCAAAGGATGTAAGAGTGTGGCAGCTAAACTGAACCTTCACATCTAATGTCTCCCCACCTGACTATGAGCTTGTACAGCTCATAAACAGAGCAAGTCCTGTCTCTATGGTTATATGGTTATTGTTAACCATGTGGCCAGGCCTCGTCACCAGGCCACATTACCAATCTTACTCACTGGTTAAGCACACATGCTATAAAGATCTATGTGTCCTGTCCAGTAACAAGATTTTTCCTGTCCCTCGTCAGCTCATAGTGTTCTTTATCTTGAAGATTCCGGCTTGTTGCAAGAAAAGCTCACTACTGATTACTGAGGTTTTAAATTATATTATGGTTGCAATTAAATTTTTGGGATTTTTTTTACCCTTGTATAAATAAACGGGTATCCAATTTGCATAATTTATTTACTCCTATATGGTCTGAATGTTGGTCTGACTCATCGTCGCTCTAATCTATGTGGGTTTAACCTGTTAGATGGCCAGCATACAAATACCCAATGTTATCTCCATGTATGATTGAGAATTAGATGTCTGGGTAGAATCCCATTTTTTAACGCATTATATATCTAGTGCTGCTGTATATTTTATATATATATATATATATATATATATATATGAGGAATGTTCCATATCTCCACGCAGAGTGTGCAGCACTGCCCCAGGAAGCACCTATATTAGCCATATGAGGAGTGGCCAGTGGAGGTGTTCCTAGGCTGTAATGTAAACACTGCATTTTCTCTGAAAAGACCGTGTGTACTGAAAAATCCTGAAGGGAATGATTCTACCCACCAGAACAAATGCAATAAGCTGTAGTTATTCTGATGACTATAGTGTCCCTTTAACCCCTTAACGCCGTTACGGCGTTCCATGCCGTCGCGCTTTAAATGGGCTTTAAAGCCGTTGCGGCGGCATGGAACGCCGTAACGGTTTAAGCCCCCAGGAGCCAGCAACCACTCACCTCCGCCGCGATCCTCTTCTGGGGGGCTGCCTGAGAGCCCAGGCAGCCCCCCTCCGGCAAATGAGGCCCTCGGGGGCCATGTGATCGCTCTCAAAGAGCGATCACATGGCCCCCTATAGCTGGCTATGGATCTGCCAGCAGGGGGACTGTTTGAAATATCAGACAGTCCCCCTGCTGGTAGGAGGTGTAAAAAAAATAAAATAAACATGTTTAAAAATAAATTAAATATATTTTAATATATATATAATATGTACATATATTATATATATAATATATATACATATTATATATATGTAACGTCATGCAAAGTGTATTTTAATATTAATATAAGTATATAAATTAATATTAAAATACACTTAGAATGACGTTACATATATATAATATGTATATATATTATATATATAATAGATGTACATATATATATTATATATAAATACGTATAATTAAAATAATAAATAAATAAAATAATAAAATAAATAAATAAAATATTGAAACAAAATTTAATATAAATTATATATGCATATGTAATTTCATTCTAACTGTATTTTGTTATTAATATATATATATCGGTAACAAAATACACTTAGAATGACATTCTATATATATCTATCTATGTATAAAATACAAATAACCGCAAATATATATATATAGATAAATACATATAATTACATAAAAGATTACATTAGTATACACGTAGAATTTAAATACCTATAAATGCATATATATTAAAATTCTACGTGCATATTTAAATAATCTTTTAACGTAATTATGTGATTTGATTAATTAAAATTTGATTGACATGCCTGACAACACAGGGAGAAAGTGCAGAGAATTTAATTCGCAAGCACTATATTTGACCCTGTAACTCTCCAAGACACCATAAAACCTGTACATAGGGGGTACTGTTTTACTCGGGAGACTTCACTGAACTCAAATATTAGTGTTTCAAACTGGTAAATTGTATTACAACAATGATATTTTAAGTAAAAGTGACGTTTTTCGCATTTTTTACAAGCGAACTGCACTTTTATGGTCTATATTATTGTTGTAATATGTTTTACGGTTTTAAAACACTAATATTTGTGTTTAGTGAAGTCTCCCGAGAATAACAGTACCCCCCATGTACAGGTTTTATGGTGTTTTGGAAAGTTAGAGAGTCACATATAAGGCTTGCATTTCATTTTTTTTCACATTGAAATTTGCCAGATTGGTTATGTTGCCTTTGAGAGCGTATGGTAGCCCAGGAATGAGAATTACCCCCATGATGGCATACCATTTGCAAAAGTAGACAACCCGAGGTATTGCAAGTGGGGTATGTCCAGTCTTTCTTAGTAGCCACTTAGTCACAAACACTGGCCAAATATTAGTTTTTTGCTTTTTTCACACAAAAACAAATATGAACGCTAATTTTGGCCAGTGTTTGTGACTAAGTGGCTACTAAAAAAGACTAAACATACCCCACTTTCAATACCTTGGCTTGTCTAATTTTTCAAATGGTATGCCATTATGGGGGTAATTCTCTTTCCTGGGCTACCACACCGTCTCAAAGGTAACATTACTAATCTGGAAAATTTCAATTTGAAAATGGAACGTTCTATATTTGACCCTGTAACTTTCCAAAACACCATAAAACCTGTTAATGGGGGGTACTGTTGTACTCGTGAGACATCGCTGATTACAAATATGTGCATTTTTTTGCAGTAAAACCTAACAGTATTATGACATTCACAGCTAAAATGGCAGACGGAAATACAAATTTAAAAAAAAAATCTTATTTTCTCACCTTTTTTTTTATTTTATTCATAATAAATGATGTTCCATATATGAATAGTTAATGATAGATTAAAGCCCTGTTTCTCCTGAACAAAATGATATATAATAAGTGTGGGTGCATATAATTTGAAATAGGGGAACTACGGTTGAACAGACATATAGCGCAAATTCCAGTTTTTGTTTACGTTTTGTTTTGATCAGAACGTGCACTATTGACTCCGTCCTGAAGGGGTTAATCCAGTTCATACAGTGATACACAACAGGTGTTCCAATTTAAGAAGCTTGGAATTTCTTACCTTTCAGGACCTTGGACAGCATCCCAATAGACCATTATAAATGTTAAACTAAGACTGATGCTTATAACTCCTTACAGATATCAATTTATCATCTGGCATTTGACCAAACAATGTCAGGCTGTTCCCACTAAAGCATCAATGTAATTCTATGAGAAGAGCTTTTCAAATGATTTATCTACCATTGACGTTTATGTGGATTTATGTAGATAAGTCATTTAAAACAATGTTTTTAACAGAGTGTGATAATTTGAGAAGTGTATCCAAAATAATGAAATGGAAGCCTAAACCTTGTATAATTCCAAGATATATATATATATACAAAGCAGTATAATCTGTGTATTTAAACAGATAGAACATGTTTTCAAATTCTTTTAGTGTTATAGTTTATTATGATGTGTTTATAATCAACCATTCAATGGTTCTATTTTTTTTTACACAATATATGCTTCACCATTATGTATTGGATTTAGATATAGATATATAAGACACTTTTTTTGTTAGTTAGGCATAAATGCACGAACGAAAGTTTGGAATGCATTTGATATATAGAATTAAAAGTAACATTTAATAACACGAGTTAAAAGAGCATAGTGAATGAATTAGCAGAGGCAGTCAGATTAGCAATTCAATATACCATACGACCAAATAGCTATGTAAGTGTTCATCGTTGTAAAAATACAAATCTAGAAATATCAGCTAAGGAGAAAAGGTGGGACTGTTGAGACAGACGGGATACCAAGGTAGCATTTATAACATTAGAGATTGATGGTTTACTCTTTACACCATAAAAACTTCAGAATAATGAAGTGGTTATGGTGCAAATACTCTCTATCAGCAGCTTTTCAGTATAAAACGCAACCTGCTTAGCTGGGAACAGTCCCCAGGGTACTCCTAGAATTATAACCACTGTACACCACCACTGTAGCCTGGAGGCTGAAACAGATATGGTTATAATTGTGAATGAATGCGTGAGAGTTGTGACACATAAATTATGCAAGGTGTTTTGACAAATTAGAGTAAAAAATGAGTGATCTCTTGGAAAACACCATTACAGCAGTATGTAGTAAAAACATTTATTAAATACCTTATTTAGCCTAGACAGTGCAAACAAAAGATATTCAGTACAACATGTACAACAGGCACCAGTGGGTAAGCATATAAAATGTACTTGAGGTTCACAGTCATAGTTCAGAGTTTTTACATTTTTCATGAACACATTAGGGCAATAAGCCGTATTAAGAAGAGAGAGAGAAAGAATTAAAAAAAAAAAAATAGAGGAAAAGTGGCAAAAAAAAATAGAGGAAAAGTGGCGAAAAACAAACTCAGTTTTACCCTTCAAGGCATACCATTTCCAAAGCTCTGACCATATATCCCAAACTTTAGCTAATGCTGAATTAGGGACCAAAATTTCAAGTTCATCCATTAGTGGGATTTTAAATGTTCATCTAACTATTAAGTGACTTTTGCCCTATGCTTCATATACACAGTCTGGAGGCATGTGATTTGCTATCGAAGGGAGTGGTAGATGTATTTTTTTCAACAGCAGATGGCGATAGAATACAAAACCAGCAATGATCTCCAAACACATTGCCAACTGGTACAAGAGATTCGTACTTGTAAAGCTTTATAACCGAAGGCTGAGGATTGATAATTTTTTATGGCATAATCTTTGATTCTTTTATCAAGTATATACATTTCAGTCATATTACCCAATGCTGTCTGTTTTCAATGGGAACTTATGTTAGGTATGACATCTTAATATGTCTGGCAGCTCATTTCATGTCTAGTTTATAACCCTTAAATGCAAGAGAACACGCAGTGCTTAGGTAAAATGACCCTTGTGAAAGAAGTCTGCTTGGCCTACTAGATCTCTTTCCCTATTGGTTGTTTATGTTCCCCAACCTACTCTCTACAACCTATTCTTAACTGTTCTTTCCCTAGAACAGTGTGTACCCTCACACTTCCTTCATATTCCATTTTCTTTTTCAAGCCTTTCTATCATTCATACCTATTGTGTTAGCAAGCCCTATAAATGGCGCGTTTTCCATAGCCTTTCCAAATAATTCCCCTAATCGTATCAAGACATACCAAATCATTTTAGCCGTCATTGAACGTAGTACTGCCTGTCATCCACTGAACCTTAACAAACCCCGAAATTTCAAATCAGCAATAAAATATCTTTCAAATTAGACAAGAGCTGGTCCTCTTTAATTTTATAGGAAAGCACTTCGACATGCATTGACCTAATAAAAAATGTATTCCAAAAGCCTTATTGAATCAAGCAATTTAACAAAGATGGAGTAGAGTTAAGCTAAGATAGGCACTGCTCTGTAAAATGGATTATGTAATTTAACCTGGTACAGTTATCCTACCTAGACTATCTGAAGGCATAACCATGGAGGATTAGATCGGGTTTTTTTTTTTATAACAAAGATTACAGTTATTATATAAAAAAAATGCCTTTTTACCAGGTTTGGAATTATAAAGGTTATATATCAGGTGCATAGACACTGGATAGAAGTAAGCCAACCAATCAGAGCACTCTGACAGCTAGGTCTCATTTTTCACATAAGCTATAGTCCCAACATGGCTTTTTGAGGCTTAAGTTTGCCATTGCAATTTACATTTTCTACCAAACGCAACTATTTTACTAAATGCTACTGTATGGAAACAAGTCAAAACACATCAATCCAACTGGAAGTCAAGGCCACGGTTTTGCATCCCTCCCTGTCACAAGTACCTTATTTAACCTTGCACTGCAGAGACCCCCAGGAGGTAGGACTTTTCAATTAAATAGGTTAATCCACTAAGAGCGACATTAGGTTGCTAGAATTGGACCTGCCAAAAATGGGGCACATTGGCGTTGTGGTAGGTTTATGCAATGCATGATCATATACTATAACTAAACCCCCATTATTTTGCCTAAGTCAGGTGATTTAGAAACAATTACATTTTGTGAGCTTTGTTGGTGTTTAGTGAATGAGTGAGTGCGCTGGATTGTGTATGTTATAAAAAAAAACGTCATTCTAAACTAAGGTTGTCCTTGTATGTACAGATACTCTGCAGTACCCGATTCTCCAGATAGGGGAAATAGATTAAGCTCTTCCCAATTTCTACACCATTCCATCCAATGACAACTTTGATTCGCTTGTTCTTCTCTTAAACAAATTCTCCCATTTTTTGTTAGAGTTCAAGTAAGGTCGCCCAGAGTTCTAGGGCACCTTACTAATCCTGATCCAAATATTATAATCTCCTTATCATAGAGGGACTCTTCATTATATTGTAAATCGCTGCTCAATAATTTGGTGCTATATAAAGGCCAATAATAATAAATTATATTTTTATAAATTCTAGAAACTTACAGGGATATTTACTAAACTGACCATTGCTGGGAATAAAAAACAGAATTCAAAGTCAAATTCATATTTAAGGCCAAAGTAGCCGAACAGGAAGCACCGCTGACTTTGAGAATTTTTCCAGTTCAGCTATTTTGGCCTTAAATTTTAAATTCACTTTAAATTTACTTTGAATTCCTGAGAATACTCACTTTTTAATAATTAGACAACAAATAAATGTAAAATATCTGAAAATATTAATAAGAACATTCCACGAATAAACCAGCAGTGGTATTACAGCAATAAAAGAACTGGAAAATCAATAAAAAAAATTGAAAACAAAAATGTAAGACAGAAATAATAAAAATAAATAGTAGAAAATGATAGGATACATCTGTCGCCACTAAGTATCGCTAATCAGGGCCGGATTAAGAGCACAGTGGGCCTGGTGCTGACAATTATGATGGGCCTAATTACGGAATCTTATCGACCAAAAACATTAAAACAGTCATACCTCCCAAGCGTCATGTATCTGATGGAGATGGTGCTGGAGGGAAACTCATAGGATGCAGCTATAAGAAAACACATACTCTATGCTAATTTCGCTCTAATTTATGCTTTCATCTTTCAAGTAAATTCATAACCCCTAACAGCAGTGTCCAGTGAAGCAGGAAGTCAATGGGCGGGATAAAAGGGTGTGCCACTGGCGTGAATCACATGACAAGACCTGCCAAAAGCGGTGATGCCCAAAAAGTTGGCATGCTTGTCCAAAGAATTGGAAGGTCAGCTTGGCATGAATGCATGTCAGGCTGCCTGCCAATCCTGCAGGCTGTCCAACTAAGGGCATACTATGCAGGCAGCACCTTGATCTTGACATAAATGCGTCTAATGATGCGCTCACTCCATGCTTTCTAAGGACTGTCCCCTAGCCCTCGCTGGTCCCCTTGTCTCCTTACCTTCTTACTAGCAGGCAGAAGTTCCTGGTATATAGTCTGAGACAGAGAAAAGGTGTATGTAGTGAGTGTAGAAGAAAGGGACATGCCACAGTGTTAGAGAGACCAACGTCTGCATTACCTAAATTAATTTTAATGTCAGTCAGTTCACACAAGTTTTGTTCCCATACATCCCTCTTAAGCTTCCAAACTTAAAGGGACACTATAGTCACCAGAACAACTACAGCTTATTGTATTTGTTCTGGTAAGTAGAATCATTCCATTCAGGCTTTTTGCAGTAAACACTGTCTTTTCAGAGAAAATAACTCAACTGGCCGCTCCTTAGATGGCTGCTAGAGGTGCTTCCTGGGGCAGTACTGCCTAGTGTGCAGCGCTGCCATTCAGTGTCTCCACCCTCTGCATGCAGACACTGAACTTTCCTCATAGAGATGCATTGATTCAATTTATCTTTATGAGGAGATGCTGATTAGCCAGGGCTATGTTGGACTTGTGCTGGCTCTGCCCCTGATCTGCCTAGTTGACAGTTTCAGCCAATCCTATGGGGAAGTATTGGAATTTGCTCAGACCACCACTTATGAGCCAGCAGCTGCAGACTTGAATACAAGTAATATTTTACTATATTTAGGGAGGCAAGAAGGGGCCAGGGTGGTGGTTTTAACATAATAGGGTCAGAAATACATGATTGTGTTCCTGACCCTATAGTGCTCCTTTAAGCAAGAGTATGTGAACAGTAGTTAAGGTTGCCCCCTTTCTTGGATTTAAATACCAGCCTTAATCATTTGTATAATTAATTAGTTATGCGTGACATCACATGATGTAAATCACAAGGAGTGACATCAGAGAAAATTCTGTAAAATCACCAACAAACTACTCACAGTTTGATTCTGCTGTATAGATGGATTGCTCCCAGTGTCTCCCTGTCTCCAAGTGTCTCAGTCTCGCAAGTCATCCAGTGTCTCAGTGTCCCTATGTATCACAGTGTCAGTGTCCCCATGTCGCCCAGTCCCCTAGTCTCCCAGTGTCTGTGTCCCAATTTCTCCCAGTGTCCCAATGTCTCAGTGTGTCCCTATGTCACTAGGATACTGGGGACACTGAGAGACATGGGGACACTGAGAGACCCAGGGACACAGAGAGACCCAGGGACACAGAGAGACCCAGGGACACAGAGAGACATGGGGACACTGGGAGACATGGGGACACTGGGAGACATGGGGACACAGATATTTAGGGAAACTGGGAGAAATGGGGACACTGAGACACTAGGGACACAGACACTGGAAGACATGGGGACACTGAAACATTTGGGGACACTAAGACATGGGAACACAGACACTGGGAGACTAGGGGACACTGGCTGGGAGACAGACACTTGGGGACACTGGGAGACAAGGAGACAGTTGTGGACATAGACATGGGGACACTGGGACATATAGGGACACTGAGAGGCATGGGGACACCAGGCACACTGAGACACTAGGAACACAGACACTGGGAGACATGGGGACACTGAAACATTTGGGGACACTAAGACATGGGAACACAGACACTGGGAGACTAGGGGACACTGGCTGGGAGACAGACACTTGGGGACACTGGGAGACAAGGGGACAGTTGTGGACATAGACATGGGGACACTGGGACATATAGGGACACTGAGAGGCATGGGGACACCAGGCACACTGAGACACTAGGAGCACAGACACTGGGAGACATGGGGACACTGAAACATTTGGGGACACTAAGACACTAGGGACACAGACACTGGGAGACTAGGGGACACTGGCTGGGAGACAGACACTTGGGGAGACATGGGGACAGTTGTGGACATATAGACATGGGGACACTGGGACATATAGGGACACTAGGCACACTGAGAGACGTGGGACACAGACACTGGGAGACTTGGGGACACTGAGACACTAGGGACACTGGCTGGGGGACATGGGAACATAGTGTCTCTGTGTCCCAATGTCTCAGTGTCTCCCAATGTCTCTATGTCTCACAGCATCCCCATGTGTCTCAGCATCCCCATGTGTCCCCTAGTGTCTCAGTGTCCCCATGTTTTCCAGTGTCCTCAAGTGCTGCGGTCACCGGCCCGCCGAGCCTCACGGTCGTGCCCGACCGGCACGACCGCACCGACTACACGAGCTTACCTGCTCGTCGGCGAGCCGGGAACCGCGCACGTAGTTCTTCCGGGCATCACGCCCGAATCCAATATGGCGCCGACCACGTGGTCGCGTCTATGGATAGCCCCGCCCCCGAGAATTATACTAACGTGTGCGTGACGTCACGACATCAATGCACACGCACGTTCTGGGGTCAGAGGTCGCCCTCTGACCAATCATAGCTTAGAGAGGGGTATTTAAACCCCTAATTCACCCCAGTACTTTGCCATGTCGTGGTTTCAGTTTCCTGATTTCCTGAGAGTGCTAATTCCGTGATTCTGATTTCCTGGTATCCTGATCCTTGGCGTTTCCCTGGTTATTCTGATCTCTGGTTTCCCTGACTTGGCTTGTTTTATCGGTATTGAGTATTTTCTGGCTTCCTTGACCTCGGCTTTCCCTTTGACCATTCTCTGTCTCTAGCGTATTAGTCCGGCCATTCTAAGGTCCGGTTTACGCTCTATCCTGTTATTTTCCTTTTCTTACCTATGTATATGTTTACATAGTTTCTGCGTGCTGGACCACATTACTAGTCGTGACATTACGACATGGCCATGGATCCTGCAGAACTATGCAAGCATATGATCGCCTGTGAGAGTAGGGTGGAGGATATGGACCACAGGATAGACCAATTTGCCCAGGCATTTCAGACCTTGCTCCAGAGGACTGCCTATTTAGAGGTCCCTCCGGAACCACCTGTGGTTCCGCCACCTGTAGTGGTTCCCGTACCACATAAACCACCGTCCATAACCTTGTCACCGCCCCCTCGCTATGGAGGTGATTCTAAGGAATTCAGAGGTTTTTTAAACCAAATTGAATACCACTTTGAGGCCTCCCCAGGTCCATTCCCAACAGATAGATCAAAAATAGGCTATCTGATGAACCAATTAACTGGAAAAGCCTTGACCTGGGCTAACCCCTTATGGGAAAGTGGTGACGCAGTAGCCCGTGATTACAGTACTTTTCTTACGGCCTTTAAGGCTACGTTTGAACCTAAAGGCAGGGAGAAGAACGCTGCCAAAGCCCTTATGAGAATCAAGCAAGGCAGTCGTTCTGTAGCCGATTATGCAATAGAGTTCAGGACATTAGCGTCTGAGGTTGATTGGACCAATAGTGGTCTGGTGGCTGCTTTCTCTGAAGGTCTAGCTGAGAGTATACAAGATGAGACTGCAGCTAGAGACCTTCCGGTTAATCTTAATGAGTTTATTGCCTACATGATAGACATTGATAACCGGCTCAGAGAGAGAGAGAAAAACAAACAACGTAACAGACGTTCTAATTTGTCCATAGCTCCTCGTTTCTCTAACCCAGTGGTGAGTAGCCAAACGCCTCTTCCAGAACCTGAACCCATGCAATTGGGTAGCGCTAAACTCACCGAGGCAGAGAGACAACACAGACGTAACGAGGGGTTATGTATGTATTGTGGCAAGAAGGGACATCTAAGATCGTCATGCCCGGTTCGGCCGGAAAACTTGCACACCTAAGGCACGTACGGGGACCGACCTTAGGTGTGATGTATATGTCCCCTAAATTGACTAAGAACCGTTTCCTTGTCAAAGTAACCTTATCTTTCAAGAACACTACTGTTCAGTGTGAGGCTATGATTGACTCTGGGGCAGCGGAGAATTTCCTAGACAAAGAATTCTCTGCAAAACATCTCCTGCCCTTAAAACATAAAGAGAAACCGATAGCAGTCGAGGCCATTGATGGAAGGCCTCTTACCCAGCCTTTCATCACACACGAAACTCTGCCAATCACTGTTTCAGTGGGTATTCTCCACTCTGAAGAAATGACCTTTCAAATCATATCTTCACCTACAGTGCCGATAATACTCGGTTTCCCTTGGCTCCTGAAACACAATCCACGTTTGGATTGGATTGAAGGAGAGATTGTGAGTTGGGGTGAGAGATGCAAAGGTGTCTGCTTTAAGCAAATCCCACAACCTATTGGTACCATTAATGTTCCTGTTGCACCTCCCTTGACCACACAAATTCCACCGCAGTATATGGATTTGAAAGAGGTATTTAACAAGGTCCAGTCAGAAGGGTTACCTCCTCATAGACCTTATGACTGTACCATAAACTTATTACCAGGGACTATGCCTCCCAAGGGAGGAGTCTATGCCTTGTCCCCCCAGGAAAATCTTTGTTTGGAGGAATATATTAAAGATGCTCTCAGAAAGGGTCATATCCGTAGGTCCTCCTCACCAGCCGGGGCTGGATTCTTCTTTGTCTCTAAAAAAGAAGGAGACCTACGCCCTTGTATTGATTATAGGGGTTTGAATAGGATTACCATAAAAAATGCCTACCCTATTCCCCTTATATCAGAGCTGTTTGACAGATTGAGGGGAGCTCGAGTCTTTACCAAGCTCGATCTCCGAAGCGCATACAATCTAGTCAGGATTAAGGACGGTCACGAATGGATGACCGCATTTAACACCAGAATGGGACATTACGAATACCTGGTTATGCCGTTTGGATTATGTAACGCTCCAGCGGTATTCCAGGATTTTATTAACGATGTCCTAAGAGAGTACCTTCACATGTTCGTTCTAGTGTACTTGGACGACATTCTCATCTAAGACCTAGAGACACATCACGAACATGTGAGAATTGTACTGAAAACCCTGTTACAGAACGGTCTTTACTGTAAACTGGAGAAATGCCAGTTTGACCAAACGGAGATACAATTCCTTGGTTACGTTATATCTCCGTCTGGTTTCCAGATGGATCCCCGTAAACTGGAGGCAGTCTTACAGTGGCCATTACCCAAGGGCCTTAAAGCCACTCAACGCTTTATAGGTTTTGCGAATTACTACCGCAAATTCATAAAGGGTTTTTCCTCCGTGATTTCCCCTATAACCAATTTAACCAAAAAAGGAGCAAATTGTACATCTTGGCCCAAAGAAGCAAGAGAGGCATTTGAACTGTTAAAATCTTTATTTTCCTCAGCACCTGTCCTGACCCATCCTGATCCAACCAAACCATTTATCCTAGAGGTGGATGCATCAGAGACAGGAGTTGGAGCCATTCTGTCTCAAAGAGAAAGTCCTGATACACCTTTACATCCTTGTGGATTTTACTCTCGCAAACTCACACCTGCAGAGAAGAATTATGACATAGGGAATAGGGAACTTTTGGCCATTGTACTTGCCCTTAAGGAATGGAGGCATCTCTTGGAAGGTTCCAAAGAGCCACTTTTGATCTTTACTGATCATAAGAATTTGGCTTATATTGGGGACGCTAAGAGACTGTCCTCTCGTCAGGCTAGATGGTCATTGTTTCTCTCCCGATTCAATTTCATAATTACGTACAGGCCTGGTACTAAAAACACCAAGGCAGATGCACTTTCTAGGCAGTTTGAGACAGATGAAGCTCCGGAACAGGTGATATATCCTATTATACCTCCTGAATGCCTCATTGCCACTACAGTTACCGAAGTGTCTTCTCCACTCTTCTGTGCCATAATAGCAGATCAAACTCAGGCACCTGTGGGAAAACCTCCGGACAAACTGTATGTGTCACCTCAGTTTCGAAAGAAGGTACTAGATTTGTTCCATGACAACCTCACAGCAGGTCATCCTGGAGTCCATAAAACCCTCTCTGCCATCTCCCGGAGGTTTTGGTGGCCTGCTCTTAGAAACGATATCAAAGAATATGTTGGGGCATGTCAAATATGTGCCGTTTCTAAAGTTCCTCCTAGATCGCCTCCTGGACTCTTACAACCGCTGCCCATACCCAGTGCTCCTTGGACCCACTTAGCCATGGATTTCATTGTGGATCTACCCAGTTCAAACGGGTTTAATACAGTCCTTATGGTTATCGATAGGTTCACAAAGATGGCACATTTTGTCCCCCTTAAAAAATTACCATCTGCTCAAGATCTAGTTCAAATATTCTTGAGAGAGATCTTTCGGTTGCACGGTGTACCTAAAAGCATAGTATCTGACAGAGGTACCCAGTTTGTTTCTAGGTTTTGGCGTTCCTTTTGTAAGCAATTAGGCATTGAACTCTCCTTTTCGTCGGCGTATCACCCCCAAACTAATGGAGCAGCAGAGAGGGCGAATCAGTCTTTAGAAGCCTATTTACGTTGCTTTATAAATGCCAATCAGTCTAACTGGTGTGAGCTCTTACCCATGGCTGAGTTCGCCAGGAACAACGCCACTCATGAATCTTCTAATCATAGTCCATTCTTTGTAAATCAGGGTTATCACCCCGCTGTTTTTCCTTCTGAATTCTCAGACACGGAAATTCCTGCCTTGAACACCCGTTTGGAATCAATTCATGATACCTGGGATTCCGTCCATTCAGCTCTGCAGAAAGCTTCATTACGAGCAAAGGCCCAAGCTGACAAAAAACGGGGCGCTAATCCTGTATATCTTCCAGGTGACAGGGTGTGGCTCTCCACAAAACATATCAAACTTAAGGTCCCGTCCATGAAATTCGCCCCCCGGTACATAGGTCCCTTTCGGGTTACCCAACGTGTCAATCCAGTGACCTATTCTTTGGCACTTCCGGCTCATATGAGAATTGCAAATACTTTCCATGTGTCTCTGCTCAAGCCCCTTACTTGCAATCGCTACACCAGATTATCCACTCCTCCTCCGCCCTTGGTAGTGGGTGATCAAGAAGAATACGAAGTCCGTTCTATCATGAACTCCAAATTATCCAGAGGTGTCTTGTCCTATCTCGTTGACTGGAAGGGTTATGGTCCCGAGGAACGTTGTTGGGTTCCTGCTGACCGGGTCCATGCGCCCCGTCTTATCCGGTCATTTCACAACCGCTTTCCTCTTAAGCCGGGTCCTTCCCGCCCGGTGCGCGGTCTTCGAGTGGGGGGTACTGTTGCGGTCACCGGCCCGCCGAGCCTCACGGTCGTGCCCGACCGGCACGACCGCACCGACTACACGAGCTTACCTGCTCGTCGGCGAGCCGGGAACCGCGCACGTAGTTCTTCCGGGCATCACGCCCGAATCCAATATGGCGCCGACCACGTGGTCGCGTCTATGGATAGCCCCCGAGAATTATACTAACGTGTGCGTGACGTCACGACGTCAACGCACACGCACGTTCTGGGGTCAGAGGTCGCCCTCTGACCAATCATAGCTTAGAGAGGGGTATTTAAACCCCTAATTCACCCCAGTACTTTGCCATGTCGTGGTTTCAGTTTCCTGATTTCCTGAGAGTGCTAATTCCGTGATTCTGATTTCCTGGTATCCTGATCCTTGGCGTTTCCCTGGTTATTCTGATCTCTGGTTTCCCTGACTTGGCTTGTTTTATCGGTATTGAGTATTTTCTGGCTTCCTTGACCTCGGCTTTCCCTTTGACCATTCTCTGTCTCTAGCGTATTAGTCCGGCCATTCTAAGGTCCGGTTTACGCTCTATCCTGTTATTTTCCTTTTCTTACCTATGTATATGTTTACATAGTTTCTGCGTGCTGGACCACATTACTAGTCGTGACATCAAGTGTCTCAGTGTTCCCAGGTCTCCCAGTGTCTGTGTCCCCATGTGTCCCCTAGTGTCTGTGTCCCCATGTGTCCCCTAGTGTCTGTGTCCCCTAGTGTCTCAGTGTCCCCATATGTCCCCTAATGTCTCAGTGTCACCATGTGTCCCCTAGTGTCTCAGTGTCCCCATGTGTCCCTGCTGCCTTCCCCCCCCCCCCATCCCTCACTTACCTGAGCTGTAGAGCTGCTGTCTGGACTGTCTGGACCACGGATCAGTGAGTAGTAGAGAGAGGCAGGGATATGCTGTAACTTCTTATCCCTGCCTCTCTCCACACACAGTGACCCCTACTGGCCGGTGCTAGTATTGCAGAGTAATCTCCATTTATTCTGAGAAAATTACCTGCATTTGTATTGCCAGTATTACTGCAATACCGGCACGGCCAGGCAGCCTCAAATACCGGCTGTTACATTGGCCTGGGCCTGGGCCTGGAGCTGCAGCTCCATCAGCCCCTATGTTAATCCGGCCCTGTCGCTAATGCATTCCACGACTTTTACTCTAATTTGTATAATATATCTTCTAATAAAAACTCTAATCAGAAAATCTAATAAATTCTTTCAAAAATTAAAATTCCAAAAATAAACAAGGAACAGCTAGATAGTTTGAATAAACCAATCTCTATAAGCTAGATCAAAAAGGTAATCGATACTCTGAAATGAAATAAAGCACCTGGACCGGATGGCTTCAGGTCTATTTTTTATCAAAAATTCCAGGTTTTAGTGGCTCCATTGCTATTAAAGGTATTCTCTATACTCCCTGAGCAGGCACAGCTACCAGAGGAATATCTCCAGGCTTACATTCTTCCTATACTAAAAGAGGGTAAAGATCCCACTAAAACCGCTAGCTACAGACCTATTTCCTTGATTAATTTGGATGTCAAGATCTACTCGAAGATTTTATCAAACCACCTTAACGAAATTATACAATTTTTAATACACGGAGATCAGGCATGGTTTGTTAGGAACAGAGGTGTGGCTGCCAACATTTGCAGATTCCTTAACCAAATTCATAGAATTAACTCTAAAAATTGGATGCCAAAAAGGCTTTTGACAGGCTGAACTGGCAATTTATGGATTTGGTTTTACAAATGGATTTTGGCCTTGTACAAAAACGGTACAAGGCAGGGATGCCCCTTGGCTCCCTTGCTATGTATTATACTGGCTATGGAGCCTCTAGCTGATCTTATTAGACAAAAGGAAGAAGTGCAAGGCATCAGGATCAGTCATGCCAAACAAGATAATTTTATTTGTGGATGATGCCCTCTTGATCTTAACGAATTCCCTTGAAACTATTCAAATCGCGATGAAAGCGACATCAGGATCCACCACCGACCCCCGCAAGGGAAGAACTCGGTCTCCTATATGAGCAACCAAGTTCGTGGTACATGGATGCAGGCCTTCATGACTGCCTGGGGCTGTGGGGAGGACTTGCTCAAACACTGCCTCATGCTACCGCCCATCCCCCTCAGACTGCCTCTAAGCCTGGGCATTAGCTGATTCGAGACTCCACATCCCAAGTACCTGGATGGTCGGTGGTCTGGCCCTAATGCTGCTGTACTCCACTAACCACGGCAGGCCTGCCTACATTTACATTTCACCATATGTTGTTACTTACAGCGAGCAACATCCTATCTTTAATTGACTATTCACCTGACAACATGCTGTATGCCTGCATTTCTTTTTTGTATGCTTGGAACTGGGAGAAACAGCTTACGCTATTACACCAGCTATAAGCTGGCTGCTATGTCACCGCCTAGCATAGGTATACACCCTAAGCACACACTTGGCCTTAGCACCTACCATCTACTCCAAAGCTCATAGCAGAGCCACAGACAAACCCCACTCACTCACCATCACACCCATCTCAGGGAGCCAATGCCCAGTGCCCGGTTTATGTAAAACACAAACATCCAAAGGGAAGTGGACCCAGTGGTCTTGCAATCGAGTCTCCCTAACCTGAGACAAAACCTATATATTCTGCCTGCCACATATTTAACGCCTAAACTAAACTACTCCAACAGGCATTTACCTCTTAACCACACTCAAGCACCTAGCTATGCCAAATACTCCACTATTGATCGATATTCTAGGAATTCTTGTTCTTTCTTCTCTATTCTTAAAAAAATGGCATGCTCTATCACAGTTACCTTGATAATGCAGTAATGTGATATATAATGTGTATGCATTCAGACGTTGGTTCTAATATGTTTGTCTTTATCATATGACTTAAGCTATGTATGTCCAACGCGCTTTACTGTATCTCATGCTTAATACCTGCTATAATAAAACAAAGAATGACAAAATAAAATAAAAAATATTGAGCTCCTTTCAATCCAGTATTTCCAAGTATATTTGGGCATATAAGAAACCTAGAATTTCACATAGAATTCTCAAGAAATCAAGCAGGAATGGAGGTATAGGGTTTCCAGACATCTTCGCATTACACAAAGCCTGTATGCTATCCCATTTTTTAGCTAGGGATTCAAGTAACATCCGTATAAATCTATGGAAGGAAATGGAAGCTCAAGAGTTTAAAACAGATATACTTTATGATTGTTTTTGGAAGGAAAAAAAATTGATCAAACAAATGGAATTGCACTATCCGCCCCTATAGAATTATTATAAATAAATATGAGAGATATGGATCTGAGGAATTGGAAGAACTGTGGGATCAACCAGGTATCGAACATATACTTTAACGGCAAACTAATGCCATCCCAACAACTTCAATGCGTACTTGAGAGTCAAAAAATATTTAGCTATAAAACAAATAATAGGATATAATTAGACCACTGAATTCCTAGAAAACCACAATCCTTCAAAAATTATTTCTCCATCACTCAAATTTTTGTCAGCTTCTGAGACCTTTGTTAAGGAGCCCCCAATGTTAAAATGGGAGCTCGACTTTAAAAAGATCATTTGAAATAACATCTTTGAAACAGATTATAAAGAGGCTCAAACAGAGTACCCATTGTGTCAGTTTGGTAGAGCTCTTTTATAAAATTCTATATAAGCGGTTCTTGGTTCCAACAAAACTAAACAAAATTTATAGAGATCAAACCGATCAATGCTGGAGATGTAAGAACGGTAAAGGATCTCACTTCCATATTTGGTGGGAATGCTCAAGGTTAGATGTTATAAAAAGGAATCTTGGAGATCTCTTAAAAGAGCTTTCAAGGCAGGATGCCCCTTTAACCTCACAGTTCTTCCTCTTCCATTCAGACCTTCCTCAATGTGACAAACCCTTCTCCATTCTAACGATCTATATTATGCTAGCAGTTAAAATTTGTATGGCGAGAAACTGAAAAACGCAAGATCACCAAAACTGGAACGAAATATTGAGCCAAATAAACTACCAGTGCACAATGGAGACGGGTTTTTACCTTAAGAACAATCAGATATACCTATATGCTGAAATATGGGCCAAATGGCAAACATCTACTTATGTATGAGCTAGGATCTCGCAACTACCTGACCATTGAGGAGAACCTAGATAGAATGTTTATCATGCTGACTATTAGGAAACTGGTATGGCCCCCTTCCCGCCGTGTCAGAATGAATGAAGTATGTAGTATGAATGTTGTATTGAATGTAAGTATGTAGTTATAAAATTTCAATGGACATTGGTAATAATAATAAATATTCTATATACAAAGTATTAAAATGTTTCATTTTGAAACTTAGAATCAAGTGAGAGTCAGAGAAAATGAAAAGAGAAATAAATTATGAAAAAGGTATACTCTCGAACAAATGCATTTATACCAATCTGAATATATCTGAAAAAAAATAAATGTAAATGTACTTTAAATTTACTTGAATTCCTGAGAATACTCCCATTAGTGAATAACCGTAAAACTTACTAGGCTTACTAGGCAGGATTATGATGTTTACCCTTCAGTCTCCCCACTGGAGTAGAAATTCACATTCCTGTTTTATGCCACAACGTAAAAAGAGAGTTTGGAAATAGCTCAGGGGGCAGCGTGCCTGCTATGTTCTGTATACAGACTTGCTTATACAAAAGATACATAGATAATTCTTATCATAACTTGGCCACATGAGATGCCTCTATTTGGTAGGGAATCCAGTAAAGATGGACAGTTTTATGACCAAATGTTCTTCCCAAACAGCGCAGGCTGCCCTACAGTTCTGGGTGCCTCATAACATCCTGTGAACATATTGTCCAAATAAAAGCTTAATCATTTCAATGGATTCTTATAATTCAGTTTTCCTGAGCATATACTAAACCCTTTAGCAGTCAAACTACTTTGCAAATTAGAGGTTTTGCTCAAGCTTCTGGCACTTAAAATGTTAAAGGGACACTCTAGCCCTCAAGGTTCAGGGGTGCCCAAAAGGGCATGTTGTATAACTACAACTCCCATGATGCTTTGCGTGGTTTTAGAATGACAAAGCATCAAGGAAGCTGTCGTTTTAAAACATCTGGGGATCAACCTTCTCAGAACCCCACTATAACCACTTTATCTAATTGAAGTGGTTATAGTGCCTGGAGTCCCCAAGCGCCATCCTTGTGTACAGTATTAAACCGTTTTCAAATAATTTGGCACTGAATGAAGGTCCCAGGCAGACTGCAGTCTGACCTCCACTGGAGATATAGCTAAGATGAAGATTGCACGCTGCTTTAACCATACAAACCCATAACATCAACATCTCTAGATCCAGTCCACTTCAATGAGTTCTATGATAGGTTTCCTTTACAAACAGTGCATTCAGTTATAAACATACAATATTTCAGTTGAGTTCCCAAGTCTCCCTGATGGCAAGGAAGGGGTTAAGATGTAAACCAATGAGTTTTATGTTGCTGGACTTCTGCTGACTAATCCAGCCCTGATGGATGTCACTACCCAACCCAAACATTCCAGGAATGGCCCTCAGAACCTTCATCAAAGCCCCTCTGGACAAATGCAGGTGAGGCCTGAGATGTTATCTTTCCTAAATGACAACAACCAGCTGACTGGTATATATAATACTAATATATGCAAGAGATAGTATCTCAATTGCAGCAGCATTTTGGAGATTCCCTCAGTTACTGCCCTGAAGGATCCACCAAAGTCAGATGAAGTTGGGACATGTAATTCTGTGGATAATATTGACACCTACAGGTAACTGGTGCAGATCCTGGATCTAGCCTACCCAAGGGTAACTGGACCCAAAGTCATGATTTGATTGGCTGGGACTATCTTCATTGTGTGGCTGTATATGCTTTGTATAGGCAACTGTACAACATCAATATATCATGGACCCCACCATTCTTACTATGCACATGAAGCCACTAGAATAGTGTAGATAGACTGAATTAGCCTTGTATATAGGACAATTTTCTCACCTCTCATGTACATGTATTTTATTGTTAAATAAATACATTATAATTTACATCACTGGTGTAAGAGTAGATTATTGAGTAGAATAACATATAATATTATAGCCCTGAATTCCAATTTTTAGGGGAGCCCTTTTTATACATTCAAACCATGCATTCACAATGCTAAGTGTGATATGAGCACTGTAACAGCGATGCATATTAAGACGGAAACATTGTCACGGTGCCTTCATCATGACGCCATTTTAAAAGTCACAACAAGGGCAAGGGTTCATTGCTCTCTAATGACATTGGTCATAATCGCTATATATGGCTCCATATGTATTTATTTATAAAATATTTTATCAGGATGGATACATTGAGATTTCTCTCGTTTTCAAGTATGTCCTGGGTCTTTGTCCACAAAACATTGCATTGTAACAATAGGATACAATATTACAAAAATACAATATACAAACTATATATATATACACACATATATAAATTTAACACATAACAGGTAATAGATATATTAAACCATCACAGGTGCATTCTGTGCGGAGGTATTATGCCATAGATCTCTTAAAAGATTTTAGATTGAATGAAGATTTGACTGTGTCCCTGAGGTTATTCCATAATTGTGGTGCTCTGTAGGAAAATTATGATCAAGCCACTTTATTTTTGTATTGCAGTATGTTAAATATCGTGCCAGTATGGGATCTGAGGTTATAGGAGGTGTGAACAGCTTGGGGAGAACATTCTACTCAGGTAGGGTGAGAGCTTCCCAGGCGGAGCCTGACGACGAACCTGCATGGACGCCATCTTCCACAGCTCCCGGCCTGTCGCCAGCAATCTTGCCAATATCTCCTGCCAGAGGGGCCATCTGCCCAAACAAAACACACACCCGGACCCACAGTGAGGGGGCGAACAGATCGATGCCCTTCTTTCAAGCCGCCAAACAACCTAGGCAGCGGCGCAAAACCGCGGCCTACCACGCGACACCAATCCTCAATCTAGAGGCACTTTTCGGCAGACAAGGGGATTGCCGTGACCACCAGGCATACACCCCGCCGGACACATTAAACATGGGCCGGCGCACTCCCAAGCCTACAACCGGAGCCAGCACCCAAGGTAGGGACATAGGGGAAATGCTGATCAGACCAGGGCTGGCCACACCAAAACAAACAGACACCCCACCAAACATGGCCTCCACCCCAGGAACGGAGGGAAGGGGGACCCCAAACGCACAGTACCCTCAGGAGGGCCCAGCCAAACCCCCTGTCTCCCCAGAGGACTCAGCCCCCACCACCAAAGGAGACCTAAAGGTGCTTTTGGCAGACATCCAAAAACTGCTGGCCGCCGACGTTGCCCTGATTAAAAGGGACATGCAACAGATTACAGACAGAGTCACTACCACAGAATTGGACATAACACAAGTCCACAACACCATAACCACCTTGCAAGACTCGGTCCAGCAACTACAAACAGAACAACATGTCCTAGCAGCACAATTAATGTCCCTAGAAGACAAACAACGCCGAACACACATTAAGATCCGCGGCATACCTAACACCATCACCACTGAAGAATTGCCGCGCTACACGCGGCGCCTCCTGTCTACAATCCTGACGCTCCCAGTGGCGGAAAAAATCACACTGGATGGAATATACCGGGTAACCAGCTCAGCCCGCATCTCACCTAACACCTCCAGAGACATTATCTTAAGATGTGCTACCACGCATGACAAAATCCGAATAATGACTGCCATAAAGGGCAAAACGCCACTAGAATTTGAGAACGCAAACCTTTTGTTTTTCCAAGACCTAACCAGGGCCACATTACTCAGACGCAAATCTTTTGGCCCAGTGACGACTGCCCTGCGTAAAGCCAACATCCCATATAGATGGGGCAACACAGGCTCCTTACTCGTCCATCATGCAGAGACCACCCACAATCTCACATCCCCAATGGGGGCCCCGGCATTCTTGTCCGCACTGGGACTTCACCTGGAACAACCGCACACTGCAGATGACGCACAAACCACTACCTGAGGAACATCAGCCAGCGCCTCAACCGAACAAGCTGAGAGGAGCCGACAACCCCAGAGCACCTGAACCCACTAAGGGACAGTGAGGAACCAACCTTGAGACTCCTAAACTTCATTTTATTTGTGTATATATATATTATTGTTTTTTTGTTTGTTCTTTTTTTTTGTGTTTTTTGGGGACTCCTGCAGCTTATTCACTATATATATATAAATGTCCCTCCTGCTATTTTTACCTTGCCCTGCAGGCATGGGGCCCCCACTCTCACAAGACCGACGGATGGTCCCCCACGCACAATAGCATTGTGGCGCCCACCATGAACACCGCCACTCCGCCCACCCCCCACCTCCCTCAGGGATAGGGGGATAGATGAGATGCCATACAGGTACAACGCACACCGGAGCACCCCACACACATGTCATCCCAGCCAACCTGGTCCCATTAAGAGCTCCACACAGGCATCCAGAACCACAAACCTGAACCAGCTTGCAACACGTATACACATGCTCCCATACAAGACGACACACTGCAGCCCGACCCAGGGAGCACCCTCACACCTCCACACTTGTAGTACACCAGGGGAATAACACACATAACACCAAACATGTAGCAACCTTACCTACCCCGGGTATGTCACCAAGCCTGTCTGTTATATGAAAATGTGCTTCACAACTATGCAACCTCAATGTTAACACTGTTATACTGTACCGCTTGAAATTGTCCTACCATTTTATGTAGGAAACTGTTAACTTGCCAAACCAAGCGCACAAAAATAAAGAATAAAAAAAAAAAAAAAAAAAAAAGTAAAGCTGTTATGCACAAGGCCGGAAAGATGAAGAGCGAGTTGGGATTCTAGCGACAGCCAGTTTAGCTCTTTTAACATGTCACAGTGGTGGGTAAAGTAATTACATTCTAGTACAAAGTGGTATATTGAATTATATAATGTATTAGGTTTATTAAGGTGGGTTTGCGATGCAGGTGCATAAACGACATCCCCATAATCAATGACCGGCATTAGCATTTGTTGCACTATCCTTACTTTTCCTTACTGTAGGGCTTAGGCAGGATTTGTTTCTTTACAGGGTGTAGCAGGATCACAGCTAAACCGCAAAATCCTTAGGCAGGATTTGTTTCTTTACAGGGTGTAGCAGGATCACCGCTAAACCGCAAAATATATTAAGTGTATTTACCGTTATGTTCCCGATGCTTTCGTGATTTCTTGTGTGTTTTACCTACTCCCACCCCAATACCCCATTTAGAATGTTTAGTTAGAATGTTCACCCTTGGTTGACCCTTGGTCGCGGCCCGTTTGTTAGATGAACGCCATCCAGGTGGAGCATTTGCGGATTGCTTCCCACCACATTCGGCTCCCGAACGAGGACCTCCCCAGTGCCCCTTGGAATGTTCACACCAATCAATTAAAAAATTTACAACTTGCAGCATAAGTGTGAAACTGCAAGGGAAGTAATTATTGAGTGCTTCCCTGGGTGGCTGCCATTTGTATAGACGGACGCCGGCCAGGGGGAGAATTCGTGTCCCGAAAGGACATGCTTCCCTTGCCTGGTTTCACCCAGGGACCCCGCGAACGGAGGATGTTCATGCCAGTTACCATTCTGGGGGTCCCTGAGATTGGTGGGGACACTCTTTGGGAACAATGGTGGTTTGATGGGCTTTCTGTGCCTGGGAGCCCAAGAAGCGGGGGTCTTTCCAGCGCTAGGACTCCCAAGTACAGAGAATCCTGGGAAGAAGACACCCCTACCAGGGGAAGTGGGAAACCCCGTCTTTGGGTGGCGGGAACAGAGGACAAAGGGAATGGAGTTCCTGTCACACTCACAGACCCCTGGGAGGGGGAGGACCCTGGGAGGAGACACTGATGGCAGGAACAAGGGACAAAGTGACTTGGGTTCCGGTTCAGATACATGTCCCTGGGTGGGGGGAAGGACCCCCTGGGAGGGGACATTGTCTTTTTGTGTGATCCACCCCATGCATGGTGAGAGTATAAAGCCGAGTGTGGTCAATAAACCTGTTGTTGTACCCCTGGAACTGTGTGTCGTCCAGTTACTGGGGGGAAATGGGTCTGGTCAATTATTAATGGTGGAGGTAACCAGCTGGGTTACCCAGGGTCTGCTACACAGGGCTTCTAGTTTTGGGTAAAGTTTTGAAGAGATTTTTTTCAATGTGAAGGGCAAAGGATAGATTGGAGTCTAGCAACATACTACGTTCTGATACATAGTTGTTGATTTTGTAGTTTACGTAATTTAGGTACAGTTCCAAAGATCATTATAACTGTTTTGTCAGCTTTTAGGAAGAGTTTGTTAACCGCTATCCACCTTTCTACCTCTGTGAATTGATTTTGGAGCACAGCCTCAAGCTGCGGTAGATTGGGTTTACTAGCGTAGATTACAGTGTCGTCTGCATACATGTGTACAGTTGAGGATTTGCAGACGTTAGGCAGATCATTAATAAATAATGTGAATAGCAGGGGGCTTTGGGGAACACCACACGTGACTGGAAGAGGGAGGGAGGCGCTATCAGAAATGGACACATATTGCAATCGGTCTAAAACATAAGATCAAAACCAGGTTAGCGGACGATCACCAATGCCTGAGTTTTTAAGTTTTTGCAAATTAATTCCATGGTCTACTGTGTCAAAGGCCTTGGCAAAATAAAGGAAAATAGCTCCAGGTAAGTCTCCTTGTTCCATGCCAATTTGGATGTCATTGCAATTATGTCCTCCTAATCATTAATTGCTCAGGGTACTGGTCAGTGGTAACAATAATAGTACTAAATTGTTTAAATGAGAACTGTCACATATTGGAATTTTTTTATCTTATGTCTGCTTATACATATATTTAAAGGGACACTATAGTCACCAGAACAACTGCAACTAAATGTAGTTGTTCTGGTAAGTATAATCATTCCCTTCAGACTTTTTGCCGTAAACACTGTCTTTTCAGAGAAAATGCAGTGTTTACATTACAACCTAGGGATACATCCACTGGCCACTCCTCATTTGGCTATATAGGTGCATCTGTTGCAGTGCTGCATAGTGTGACTGACATTCAGTGTCTCCACCCTCTGGAGACACTGAACTGTCATCATAGAGATGCATTGATTCAAGGAGGAGATGCTCATAGGTCAGAGCTGTGTTTGACTTGTGCTGAGAAAAGGCAATGTTTACATTACTGCCTAGGGATACCTCCAAAGGCCATGCTTCAGACAGCCACTAGAGGTATTTCCTGGGTTAGTCCTGCATAATGTGCTCTGCATGGAGACACTGAACACTCCCCAAAGTGAGTCAATGCATCTCCAAGAGGCGATGTTGATTGGCCAGGGCGATATTTGGTTCTAGTAAAAAACAAAGAAAAAGTTACCTGCGCTCTCTCCTTAATCCCTATGTATATTTAGACAAATGGGCGTCATTTAGTTACTCCAATGGCCATTGGAGGGAATGCCCGCATGCCAACGTCAAGGCAGACCTCCTCAGGTGGGTTCTACACTGACGCTTCACCTTGCTTCCTTGAGCTTCTGGCAAAGATATCTCTAATAAGACAGAGAGGGGTATTTTTTATATTCTCCCCTATATACTTATTAACCCTTAATAGGGAACACATGGGATGGGCGGCAGCATTGTAACAAAGCTGTGTGATGCAAAAAGTGAATACCAATACAAAAAGATAAGTCCTGTTCTCACTCCCATCACTCCTGGGCGGCAGCAATGACCACAGAATATTTGGTTCTGCTCCCGTCACGCCTCCTGGTCTTAGTATATCAGAATTGATGATCTCAGCGAATTCAATACTCTCCTGATGGGAAAGCATTGTAATTGGCTGAGATCATCAATTCTGATTATCTCAGCCAAGGAGGCGGATCAGGGGCGGGGGCAGGGGCGAGGAGCCCCGTGCGGCACTGTAAAAAGGTGAGTAAATCAACTTTTTAACCCAAGGTAAGGGGCGCCAACCACATAAACAGTGTTTTTTGAACTATAGTGAAAGCCATACAAGTTTGTGTTCCTGACACTATAGTGCCCCTTTAACAAATATGTATACGTTAGGTGTGAGAAAGTTACATTTAATGTAGCATCCTGCATCTCTTTATCATGCAGCTGGGTGCTTCCATCTTAGGGCCCTGTCAATCATTATAAGACGTTTTGCTCCTGTCAGTCAGCATAGAGAAAGCATAAATAGTAGATGAGAAATCGATCAATCAATCAATCAATCATGGTTATTTACTATTTAAATTGAATTCGAAGTGCATTTAAAATTTAAGGCCAAAATAGCTCCATTGGTAAATTCGCTATGCTTCTAGTTTATCTATCTCACTATAAAATTTAAATTCATTTAGAATTCCCAACAATTCTCACTTTTGTGAATTACCCAGATCTTTTCCTTCTCATTTGCAATGTTTACCCTGGTTTTGCCTTGTCTCAACTGGATTCTGATGTCATGTGCTAAAATCTTTGATATAAATTTAAAAGAAAAGGAAGCTTCTCATAAAAAGAGGTTAACGCACGTTTTAGGTGATTTTACTTGTTTTACACAATGGATTTACGCCAAATGAGACTGCGTTTCAGCTATTACTTGCTATTACTTGTTGTGGGACTCCATATAATTTTCACGATTATTATTTAAGAGGAACCTTCCATTCACTATAATGTATATTTTAATTAACGTCTCACCCTCAATTAGGAAACAACATGTTGAATACTTAAAAGGAAACTTGTGGTCACCCGGCTGCATGCTGGTTCAAGATCTGCTTTTACAAGTTTTTACACCTAGGAATGTAATCACAAATGATCAAATAATATTTCTCATAAAAAAGGCAAAAAAAACACCCAAACATGATAATTATATAATAGTTTCCATTTTATAAAATATGCATTCTCTCCCTTATAATGCTTTTAAAAAGCACAGTGATCTTTGATACTGCATCTTTTTGAGACTAGTTTTCCCATGATGCACAGCCACATATTTGGCTGTGCATCATGGGAAACAGTTAGTCACATGTGAAACATCAAACATGGATTTAATTTTTTTTTTATTATTTTTATATAAGGGTTTGTTCATCAAATACATAATTTTAGTCTACCGAAAACTGTGATGCAAAATTTAGTCAAAAACAACACGTTGTCCAATTTAATTATAGTTTTTGTGCAGTCACATTCTGATAACATATTTTTTAATATGTTTAAACCATCAATGCCCACCATTCCCCCCACATCCTGATAACATATTTTTTAATCGTGCTTTACAGTGAGATTTATTCACTAAACTCTGAATTGTAGTAACCTGACGTCTAAATGTAAACATTTAGGCAAAAATGTCAGTCTCACCTGATTGGCTACCTTAGCTTTAATATTGGCTTTCAAACGTTTAGAATGGAATTTACTGCGAACGCTAAATCTCGTGGAAAGTCTATGCCACATCTTTTAGACTTAAAGGATCACTATAGTGTCTGGAACCCAAACATGTATTCCTGACACTATGGTGGTAAAAGCACTATTTTGGGTGCTGGATCCCTGGACTCTCCTTATTTTTTAGCATTGCGCCAGTCTAGCCACAGCTGGCCCCACCTCCATGACTGAGATCATCAAATTTGATGATCTCAGTCATGGCCAATCCAATGCTTTCCCATATGCTAAACACCACGCTGCTCCGATCAGCATCTTCTCATGGAGATGCATTGAATCAGTGCATCTCTATGGGGAGCTTTCACTGTCTCCGTGCAAAGCGTTGGGATGCTGAACGCCAGTGCTGCACATTGTGCAGGAAGCACTTCTAGTGGCCGTCTGAGTGGGAAAGTACTGGATTGGCTGACATTGTCAATTCTGATTATCTCAGCCAAGGAGGCAGGGGGAGGAGCCAAATTCAGCCCTAGACAATTCACATCTCCTCCTAGAGATGCATTGCATTAATGCATCTCTATAGGGTAAGTTCCTCGCCTCCATGCAGAACGTGGAGAAGCAAAACGTCAATGGTGCACAAGGAAGCACCACTAGTTACCGTCTGAGTGACTGCCACTGGAGCTGTCCCTTGGCAGCAATGCAAACACTGCATTTTCTCTGAAAAGACAGTGTTTACAGCAAAATGCCTGAAAGGACTGACTATACTCACCGGAACAAATACATTAAGCTGTAGTTGTTTTGGTAACTGTAGGGTCCCTTTAAAAGAGCATGGGTGATGGATTTTCTTAGCTTTTTACTATTGAGTCTAAATCAGGCTGTTAGAGTGCTAATTGTGTTTTGTTTTTGTGTGTTTTGATTGCGAAAGGAAGTTAAAATGTTGCTAATGGTCCTCTTGTGTCTTGTAAAAAAATGTGGACAAAGGGACATAGAACAGTTTTTTAGCAGTGGAGGAAATATAGAGGCACGTGAGAATTCTGTCCCTATAGATGCCTGATAAATTAATCTGGCCTACTAATTAATAGAGATCTAAATTTACCAAAGAGCTATAAGAATATTAATTCTTTTTTTTTGCAACATACAGATGAGGTCAAACTGATCCAGATCCAATTTATTTGCAGCGAATATAAGTGACTACATTAACTGATGCAATAAAAACATTCAAATTAAGAAATATGTGCTCCAATAGGAAATTACACCCAGATCCTTCCTTCCTAACATTGTGATATTATTATTTCATACATACATGTTAATACCCAATAGTGGGCAAAACATCACACAGTCTCCGGGAAAGCTAACTGGGGGGAAACAAAAATGTCTGTTTTGCTTGTGCTGAATAGGGGAGCATTCTCTTATTTTGGACGCTTCTTTCCTACATACTTTTAAGTTATTTATTTAAATGCCAAAGGTACAACCTAAAAAGGAATATTGTGATGGAAGAGGGAGGACAAAGTGAATGAAAAAAGATGATGATTAGTATAATGCAAATATATCAAGTACTGTGGATGCATGGAAAAAGATAAAAATAATAATATAATTTTATAATTTTTTCTGCATGTTTAATTGATCCACTCCGTGCTCAAAACAGAAGGTACTGGCGATTAGTATGTTCTTGTAAATATATCTCTGTAACAACAAAATGAGAGAAAACGCATATAGTGTAATTATGTATAGCTAGACATCAATGATCGCGAGAGTGGTTCACCACCTCAGATCGCTGGAAGTGACAAGCCCCCTGGTGACGCCCCGGTGGCAGAGTCAACCTTGGTCCCCAGATCCCCTCACACTGTGATACCAGGACCCTCTGCTATTAACAGACGATCAGATGATACTCACGGATTCCATGGGTAATCCTCATCCCATGCTACAAGAAGGACATCTCTCTTTAGTAGCCTGGAGCCTTTCGGGGGTGTTTAAAGCACCGATGACTTATCGTCAACGGCTAGAGATATACTCTGGCACTGCAGACACTGTCAGACACTGCACGCCTATGTACGGCTACGGCCATGCTACAACTACCTCTTCCCGACAATTATTGGTGTCCTCCAAGCCACATGGGCAAATCTCGGTTACCACCTTGAGCTGAGCCGCTGGGTACGATGGCTTTTATCTCTTGCCGGGATTGACCCTTCCTTCGGTGCGCACTCGGTTTGGTGTGTGGTGGCCTCTTCCGCCTTCACAGCGGGGGGGCCTCCTTATCAAATATATTGCTCTCTGCAGACTGGTGACGAGAACCCACCTTTCGGACATTTTACTCTTGCCCATCCTCCATTGCCACTTTCTTTCTATTATTATCTTAGCGTTAAAAATGCAAAATATGAAGCCTCCTGTCATATGATAAAATTGAAGATTGTGCTAGCTTTAGTGTACTAATAATCTTAATGTAATGTAACTGGTTTCTGCCACCACCTTTGCATGTCTCTGAGCAAGGGAGTTGCTTGGTGCAAAAAGACCAGGTGCTTCAGCCCTGGGGTAAATCTAATGTCCCACACAGATATATTCAAATATACAAAGAGAGATCCACTACCACCAAGGTTGCCAAATGTGTCAGCTCTTCCTGTAATAACAATCCTCAATTACATCCCCATCCATAACATCAAACTTATAATGGGTTCTAAAATTTTCTCCAAGATTGATGGGATTGTCAATCTCTCCTTGAAGCAACATGCATAGAACTATAAATCTTCATAAGATCTCGATAAAGTATTTCTTGTTAAACCTGAAACATGTTGATACACTTTGTTGTAGGACACCTGTCTTCAGGGATCATACATACATATGCATACGTTTGCTCTGAGGGTTGAATAAATGGATTTCCGTTTTAACATGAACTGTTTACGTCCTGCTCATTGGAGTTTACCTAGAAGTTTATAGTTCATATTTTCACACACATACATTGACTTACATACCTAACCTTAAAGCCTAAGTGTTCTGTGAATCACATGATGACTATAGTTGAGCGAACCCGAACCGCAAAGTTCGGGTTCGTACCGAACATTAAGTTTTTTGGACCCCGGACCCGAACACGGACATATCACTGTATGTTCGGGTTGGAGTTCGGTGTTTGGCGATTTAATGACGCGTGTTGAAAGGCTGCAGGGCAGCCAATCAACAAGCGTTTGACTCGTGTGCCCTTAGAAGTCATCACAGCCATGCCTACTAATGGCATGGCTGTGATTGGTCAGTGCAGCATGTGACCCAGCCTCTATATAAGCTGGTTACTTAGTATTATTAAATTGTGCCCCTACTCGCTATACCGTAAGTAGGGGCATGTCTATTAAACAGTGAGCAGCCTTTGGTATGATATGACCAGGAGAGATGCTGATCCACAGCATTGGTCACAGGAGATTGACAGTAGGCGCCCTCCTGTCTCAACGTCCTAACCCAGAGAGCTCCAGGCATCCGTGCGGGTATTTCTCGAAGAAATTGAACCCGGCGGAATGCAATTACCAGATTGGTGATAGAGAACTTCTAGCCATAATTTTAGCTCTCAAAGAATGGAGGCACCTTCTTGAGGGTACTTCAGTGCCAATCCTCATCCTCACAGACCACAAGAATCTTACATATCTTTCCGAAGCTAAGCGTCATTCCCCCCGGCAAGCTAGATGGGCTCTCTTCCTATCAAGATTCAATTATGTGGTTTCTTACTTGCCCGGTACTAAAAACATTTGGGCTGATGCCTTGTCTTGACAGTTCTCTCCTCCATCTAGAGAGGAGATAACCCCTACTCCTGTGATTCCTCCGGACCATATACCAGCCACCATCCATACAAACCTCACCTCACCCCTAGGCGAGGAGATTCTGGCTGCACAAATTAATGCTCCTCCACGGCATTGGAGGAACATCTCAGGGAACTCCGTTCCACTTGGGTGCAGGTTCAGAACTCTTTGCAACGCGCAATGCAGAACTGCAAACTCCAGGCTGACCGCAGATGCCTTCCTGCACCTACCTATCAGGTCGTAGAGAGGGTCTGGCTGTCTTCTTGCAACCTACGGCTCCGTGTTCCCTCACAAAAACTGGCACCCCGATACGTTGGGCCATTTTGTATACTTCGAAGGGTTAACCCTGTAGCTTACGCACTTGACCTTCCTGCTAACATGCGCATCTCAAATGTATTCCATGTTTCCCTCTTGAAAGCGTTGATTTGTAATCATTACACCACCTCAGTGCCACGTCCTGTTCCGGTTGACAATCATGAGGAATATGAAATACGCAGCATCATTGACTCACGAGTCTTCAGAGGACAGATCCAATACTTGGTGCACTGGAAAGGGTACGGTCCAGAGGAACGCTCCTGGGTTCCAGCCTCTGATGTCCATGCACCATCCCTCCTTCATTCCTATCACGCCCGCTTCCCCATGAAGCTCGGACCCACCAGCAGAGATGGGGGGAGTCGTTGAGGGGGAGGTACGGTCAGGGTTTCTTTGCTGTTTTAAACAGCAACCCTTTCTGTTTCAGTGACTGAGTTTTCATCTGTAATTACTATCAGCTCCTTCAGCATGTTGCCACGGTTACTCACCTGAGAGTAGTAATCAACCCTGCTGCTAATCAGTTCAGCCTATTTAAGCAGCAAATCCCAGAACCTCCTTGCCCTTGCGTGGTTTCCTGTTCCCCAGAAGTCTCCTTGTTCCTGTGTTTCCTGTTTGTTCCTGGTTCCTGACTCCGGCCTTGTTCCTGACTCCGCTGCTCTCCGTGCTCCTGATCCTGGCTTGTCTGACTACCCGCTCTGGTGAATCTGCTTGAGGGATGATGTCAGGGAGTTTACCGCCCGCTTAACCACCGTGGAGCAACTTACCCACGCACAGGCAACCCAGGTGACGGACCTTCAGACACAGGTGAGGGAACTCACCACAGCCCACACTACACTGTCCCAGCAACTGGTTGCCATGGAGGATAAACGCAGATGGAAGCATATAAAAATCCGAGGTATCCCTGACACAGTGACCCCGGCAGAGTTGCCTCATCTCCTCCGCAGGCTTTTTGCAACCTTGCTGCCACCTAGACAAGCTAAGGGGATACAGCTAGATGGCATGTTTCGCCTACCCAAACCACCGCAGCTCACTGGCACCACTACTGGGGACCTCTTGGTCAAACTACAAAATGGGCAAGACAAAGCAGCACTCATGAGTGCCATCAATGGGAAGAATCCCTATAGATTTGAGGACATGGACATATCATTTTATTCAGACCTATCCCACACTACCCTGCAATGGCGGAAATCCTTTCGTCCCCTGACGACTTCACTGGCGGCCAAAGGGGTGACATACCGCTGGGGACCGGCCCACGTGCTCATGATACAGCACCAGGACACTGAACACCGAGTGACTGATATCGCAGAGATGGACACTGTACTGGCAAAACTGGGTCTCACTACACCCTCCCCAACTACAACTACTTGGGACCCAGCCAATGTCGTTCCGTTTATCCCACATCAGGGGGCGCTTCGGAGAAGACAACCTCATGAACCACCACCTCCAGTATAATCTGGACAACAAGTCAACTATGTCTTTGTTTTCTAACATGTTTCAGTTTTTGTTAGTAGGGCTCATGGGCATCTATTATAGACACTGGGTCTGACCTGGGAAGCTGGCTCCAGTATACCAACTAAACCCCCCCCCCAACTCCAATTGACTCCCAGCCTATCTTAGTTTAACGACCAGGAGTTGTATTACACACTACTTAAACACTATGTATCTCTCCGCATAATTTACCTAATGGCCCCTCTGACGGCCACTCCAAATTCACAATTTTACAAGCTGCTGCCTTTATACTAGCCTCTCACCAAATCAAGATGGTTACCAGCATAGTTTAATAGCTATTTTTTTTTGTATTTTTTTTTAAGCCTGAACCTAATTTTGTTAGCATACTGTTACCTTAGGCTAACCTCTGCTACGACCTCGCAATGAAACTACATAATGAGTACCTAAGCTAAGGCATTGTTTAACATTTCTCATATAACAGCCTACCCAGATAGGCATAGCTATCGGAATAGTTTGTTTCATTTGTTTTTTCTCTTACAAAACAAAAATGTGCTGTATACTCATATGCCATGTTATGTTTTAGCTGTTCGTTGCGTTGCTGCTTGTGACTGCTATTGTGGCTGAACAAGCCTATTGTTATACCATGCACAACAAAAATAAAGAATAAAAAAAAAAAATCAGTTTTCACCCATGGAGGGCTCCGCGCAGACTGAGCTCTGCAGGGCGGGGGAAGGCTTATAAAGCCTTGCCCCGTCCTGCAATTAGGCTCAGAGCACTCTGATTGGTGGGTTTAAGCCATCCATTCAGAGTGCTCTGACAGGTAAATGAAGAGACTGACAGGTAAGTCTCTACATTTACCTGTCACAGCACTCTGATTGGTTGGCTTGAAATCCACCAATCAGAGTGCTCTGTGTTTTTTTACACAGCGTGGGAAAGTTCTTTGGAATTTTCCCACGCTGTGTAATTTGACTCATAATACTCTGATTGGTTACTTAGTTTGGGTCCCCATTGACTTCAATGGGGTTCGGGTTCGGGGTCCAATTCGGGGTCAAGTTCGATCCCGGACCAGGTGTCTGCTCAACTCTAATGATGACACCAAATACTTAAAAGAATTTGGTATATGATCTTTTCGGAAATGTATATTTATAAATTCCACACTGACTGTATTAACCCCACATCATGTTGTATTAACCCCACAATTCAAACCCAAACTTGTAGAATTTAACCACAAACCTTGCACCCACATTAATATTCCCACAATGTCTGAATAATTAGCTCCAAGCCTAAAGTCCTTTAAAGGACCACTCTAGGCACCCAGACGACTTCAGCTTAATGAAGTGGTCTGGGTGCCAGATACCTCTAGGATTAACCCTTTTTTTTATAAACATAGCAGTTTCAGCCTAGGTGTTCTTTAGATATGTGGAGTGTTCAGCGCTAGCCTCCGTTCCCCCCTTAAGTAGATCCCACCCACTCTTTTTAGGCTCCACCCCCTCTGCTACCTGGTATATCAAGAGGTGGTGGGATCTACTCAAGTGGGTGTAGCTTAATGCTGCACACCCCGCCTATCTACAGATCACCTGGGCAGTCCTCACTCCACCAGGATCGGCTCGGTGGAGCCCAGTAGGGCTGGTCATCTCTACAACAATAAAACTCACCATAAAGTGATGTGTATCACGTTATCACAGAGATAAACCATAAAACCCATAATTAGGTATAACAAAGGCCGTCTGCGCCGAGTGAGATCTTACTGAAAGAAGAGAGACACAGAACATACTGAAAGAAGAGAGACACAGAATGGTGCATTGCAGACCCCAGGTAACAAGTCAAGACCGGTAGCAATTGGTGTAGTTGTATCTTCCTTGAAGAATGGTAGAAATATCACATTGCTCAAAAGCGAAAACAGAACAGAATTGCACCTGCCCAAGGCATAGTAATGTGGATATCATTTATTCTGAGGAAACAAAATACTATGAGTTACCTATAAAGAACAGATCAACAAGAACACAGGGCAGACCGTGGGGCTGTCTTCGTTGCACTGAAGAGGTGCATATTTTAGACCACCAGAGTGGGGTTTTAGCCAAAGAAGCACAGTCTTCAGATTCCAGTGTTTTTATTGTAGTATAATTCAAAAGAAGTGAGGGGGTGTGCAGGGAACGTTAAACTCACTGTACGCTTCACTACACCTGACTGGAACAAACAGGCCCTAACCTGCTACAATGTCCACAGATGTCACTTCTGTTAATTATCACTTATGGCTGAAAGCATTAAATAGAATATGAATGAGAAGGGGGGGAGCCTGGGATCTCCTCATTGAAAACCACCTCCAGTTATACGCCTCATACAGAGAATGCAGAACACAACTCCCATCACCACTGATGCTAAGCCTGATTAGAGTTGACTGCATATCAAGCAACCAAAATACACATACTGTACACTGCAGTTGAATTGTTGGCCAAGTTGAGAATTAAAAGAGTTATAGTTTACAGCAATTCCAGTGTTCATTCCAGTTTAGGGGACTATTCACAGGGGCTAGACAGTACCCACCTGTGCGCCCACTTACCATATGCATGAAGGTTACAAGTGAAAGATCTTCCCTCTAATGATTTCGATGTCAAAGTATCGATGATGACATCACTGTCACTGTATTAAACACCACGTTTTGGCTTTTCAGTTCTAATACTGAATCACCCAGTTGCGGGCAGGAGTGCCCAGGACACGGCTTACCTGCAAGGGCTAAACCATTTCACAATGGTTTAACCCAGGATTTGGATGCTCTCAGCCGATCGCTGGCTGTCCACTGGAAGAAATAGAGCATACCCTTTTCTTTCACTTGGCACCCAGTTATAAGCTAGGTAGGATATAGGTTTCTCGTCCTGGCATTATGACGCCAGGACAAATTATACTAGCAGGATACTAGCACGCTCCGTTATTCCAGTGTTGGGTGTGCAAGGTGAAACAAATATTGCCTTCTCCTCCGATGAATGAATGTTAGGAGACAGATTGATGTATGGCCGGTTTCTCTTTTTATTTATTTAAGACGATAACCTTTAAAAAAAAAAACACTATCTTTATATTTTCATTATAGTGATCAACTGTTTAGTAGACCTCATACCTATCACAGGTTGATGTAACTAATGATATGATGTGTTTTGTATTGAATAGAGATACAATATATAGTAATCCATTTTTATACACGTGTGACAATTGTAAAGTTATAACGCTGTGTTTTCACAGATACTTATAAAAGTTTGGTTTTATGCGTATTTGTTTATTTTCTTCTTTTTAACTAATAGAGGAGTCTTGCACTGCAATGTGGTTTTCCTGTTTGAGATGTGAAACTAGATTGGTACCCTGCTCAGAGCTCTAAGTAGTCTCTATAGTCACCAGAACAACTACAGCTTTTAAGAGAAAATGCAGTGTTTAAAGAACAGCCTAGTGATAACTCCACTGGCCACTCCTCAGATGGCTACTATAGGTGCTTCCTGGGGCAGTGCTGCATAGTGTGACTGAGATTCAGTGTCTCTACCCTCTGCATTGAGACACTGAACTTTCCCCATATAGATGCATTGATTTAATGTATCTCTATGAGGAGATGCTGATTGGCCAGGGCTGTGTTTGACTTGTGCTAACTCTGCACCTGATCTGCCTCCTTGACAGTCTCAGTCAATGCTGTGAGAAAGCATTGTGATTGGCTTTAAACACCACATCTGATAATGTCAGCCAAGCAGGCAGATCAGGGGCAGAGCCAGCAGGAAGAGGCAGCAGACTGTATTAAAAGTAAGATTTTACTGTACTTAGGAGGGCACGGGGGGCTAGATAGTGTTTTTAACACTGTAGGGTCAGGAATACATGTTTGTTTTCTTGACCCTATAGTGCTCCTTTAATCTGACTCAAGCATGGTCTAATACAAGAAAATGTAGTCTCTATACATCACAGAATAGAAACAGTTAAACAATGTGAATGAGAAAAAACAAAGAAATAGCAAGACTTATTGGCAATACCTTGCAGTATCTGTATGTGTAATAACATCGACTTGACTCAGTCTGTGTGATCAGCTCCGAGGTTCCATTGCACAAGTCATTACTGACAAGTGAATGGAAAGAGAAGGTAAAACTTAATAAAGAGAATAGGGGGAAGGAGATAGGGGAAAAAAATGTGGTAAAAAGGGTAAACTAAAAAGCAGAACTTTAGGCGTGAAAATCAAAGAGAAAAAGTGAGTGAAAGGCAGGCGTTTTAGGGAGATCTCGTAAAAAGAGAATCAGTCTCCATGATGAATGGGTCAATCCAATCTAAAACGTAATTATTAAATTAGCTTTTTGGCTCCAGGAGAGGGGAGGTAGTCCAGAGAGTAAAACCAATGCTTGTTGTTGACAAAGTGTGAGGCCTAGACCAAGTGCTCAAACTTCATAGACTGTGGACTCCCAGACACATACTATGCTGTCTAGTTGTATAGGTCAGTACAAAACGCGTAGGCCGTTGCTCGTGTTTGTATTGTAAACCCAAAAGTGGGGAACTAAAGAATCAAGTTCAGGTTGTGAGATCCCTAAAGTTCTCCAAGAGTATAGAAAACGGGGGAAAGCTCTGTAAATTTCCAAATTACTCTGTACGGTAATTTCCTACAGTGTACGACTTTCAGTTATTCCTATCAAATAAGGACCATGCTCCCCACTCCTTGGAAAAACCTTCGGCAAATGCCACACTTTGTGGGAATCCTGGCATTCATGGATATAAGCATTTGACACCACAGTGTAAAGCGTTTGTGTGATGTCTCCTTTAAACTGGTAAAGTGGAACACTTGTGTGTAAGAATCCCCATGTTAAATTCCTCATTCTGCATATGTAATACTCTCATGAGAAAATTATTTGGAACTCAACCGCAGGTGAAAAAAAATAATAATAATTGGATACTGTCACTTTAAGAAAATATATTTTATTTAAATAAAGAAATGTAACCTTGGCAGTCTTCTGCAGCAATAATGTTTTAAAACCATAATGCATAAGATATGGGGATCTTGTTTAAGTATAACTTCACAAGAAAATAGTAATTGGTTGCAAATGGAAATAAGGAATGCTTAATTAGCAGCAAGCAGTATAGTCCATTATACGTCAATATAAAGTTGACAGAGTAGGTGATTCCTGTAGTACTAATTAACAGTCTTTTAACTTGAGGAAATATACTTGTTAACTAAATATATCCTGGTATCAGAAGTGGTTGTAGTCATTAGACTCAAATAACAATATTTAACATTTGAGCAATTTCGCAAATTACATTCAATAGAGATAGCAAGGGGAATCCCAGGGGCAGACTTTAGTATTCCTTATCCTTCCCAGATAACTTAAGGTAAGAACCAATTAATAATTGCAATCACTGGAGAACTTATCTCTCCTTTCATGAATGATGGGAGTTGACGTCCTTTCCAGAGTAGAATAATAAAGTAAGAGAAGAGAGGCAGGAATCCGAAGTTAAGTCTGTTCCTTGAGAGGGAGTAGAGCGTAGTCAGGATCAAAGTCAGAGGTTCGGTACGCAGGAAATCAGTTTAGCAGAGCTCTGTAGCACAGCGGCAGCAATGTAGCAAGAAGCGAGAGCACATCAAACCAGAAAGATTGATTGAGCCATTTGGATGCGGTCGCGGCTTCCTTTTGAAAGGAAGCACGTGACATCAGATGCATGGGCGGAGACTGAGCGGCGAAACCCGGAAGTCGTACGGGTAATGCCGATCAGGATTAATTCAACATGGAGGAGTTCCGAGACAATATGGAGGAATCCTGACAGCATATTTGTGCTTTGAGGTAAAAAAGGGTACATGTTTGTCATGTAAGATTAAATATAGAATTAAATTGCATTGAGATGGAGGGTACGTGTTCTAAGGATGCTTTTGATGGTTCAAGGTAAGGTATGTTGGGTATGATAAGAAATGCAGTAGTGTCCGGCCAATGTCAGGCATGTAAGTTGCCAATGGAGTGATGTTCTTTAGCCCAGACTTATGCAGATCAGGAAGTATATTGTTTAAGTGGCCTTTGGTGGCAGCATGGAAGTCCAGGCTAACCATTGGGGCATCCATGTTCTAGGATCAGTGGTTAAGAGTATTTGGTGCTACAATCAGGACTGGTGCTAGGATTTTTAGTTACACAGGCGAAGATGCATTTTGGTGCCCCCCACCCTCGTTTAAAATAAGGTTCATACAAACACAGAAATAATCATACAGAGACATACAGACACAGACAGAGACATACATGCATACAGAGACATGCAGGCATATAAAGACATACATACAGAGGCATACCGTCATACAGACACATACATACATACATAGACATACAGAAACATACATACAGAGACATCCAGGCATACAGACACATACATACAGGCATACAAAGACATACACGCATACAGAGACATACCGTCATACAGACACATACATATATACAGGTATACAGAGACATACAGGCATACAGACACATACGTACAAAGACATACAGGCATACAGACACATACATTTGTACATACAGAGACATACAGGCATACGGACACATACATTTGTACATACAGAGACATACAGGCATACAGAAACATACAGACACATACATTTTGTACAGACATACAGGCATACAGAGACATACAGGCATACAGAGACCTACATACATACATACATACAGAGACATACACAATTACATACTTACATCAGTTCAATCTTGTCCCCTGGATGCATGCTGTCTGGCTCCTTGGAGTCCTGTCCTGCAGCCCAGCCCCATCACAGGGCGCCAGCCACGCTGTGTGGTACACAGGGAGCAGGGATATGATGTCATTCATATCCTCGCCCCCTCCACACAGCCTGCGGCAGACACCAGGGTAGGTGCAGTGGCGTACATGACCCATGGGGCCCCAGTGCGCAAATTGATCCGTGCCCCCCCCCCCTCGCGCTTACTCTGCGCGGGCCGGGGCCGCAACACATGGCGGCGGGCACCTGGTCGCAGGGGTTGCAGGGCTGTGACCCCTGCGACCGCGGTATGTACGCCAGTGCATGCAGATGCACACACACTTAAAGGACCACTACAGACACCCAGATCACATCAGCTCAATTAAGTGGTCTGGGTGTCAGGTCCCTCTAGTTTTAACTCTGCAGCTGAAAACATAGCAGTTTCAGAGAAACTGCTATGTTTCACCGAGGGTTAATTCAGCCTCTAGTGGATGTCTCACTGACAGCCTCTAGAGGAGCTTCCGCTATTCTAAAACACTGAACGTCCATAGGAAAGCATTGAGTAATGCTTTCCTATGGGCGGTTTGAATGCGTGCGCGGCAAGAGCATTCGGAGCTGAGAGGCGGAGGAATCCCCAGCGCCAAGGGAGAAAGGTAAGTGCTGAAGACACACACACACTCTCACGAACAGATGCATACACACCAGCTAACGGACACACATTTACTGACAGACACACTCAGTGACAGACATACATACACACTCACTTACAAAACATACACTCTCACTGACAAACACACACTCACTAACAGACAAACAGACTCACTAATACACACACAAACACACTCAGTAAGAGACTCACTAGCAGACACACACACTGACGCTCACTAGCAGACACACACACTGACACTCACTAGCAGACACACACACTGACACTCACTAGCAGACACACACACACACACACACTAACACTCACACTAACACGTTTTTTTTTTTTTTATTTAATCCCCCAGCCTCCTTACCTTTTTGGAGTGCTGAAGGGATTCCCTGGGGTCCAGTGGTGCTGCTGGGCTCCTGGGCGGGTAGGCAGGCTGGCTGGCGGGCGGGCGGGCGGGTAGGCAGGCTGGCTGGCTGGCGGGCGGGCGCGAGGGAGCACTCTCCCATGTGTGCTTCCTCTTCAGCTCCCTCGCGCACCGCGTAGGGATGCCGGAGCCGGAAGATGACGTCATCTTCCGGCTCCGGTATCAGTATGCGGCGCGCGAGGGAGCTGAAGAGGAAGCACACATGGGAGAGTGCTCCCTCGCGCGCCCGCAGAACCGGGCGCTCGGCCACGCTACAATAGGTCGTCGGTTGGAGGGGAGCGCAGTGCGCTTCCCTCCTTCCGGTCACCCTGATTTTGCGCCCCCAGGGCAGGTGCGCCCTAAGGCGGCCGCCTGGGCCGCCTTATGGTAGCGCCGGCCCTGGCTACAATTGTCCAATATGTGTAAGATAACTTTCTCAAATGTGTTTGAACACACTGCCTTTCTTTCCTGCCTCAACAAGCTTTGAGAGAACCACAATAGGGGTTGGAGAACAGCACCCAAAGTTTGGTAGATGGTCCGGTGCTATCAAACTAGTACCCTAAACAAATGTGCGGCTGGGTAATTCACTTCTGTGTCCATGAGTGCTAAGCCTCCTTTGTGTCTCGACAGGAATATGAGAGTATGCCAGTCTATGACATTTAGTATCCTCCTATGAGCCACATAATGTAATGAAGATGAAGGTCTTTTTAAAAAGGATACGAGGTCTCTCAATGGGTTGGGCTAAAACAAATGTAGGTGTTTGGGCACAGTGCCATCTTGACTATATTCATCATTCCAATTCCTACAGCCTCTGGAGGCATTAACATCCGTTGGAAAATCTCTCTCTCTTTTTTTTTTTCTTCATGGAAAAAAAAAATCTAACAACGTATGTATTGATACAGAGCACCGAGTTTGGGGGGATAGGATTTCAATATATAAGTCAAATAAGAGATTTGGTTCTAACCAAATATCAGGGTATTTATTGGAACTCACTGCGTCAATTCTACAGTTCTTTACACTTCCAGAGAAATGGGAAGTGCAATCACAGGGGGATCGGGTAACATAAACAACCGAAGTGACGGTAGGATTAAGAGCTGTAAGTCTAGAGTATTCAAAAGCAGATCTGTAACTTGAACTACCGTCTTTATAAAGATGTGTGATTGAAACTGGCTTGTTTGCAGGTTATAATAGAAGGCTATCATGTTATGCATGACAAAGTCCTTTTAAACTGGTTCTTAAAAACTTACAATTACTGAACCTTCTATTGACTGTAATTAAAACAACCCAGTATAGGCTGTTACATTATATTTATATGTACACAAGCTCTTTAGAATTCTAGCTGTTTCTGTACCTTTAATTATATGGTTTGTGTAGCGGATACAGTTGAACATCTATTGTGTAAAAATATTTCTAAACATACAACAATTTACTTCATCATTTTGATTTGGCTGCTATCGTGCACTATCCCATCCTATGTACGGTACTAATATGTCAGGATATGTGATATACTTTACAGACTACACACGCAAGAAAAGATTTCTTGACACCTACACTTATATTGCTGACAATGCTGTCAGTTATACACATGCTTTGATTATCACAATTCTAGAGCCCACTCTAATTGTATTCTCATTTCTAATAGAAGTTTCATTAAATATTCACAAAATTCAACGTGAATTTCAAATCTAAGATGAAAATAGAATAGCTGGAAAAATTATCTAATCTAGTTATGCTTTCAAATTGACCTTAAAGGGACACTATAGTCACCAAAACAAGTTTAGCTTAACCCCTTAAAACCGGAGGGCGTACTATTACGCCCTATTCTAAGCGTCTCTAAACGCCGCAGGGCGTAATAGTACGCCCTCCGTTTTTTTTTTTTACTTACCCGGTCGCCGGCGATCGCGGTTGGGGGGACTCCCAGGGAGCCCCCCGCGGCACGTCCTTCCTCCTGGGAGCCCCCCCGGCCATGTGAGAGTGAGGTCCTTGGGAGGACCTCACAAAAGTCACAATCACATGGCCAGGTTAGCTGCCTGGTGCATTGCCAGCAGGGGGACTGCCTGTAATGACAGTTAGTCCCCCTGCTGGCTGGAAATAAAATAAAAGAAAGTTAATAAGTGTAAAAAAATATATATATACACATATACACTCACACACATACACTGTCTAGGTGTATTTTACTATTAATATATATATAAGTATATATATTAATATCAAATTACACGTAGACTGATACTGATTAAATATATATATAATTTTGTTATATATATATATATATATATTTATATATAGTATAAAAAAATATGTAAATACGTAAAAAAAATGAAATTAAAAAATAATTTAAAAAAATAATTAAAAAATATATAGATGTGTGTTATTTCGTTCTAACTGTATTGTAATATTAATATATATATATATTTATATCAAATTACACATAGAACGAAATAATACATATAGCTATATACATAAATATATACGTATATATCACTATATATATACCTATATATAAAGAAAAATATTTTAAAAAAACTATATATATATATACATACATATATATACACATACGTATATATATATATAAATATATTAATTCTACATATATATTTATGTAATATTTTTACATAATTAGGTATCTTAATTAATTACAATTAGCGGGAGCTGGATGACAACCCATGCCGAAAGTATAGGGAATTTAATTTGATAGCACTATATTTAACCCTATAACTTTCCAAGACACCATAAAACCTGTGCATGGGGGGTACTGTTTTACTCGGGAGACTTTGCTGAACACAAATATTAGTGTTTCAAAACAGTAAACTGTATTATACCGATGATATTGCCAGTAAAAGTGACGGTTTTTGCATTTTTCACGCACAAACAGCACTTACACGGACGATATTATTGCTGATACTTTTTACTGTTTTGAAACACAAATATTTGTGTTCAGCGAAGTCTCCCGAGTACAACAGTACCCCTCATGTACAGGTCTTATGGGTTTTTCAAAAGTTACAGCGTCAAATATAAGGCTTGTGTTTCATTTTTTTCACATTAAAATTCGCCAGATTGGTTACGTTGCCTTTGAGACCCTATGGTAGCCCAAAAATGAAAATTACCCCTATGATGGCATACCATTTGCAATAGTAGACAACCCAAGGTATTGCAAATGGGGTATTTCCAGTCTTTTTTAGTAGCCACTTAGTCACAAACACTGGCCAAAATTGGCGTTTTTTGCATTTTTCACACACAAATACTAATGCTAACTTTGGCCAGTGTTTGTGACCAAATGGCTACTAAAAAAGACTGGACATACCCCATTTGCAATACCTTGGGTTGTCTACTTTTGCAAATGGTATGCCATTATGGGTGTAAATTTAATTCCTGGGCTACTATACAGTCTCAAAGGCAACGTAACCAATCTGGCGAATTTCAATTTCAAATGTAACGTGCTATATTTGACCCTGTAACTTCCCAAAACACCATAAAAACTGTACATAGGGGGTACTGTTTTACAGGTGAGACTTTGCTGAATACAAATATGTGTATTTTATTGCAGTAAAAGCAAACAGTATTATGACATTGACAGTTAAAATGTCATGTAGAACTAAAAAAAATATATTTCATAGCTAAATATTTGATATTAAATGAAAGACCTGTTTCCCCTGAATAAAATGATATATAATAAGGGAAGGTGCATTTAATATGAAAGAGGTGAATTATTATTTTGGATCAACAGCAAAAAACAGGTGTGAGGAAGGCTGAACTTGATGGACGCAAGTCTCTTTTCAGCTATCTAACTATGTAACTATGTAATATGGTTGGACAGACATATATCGCAAATGCCAGGTTTTATTTACGTTTTGTTTTGTTCACAACGTGTACATTTGGCTCAGTCCTTAAGGGGTTAAAGGACCACTAAAGTGTCAGGAAAACAAACTCGTTTTCCTGGCACTATATAATCCTTAGGTCCCCCCCACCCTCAGGTCCCCCCTCCCACTGGGTTGAAGGGGTTAAAACCCCTTCAGCCACTTACCTTTATCCAGCGCCGGGCTCCCTCGGTGCTGGTGACCTCTTCTCCCCCTCCGACGTCAGCTCCCGAGTGGAGCCGAATGCACATGCGCAGCCAGAGCCGCACGTGCATTAAAAACGCCCATTGGAAAGCATTTCTCAATGCTTTCCTATGGACGTTCTGCGTGCTCAATGCGATTCTCGAGGCTGGATAACCCTGCAATGTAAACATAAAAGTTTCTCTGAAACTGCTATATTTAGATCTGAAGAGTTAAAACCTGGGGGAACTGACACCCAGACCACTTCATTGAGCAATTTTAGTTTATAGATAATGCCCCATGCAATCTCATTGCTCAGTTCTCTACCAATTAGGAGTTAAAGCACTTTGTTTATGCAGCCATAGTCCCACCTCCTTGTATGTAACTTGCATACATATTCTAAAAAAATAAAATAAAATCAAAATATTTAAATCATTTTAAAAGTTTTTACAAAAATATTAAATCGAGACCCTTGTTAACATCACAGCAATGGTCATGAACGTTAAAGGCAAACCTGTTAGGTGAGTTCCACTCTAACAAATTACAAATTTGCTGTCTGCAGCTTAAAGACATCTCTAATGAGACAGAAATGGGAATTCTCGTAAATCTACTCAAACTAATTGAAGGGAGCACTTCAAGCACCATAACCACTACAGTGCACTGTAGTCTCACAAAAGTCTACAATAATTTGACAAATTACTCTGGGAGTCAGGGCCGGACTGGGATAAAAATTCGGCCTGGGCATTTTTTTATCACAGCGGCCCACTAAGAAGGGGCGGTGCAGAGAGGGTGTGTTTGGTCGTCACTAACGACAAACACGCCCCCTTCTCAAAGTGCAGGCCAGGGCAGACCATGCGCAGAGCTCTGCTAAAGAGCTCTAGCATGAGAAAAAAGCCCTGTATTTGTTCTGCACAGTGCAAGCAAATTTAATAACATGCTTGCACTGTGTTTCCTTGCAACTTGTCTCTGGTGTCTCTATAAATCGATACCAGGAGACAAAAATGCCAGGAAAGAGTATCGTGCTGTGTTTGGAGCCTGCTTGTGGGATTGTGTGTGTGTATAGAGTGAGCTGATTGTGGTGTGGTATTGTGTAATAAGGTCGGTTTTAGTCGTGTTGTGTTTGTGGTGTAATGTAATGCATATGTGGCTAGGGTCTGTAAAGAATGTGTGTATAGGGGATGTAGCAAGTGTGTGCATACAGGCTATAGTGTGTGTGTGTGTGTGTATATGTGATGTAGTGTTTGTAGAGAGTGTGTGTTTAGGGGTGTAGTATGTGTTTGCTTACAAGGAATCTAGTGTGTGTATAGGGTATCCAGAGTGTGTATGTCAGGAATGTAGTGTGTGTGTGAGTGTGTATATATATATATATATATATATATATTTGGAAGTATTGTGTATGTGTGTGGTGCAGTGTGTTGGGGAGGTTCGGTGTGTATGTGAGGGGTGCAGTATGTGTGTATGATGGATGCTGTGTGTGATGTGTGTGAGGGTGCTGTGTATGAGGGTGCTGTGTATGATGTGTGTGAGAGTGCTGTGTATGATGTGTTTTGTGATAGTGCTGAGTGTGATGTGTGTGAGTCCTGAGTGTGATGTGTGTGAGAGTGCTGAGTGTGATAGTGCTGTGGATGATGTGTGTGAGTGCTGAGGGTGATGTGTGTGAGGGTGCTGTGTGTGAGAGTGCCGAGTGTGATAGTGCTGTGGATGATGTGTGAGAGTGCTGAAGGTGATGTGTGTGAGGGTGCTGTGTGTGAGAGTGCCGAGTGTGATAGTGCTGTGGATGATGTGTGAGAGTGCTGTGTGTGATGTGTGTGAGAGTGCTGTGTATGATGTGTTTTGTGATAGTGCTGAGTGTGATGTGTGTGTGAGTCCTAAATGTGATGTGTGTAAGAGTGCCGAGTGTGATAGTGCTGTGGATGATGTGTGAGAGTGCTGTGTGTGATGTGTGTGAGAGTGCTGTGTATGATGTGTTTTGTGATAGTGCTGAGTGTGATGTGTGTGTGAGTCCTAAATGTGATGTGTGTAAGAGTGCCGAGTGTGATAGTGCTGTGGATGATGTGTGTGAGTGCTGAGGGTGATGTGTGTGAGAGTGCTGTGTATGATGTGTTTTGTGATAGTGCTGAGTGTGATGTGTGTGTGAGTCCTAAATGTGATGTGTGTGAGAGTGCCGAGTGTGATAGTGCTGTGGATGATGTGTGTGAGTGCTGAGGGTGATGTGTGTGAGAGTGCTGTGTATGATGTGTTTTGTGATAGTGCTGAGTGTGATGTGTGTGTGAGTCCTAAATGTGATGTGTGTGAGAGTGCCGAGTGTGATAGTGCTGTGGATGATGTGTGTGAGTGCTGAGGGTGATGTGTGTGAGGGTGCTGTGTGTGAGAGTGCAGAGTGTGATAGTGCTGTGGATGATGTGTGAGAGTGCTGTGTGTGATGTGTGTGAGAGTGCTGTGTATGATGTGTTTTGTGATAGTGCTGAGTGTGATGTGTGTGTGAGTCCTAAATGTAATGTGTGTGAGAGTGCTGTGTGTGAGAGTGCCGAGTGTGATAGTGCTGTGGACGATGTGCGTGAGTGCTGAGTGTGATGTGTGTGAGAGTGCTGTGTATGATGTGTTTTGTGATAGTGCTGAGTGTGATGTGTTTGTGAGTCCTAAATGTGATGTGTGTGAGAGTGCCGAGTGTGATAGTGCTGTGGATGATGTGTGTGAGTGCTGAGTGTGATGTGTGTGAGAGTTCTGTGTGTGATGGGTGTGAGAGTGCTGTGTGTGAAAGTGCTGTGATGGGTGTGAGAGTGCTGTGTGTGATGGGAGTGAGAAAGCTGTGTGTGAAAGGGCTGTGATGGGTGTGAGACTGCTGTGTGTGATGGGAGTGAGAGTGATGGGTGTGAGAGTGCTGTGTGTGAAAGTGCTGTGATGGGTGTGAGAGTGCTGTGTGTGATGGGAGTGAGAGTGCTGTGTGTGAGAGTGCTGTGTGTGAGAGTGCTGTGATGGGTGTGAGAGTGCTGTGTGTGATGGGAGTGAGAGTGCTGTGTGTGAGAGTGCTGTGTGTGAGAGTGCTGTGATGGGTGTGAGAGTGCTGTGTGTGATGGGAGTGAGAGTGCTGTGTGTGATGGGAGTGAGAGTGCTGTGTGTGATAGTGATGTGTGTGCTGTGTGTGAATGTTAGAAGGGATTGAGTGTTGGGGGGGTAAAATAAAATAAAAGAGTATGCATTATGTCCCCCCCCTCCCTTCTTACCTTTAGCCTGGGAGGGGGGACCGGCATGCTGGTGAGTGGGAGGGGGTACAGGCACTCCGACGCCATCCCTGGTGGTCCAGTGGTGAGTGAACTCTAACCTGAGAGCTAGAGTTCACTCTCGCGCGATCCGGTCGTTGCCATGGCAATGCGTCGGATCTCACGAGAGGAACCCGGCGGAGCTGCAAGATAGAGCTCCGCCGGGTCCTCTACCTCCCTCCCCAGCCGCATGTCTCTCCAAGGGGGCTGGTGAGGGAGATCTCTGATAGTGCCGGCCCTGCATAGACCGGCAGGGGGGATCCTGGGACCTTCCCCTGCCGGCCTCGGCCCATGGCCACCGCGGCCCACCGGGCATTTGCCCGGTGTGCCCGATGGCCAGTCCGGGCCTGCTGGGAGTGTCCCAGGGCACTCTTAGGCTGTAGTGTTCTTTTAAAGGGGCACATCAGTAGAGAGACTGAAAGATACCGTAAATTTGACCTAGGGAGACACGACAAGTTAAGTTTGACCTATACATTCCCTCTTTTATTCCTCTCTTTCTTCACAACTCCTGTACAATGCTTGAAATGGGAAATATACAATTTTTTTCAAAGATTTGAGCCTACAGAAGAGGACAGCTTGATGAAGACCTATTTACAGGTCGAAACATTGTTTTGCTTTCCTGATCCAATAAATCTGCCTATGGCTTTAATTCCGTGAGTGCCTGAAGGTTTTTTTTTTCTTGCTATTGCCGAACAGTACAGGACTGGAATGGACATTGTCATTGAGAAGAAGTGGTCTGGTTGCCTACAGTGTCCCTTTAAGTCAACTTTGAAATTATCTACAGCCTTCTCAATGATAGTGTGCCATTTTATCTGTGCAATACAGTGTTGTTTTAAATCAGTAAAGGGGTCATTAGATTTCCTTAAAGGGTGTCTCTCTCCCCAGCACAACCCATTTCTTTCTCCTCCCCTCTAGACAATGGGTATGTGCTGCTCTCCTCTTGCAGAGTCTACAGTGTGAGAGCTAACAGCACATCACACAAAATGGACAATGAAGTTTTTATGTCTTTTACGCTTTATAGCACGCTGCTAATCCTAAAGATGTATCTCTTGGCTATAATAACAGGACAGATTCGACTCCGCAAGAAAGTAAGTCTCACTCTGTTTGCACAGGGTTTTTTTGTACAAAGTTTTTTTTTTTAATCTGTTTTTTTGCATGCTCTTCGATTTCTGGAAGTTAAAACAGAAGAGGCAGAGAGCTGTGTGCATTTCAAAACCTGCTTCTTACAGTACTGTGTAACCTCATTTGTCAGGGATACAAATTATGTACATGGGTGGTGACTTAGTCATCGATTGGAAAATACATTCTTTAGCTGTATTTTTCATATTGAGGTAAATCTTGCAAAACAAATTAAACTCTTCCAAATGTCAGAGGGGTCTCCACAGATGCACAAAATATTGCCTCTATTCCATTTCATGACACCAATGGAAACCATGAAATGGCATGGAGACTTAGTAAATGGTCCCCACCAAGGGGTTAAAAATCATCTGTTTTAGAACGAGCTAAAAAAAAACCCAAAAAAAAACTTTACCTTAAAGTGACACTGTTGGCACTTGGCAAGCAGATGTACTTGGAGTCTCGTATAGAAATTCAAATGTATTAAGTGGTGTAAAATTGTTTGACTTAAAAACCCACATTGTGATTTTTTTTATTTATTTTTTAATAATGATGACATTTATCCAAAAACCATATAAAATCTCATGCAGGTTTTTAAATAGAAATATTTTTCTAAATAAGATATATCGGAGGCTTGTTTATAACTTATTAGCTTTTGTGGAAGTCTGCCACATGGGATTTTGGGTAAATACAGCTGTTAAAAATTATATGCAGTAACGTGTTACAGAGTTCTGTGAATAACATTTGCAGTTGGCAAATAACTGTTTGTGATCTCTTGCAACCAGAGTGTTCCCCACAAAATTTCACAAGTGTATCTTTGTGTTTATTGCCAATTAGAAAGTGTTGAGTCCCTGCTTAACATAAGGCTCTATTTATTTAGCATCAATGCATTTCACAAGGGAAGATAGTCTCGGCTTTTCTAAATGCTTAACCCATTTGTTTCCATAGACTAGTATTATTATTTATTTTTTTTTACATGCAGGGGTCTCCATAAGAGGTTGAGAAACACTAGTCCAGGCTTCCCCGAACTCCAGCCCTCCAGATGTTGCTGAACTACAACTCCCATGAATCTATGAATGCAATAGATAAGCTGGGAATCATGGGAGTTGTAGTTCAGCAACATCTGGAGGGCCGGAGTTTGGGGAAGCCTGGACTAGTGTTTCTCAACCTCTTATGGAGACCCCTGCATGTAAAAAAAAAAATAATAATAATTCCTAAGTACCCCTGCTCTGAGAAAGTAATTTATAATAATTTAAATTCCAAATGAAACGTGAAGACGCTGATATTATTGAACAAGATGGATTAAAGATGGTAAAGAGTATTTTTTTAAAATATGACATAATGTGAATTATGTGTGTCACGTGTGTGGAAACTTTTAGAGTGCTGTACCTGCCTAGAGCCCCTGGCCATAAACAGGGTTATTTACTGAATTCCACATTTTTTCGCTAAATAAATCCAAATGTAAAAACAGAGACAAAAATAAAGTTAATTTGGAAAAATTCTCCAACACAGCAATAGTTACAACGTTTTGCCTCCGTTTTTCCATTCAGATTTCATTTGTGTGATGTTTAGTTATTAACCCTGAGTGTTTCACCCTCTGTCCCCTCATAGTAAGTGTGCGTGCAGGATGAGTGTAGTGTGTGTAATATGTGCAGTGTGGGTATTCAGTGTGCACCTACTGTGTGTATGATGAGCCCCAGGTTGTCTCTCCCTCCAAACCCCATAACAGCCGTATCACTTCCACTAATGTGTCTGCCCCCAAACCATCCTCAATTAGTGTCCCTGCCGCTAACCAAACCCCATTAATGTCTTTGCATTAGCCCTCCCCATTTGTGTCCCTGCCCCACCCAATTAGTGTCTCTGTCCCTAACCCACACCCATTAGTGTCCCTGAGGGCACACACTCCCAGTAGCAGCCCTGCCAAGTGCCCGTTGCAGTCCTAAAGACAGATTAAAACTGCACTAAATCAAGCTGAGCATCTTTTCAGGTGCACTCAAATAATTAAAGTCACAACATTGGGTAAAGTTGCATAAAATTGACTTATTCCACCAGAGTGTGGACCTGAAAACATTTTCTATGCATGGGGGGGGAGGGGGGGCGGGGAGGGGAGGGGGGGGAGGGGAGGTGGCGGAGGGGAGGGGAGGGGGGGAGGGGGGGGGAGGGGAGGAGGGGGGGGGGAGGGGAGGGGGGGGTGTTTAATAAGTTCCTGGTAGCCCTTTTGGGGCAAAACATTGTCGGGTCCAAATTAATTGTATGCAACTTTACAGTGTGGAGTCTTTTTTAGCGGTTTGTTCACTAAACTCTGAACTGCTAAGAGTTAACCATGGAATTAAAAATCTTCAGATAAATAGTCGAATTGGAGAAATTCTCCATGTTCAATGTCATCGCTCAATGCATGGACAATGCTTCCCATAAAGTAGCAATGGATTCAGAAGCATGTACCCTGTGTCCTTTTTGCATCCGATTTGGCCAAGTTATCAGGACTGATGAGTATGAGACGTCTGTCCTGACACTGGAAAAAGTTTTTATTCATTTTTAAAAGTAGGCCTGCATCTAAACTTTCAAATTTAATTAGAAAAGGAATTATTATTATTTTTCCTTTTTTGTATATCTAGTTTTTATTTTGTTGTTAATAGAACAGAATTATAAGAACATCAAAATAACCTTGCAGGTCCCAATGCAGTAAAAACGTTTGGTCTTGCAGGACCTTTACAGAACAATCAACATCATACATTAGTAGTTGCGTAAGTGAGTCTGGTGAATTTTGCTCGTCCTATCTATTTTGTGGTCATGTGACCCAGTTTCCAGCATAGTTGCATACTAAGGGCTCTATTAACTAAAATTGGATAAAATGGGTATGTGAGTGTGTACAGTTTCCCATGGGTCCCTCCAGCCCAGTCGTCACTGCGGTTGCACTTTATATTATGCGTAAATGAGCTCTGGGTAACAGTGACAGGTCGTGAGGGGTATGGGTTTCCTTAAACCACGGAACTGTCGGCTCACAGCGTCTCATCTGGTGTGTGTATGTAGGCACCTGGGTCGAGTCAGGCGTGTGGTGTCTGTATATGGAAGTTTCAAGGCAAGTATGGCTTATTTGTCAAATGACTTAAGAGATGTGGTACTGGAGCATGTAGCCGAGAGGAGTAGGTTACGGTGAAGGGAGAGTTGGGAATGGTGATTTTAAAAGTTAAACTTTTTTTAATTTATTTTTTTAAACGTACTACTAATATCAGGGTGCTCATTTAAAGGAAAACTATAGTCCCTACTTACCAATCATTATTTCAGGACTATACATTCCCTTCTGTCCACCTCCCTTTGCTAATGAAAATTTAAAGATCAAAAGAGACTACTCCCCTCATTTTCCAGTCCTGGCACTCCTCTGCTGCAGCCACCCGCTCCGCCTTTTAAGTCATCAGCATGCTTCTAATCCATTGATTCTGATAGAGGATGGATTGGAGGTATGCATGCGCGGTCAAACACCTCAATCAAATGCTACTATTGGCAGCATTTTATTCCCAGACTGAGTTCTGGAAGAGTAGGCGCAGTAACGGAGCTTCCTGTACCCCAGCAGGGTACCTCCGCCAAGGACCGCTTCCTAGCTGGAATAGGGGATAAATTGCAGCACTTCTGCCCACAGTCACCATGGCTTGACTGCGGTCCCAAAACTGCTCTCCTGGAGCCAAATGGGGAACTCGCACTGGACAACACTCAGTCCTGGGAGCTCTAGTCCTTACAAGGACTTTCCCTACTGAATCCTCCACACTGGAAAAGTGATTTTAGAATAGCCCTTTCCCCTCCCAGTATCCAGACGACACATAGTTCTGGGAGTTCAAGCTGGAATACGTTTAATGGCAGCCACAACTGGCCTTATATGCATGTCCCCATGCAAGGGGCACTCCCCCTGGACCTGAGAGTAAACCACAGTAGAAACAAATACACAATTACATTGGCTATCAGATCCAGGACACTCCCATACAAAACAAGATAATCCCTCCCCTGTGCCTGTGCCAAACACCCCAAAAGTACCCTAAAATAAATAAAACTCCCACAAAAGTTACATCCTCTGATAGCCCTGATCTGGGTGACCAACATATCCAAAAATCACCCAGATCAGTTCAGGAATTTCCTGAAAGTCATTTGTTTGACCGACCGCACACATGGTCCCATGCCCGAAACAGTTAAAGAGAATCTCGGCTAAGTGCCGCTGGGGACCAACTGGGCACTGCGAAGTCTTCATGCCGAAAATAGTTTTGAAAATAGTTCCAGGGCTTTCGCTGCTAAGTCCCCCTGAAGTCTATTCGTGGTTTTGGTCCATGCGAATGGTCGCCAGGGAGCTAGCGTTCGGTTCTATGCACACTATTGGAAAGTGCTGAACCAGGGGGAATAAAATATGGGTCAACCTCTGATACTCCAGCTGCTGTGTACATCCACTCCCAACACATTCATCCAACTCTGTACTGATCTAGCCAGCGCTAAACATAATCCTTTTGCAGGCAATACCTCGATTTTCTGCACAAATCCATTTCACCACACTAGTCAAATTCCGGTTAATTGTTAATCCGTGACCGATCGATTAGTTTGGGCGTAGTAACAGGAATTTGATTTGCTCATCACAGGTGAAAAGGATTTGTACACAAGTCTAGCAATAACCCTTGGATGTCCTCTCTTTGGTAAGCTGCTCCTATACTGTTAATCATCTTTTTGTCAACACACAAGGATGAACCAATCAATCTGGCCTTGTGTTTGTGTCCTTGGCCTGGGCTGCTACAGAACTGAAACTCATATGACCCTCAGCCTATGTGTTTCCGGCCGCTCCACGTTGTTTTTGAAAAGTCGCTATTCAACACCTAATATGCAGAAAGAGAGGCTAAAGCATATGCCATTTAGACTTGACATGCTTTGTTTACTGTAGAATCATGTTTTTATTATTTGCAGGATACAGTCTCTTACGCTGTCTTTACATGTTGCAGGTAAAGTAGTCAAAGGGGGTTCTTAAGAAAGCCACTGAGTGCAACGTTATTAAAGTATCACTTGTTGTAGGCATTATCCTGCCTCTTACGGAATCTTTGATCTGCTAATCTCGTTGAGTGAAAAGCTAATCCTCCTCTCAGACACAAACTCATAGCTTCTGTCTGTGAAAGGTCATGTACATCTTCTGACCTGCTCTGTATGTACAGCTATATACCATTCTCGCAAAGGATTGCTGACATCAATGTGCTTCTATTATAAGCAAAATGTTGTTTTGTCACCCATCACAATGCATGTACAAGCGTTCTGTTTTTCACAAGGTTTGAACTTTCTACGCAGCGTTCTAAAAATGTGTCCATACCCCTTCTTAGTTCTGGTGCATAGCATGTCGCTTTGGCGGCACTCAAGCTATTTTCTGCTAACCGATGTCACCGCGCATAACTAACCAGTATTTACAAGGACGCAAACCCAGAGTTACGGGGCTTAAAATAAATTCCTCTGTAAAGAAAACAATCTAAGAATTATTTTAAAACTCTTAGAAATAGATTTATATATAAAAAAAAAGTATGTCATAGGAAATACTAGAATGGTTATTCCTTAAAAAAAGAGACTATTTGGGAATTCAAAGTAAATTTCAAATTTAACATCAACTGAAAAAATTGAACATGAAAAATGACTGCAGGTCCGTTATGCAGGTCCTAAATTTGAACGTCTCAGAATTCTCACTTTACTAAATAGCCTTGTGATGGTTCTTAAAAATAGTAATCACCCTACTTATGCATCTTCGTAACCCTTTGAGGACAAGAAGAGAGGAAAATCCTATGAGATCATAACAACTCTGGTGCGTCTGCTATCGTAGAGGGATAGATAAAGTATTGATTATTCTTATTCCGTAAAAAAACACTTCTATCCATCACCACTAATGTCAAGCTAGCTGACAACTGCTGCTTAGTGACAGTAGTGATGGAGAAGTTTTTAATTCTCTATACATTGTCTGGGAGCACCAGTGGATGTGTGGTAGATGTGAGCAACACGCCTATTACCCTGAAACAGAATACCTATATTTCTCCATATCGTAAGAGCTCACTTTCAGGTGCCACCTACACCCTTCTCCAAAAATGTATACAGTTGTCTATCTGTTACTACACAATTTGAAAGGACACAAGAAAATACATTATTTTCCAATCCCTCCTGAATGAAAATAAGGACCACAATTAAAACCCTAAAAACGTAGCGGTATTCAGCAAAATTAAAAATCTATAAAATGGCACATACATGCACTTATCATACCGATGATCCGGAAGCTGCCTTCTTTCAAATCTGGCATTGACAGAGTAAGGCAAAACTGGACCAGAACGTTGGACAATATATACAGTTACATTAATAACAATTTTTTTTTTTTTTTAATGTCTGTGCGGATATTAGTAAAATTCACATGTCTATAATAGTATATATTGTTCCCAGCTGCCAAAGCAGTTTTTTTTTCTCCATCCTCCTCCCCCCTGCTCTCAATGTTAATGCTGGCCTAGTAGCTAAAAATTGAGGGTTCCAAGGATATATGTTTATAATACAGATTATGTTCAAACAGGATGCATACCATCTGTCTTCTTTCATCAGCGGTAAGACAGAGGTAAATAACTTTCATGTCTTAAATCAGAGCTTTAATATCACCCTTCATGAATGGTTAAGCAGCATCTAATGCACATTGCTTCGCCATGCTTCTCGACAACTGTGGGGTCCTCCATTGCGGGGGAGTTTGTCTTGAAGTGGTGAACTTGTCCCTGTTTTTTTTAAACCTCCTTTTGGTTGATGGCACTAAATGGGAGAAATACGTAATATATATTTGTATTTCAAATAGAGATAATCAATAGATGGAAAGCCTTCTCTGTTGATTGTCAGTTGTTGGGATACCACTCTCGTAATTTGATTTGGCAGAAAATACTGGGTGCTGTAATCCAAAATCAGCCGGAAGGACAAGAGTTGAAATCGCTTCTCTATAACTGTGTGTAATACGTGACGTAATATCTGCGAGGGAGTAGATGCACGCCACCCTGTCTGCTACGTGATAACCCCTGCATTACACATTCATGTCCGATCTCTGTGTTTAATCAAGGCTGTGATAAAAATTGTGAGTTCTGTGGGGGCTGTGTTGCTGAAAGAAAGCAGATAGGAAAGGATGACTCCCATGCACCATTAGCTAAGATGAGGAGGAACACCTATGAACACCAACCGTGCATTAAAAAACATTTTCAGCATGTCATTTGCAAACCAGAATTGCAAATTGCGACAAACTTTACACAACCATCTAGAATGATGAACTTTGTAAATGTAATACTTTCACGGTACCTGCATTTGGACCTAGCTAGGGCAGGAAATAATGGAGGCTTTCAAATAAAGTTCTCAATTAATACAATTTAAGTACAATTGCCGTACATGATCCCAGCATCCAATGCTTCCTCATTAGAAGCACTGAATTGGCGTAGGGGAGTTGAGGAGAGGGACCATCACACAGGTGGACTCCAGGTTAGTAAACCCTTTCTTTACATATATTGGGGAGACTCCTGGCCCCCCTCTGCCTTCTCGACACTCCACCATAATTAATAAATGTGTTATTTATCATCTTTGAGTGTTCCTCTGCAAAGATCGAGCTTTGACAAGGTTACTAGAAGGTCAGTCCAACTGGATGCAGAGTAGATTTTATTCCCAGAATACTTACAGGATGCCTGCTGGCACTGGAACCTGCTATTTCCTAAAACAATGAATACGCAGAGACTATTTAGCATTCCATCTGGGAGTATATGCATAGCATATGGATCTTATCAGAATACAGTAAACATTCCACGTATTTTACACATGGAGAGTCATGCAGGACATATAGTCAGAGAGGATTATTCACTAAAGTCTAAATTGTCAGCAATTCATCGTGGATTAGGCTGAACTCGATGGACGCGTGTCTTTTTTTTTTTTTTTTTCCAGCTACGTAACTATATAATTTAAAATTTTAGATCACAAATGGAAAACTCTTCCTCCAAAAAAGTCTGAATGTTTTTTTTTGTTTTTTTAAGATCGGCTACTTTGACCTCAATTTGAGAATTGAATTTCAAGCAGTTCAATCATGATTGAATAGCACTCACAGTATGTTACTAGAGGTCAGGAAGAGTTGTCCTACCTAGAATTTTGTTTTTTTTTGTGGGATTTTATTTATTTATTTTTGACAGATATCCAAATAATGAACATCGCATTAGTCTAACTAAACTATTTTACAAACCACTGTCATAAGGTTTTTCCTGGGTCTCCACTGTCCCTGTATGAGTCCTGCTAAATAATCTAGTAAATTGGGGTGCAGTTTTCTTTGGCCCTATCCAACAAGGGAGATGCACTGAGAATTGCAGAATTTATATACATTTTGGGAAAAATCTTGATGGTTAGAGCAGTGTTAATGCAACTGCCTTAGAACAGGGAAACCCGGTCAGACCACAGGTAGAACAGGGAAACCCGGTCAGACCACCTCCTTGGGCAAGACACTTACCACAAATCTACGTAGATTGTAAGCTTGTTTGAGCATCTCTCAAATATCCATTTGCTATCATTGCAAAGCGCTGCGCTATTTAAATGCTAATAATGCTGGCGTCAACATAGTAAATAAAAAAAAATAAAAAATCTTTTTATCTCAAACATCTAGTAATATAGAATCTAGGGAATCACAAAAATAATATTTTTTTTTTTTTAAATGTGTGTGTGGTTGTTGTGATGTGTTGAGAGTGAAAATGTCTTATTCTTACAAAAAGGCCTTGTGATGGCTTCTGGCCTTCAGATAACTCTATCACGAATCCAATGTGTGTCCTGAACTCTTTCTAAGGACGTTGTCACTGAAATCTATCAACATGTATACATGTATAAACCTATAAATGTTTACGTGGCTATAAATTGTTTATTTTTCTAAGTGAGAAGTCGCCAGTATGAAAGGGGGGAGGAGAAGGAGGTTGTGGGGTGGTTGCTATTTCGTACAGGAAATATCATATGGGAAAGCTATTTCTAGAGGCCCACTGTGAGGTTATAGTGGAAAAAGAGGAAAAATTCTGTACGTGTGTGTGTATATATAAGCTCTATAATCAGCACTTTCCTGTCTTCCAATCATCAAGAAGGTTCTTTCTCAAACATTCCGGTGCAAACTCCTCTTGTTTCTCAGTAGTTTGGCCAAAGTACTAGAACTCTGACATTTGAAATTTATTTTCACAGTTAAGGGAACACTGAAGGCATGAGAACACTCCTTTTGTAATGCATTATATAGGTAATACAAAAAAAAAGACACAAATAATTCTAAAGTACACTCATAAGGCTCACAACTCATGTGCGACGTGTCTCCCGCTTGTTGGCCCTAATGAAAGAGTGAGAGCAAAAAAATGGGTCGCAAGAGAATACTGAGAACGAGCAGCAGCCTGCCCTTCAGTGGGTCCCCGCTCAGTTCTCAAGCTGGTTTTTGCTCAACTTGTGCCATTACAGAGAGAACATCTCTGAAACATATCAAACTAGTCCCACCCATACAGGCAGTCCAGATCTGAAATGCCAGCAAGTTCCCTCTGCACGAGAGATACAGCAACCCCAGACGATCGTTTCAGCCTTGTTAGGCATCATCAGTGAGGCATAGCTGATATCTCCCTAGGCACCGTGAGCAAGGGGTCCATGTCTGGATTACCCTCTAAACTAATGAAAGCGTGAGATGCATTCAAGGCCTCCTGTTTTTGAAGTTTCTTTCACAGAAATATGTTTTTTGCAGGTGTAAGCTGCCAATCTGTAGAGGTCTTGCCAAGCCAATCCTAGGTGGCAAACCATTGTGAAACTAGTTTGCCTCCTCACTGGAGAACTGCTGCAAGGCACACACAAGATGATATGATGTTTGGAGTAAATCTTTAACTTTACTCTCCTAATCCTGGGAGATTGTTTGATAAATTGTGGAAAAAGAGAAACATTCTGATTTAAGAAATGAGCAGGATCAGCCTGATAGGAAAATAGTATGTCTTTGTAAAGGCACAAGCAAACAAATACTTGTTTGAGACCTAACTGAAAGGCAAGTGACCGTTTGTGCTTGTTCTCCACATTCTTATAGTCAGTTTTTTCTTTAAAGCATTTATTGACCATATCATGTACTAAGACACGTAGAGCATGTGCATGAAGGGTTATTTGGTCTAGGCCCAGAGGAATTTCCAAAATACATTCTTAATGGCATAGGTCCTATCTTTATATAGACCTTCACAAAGTACACAATTTATTATTTTAATTTTGTAATTTTAAAAATTTGTATTTTTTTAATTTTATTTTTAATAAATCCGCCTTTTCATTGTGCATGAAATAACAGGCGTGCAGAGCCACGATAGCAGCTGCAGGCTTTTCATATCATTTTTACAAATTAAAATTGTGGCAGATTAAACAGCACTTTTTTTTTTTTTTTTTTTTTTAAACAAACAAGCAAATATCTGGCTTTATGACAATAGTAGATAGATGTAGACACACTAAGCTATACAAGCCTATGAATTGTCTAGTTTAGTTATGTTTAAGATTATATTAAATGTCATGTCTATGGCATTGCAGTTCTGAGGATGGCAAACGTTAACAATTTTGACATGTTTACGACTGTGTAAATTCTCTTTTTAGTTAGGAATCAAGATGAGCCTGACTGGCCTGACAGATTGAGAGCACTGCATTAGTGGCAATGCTCTTGATGTGGGATTATTAAAAATCTTTATTGTACTTGTATTGAATTATTGTACTAACTCCATTTTAACCTTATATTGTGACAATCCTCCATTTTGTCCTCCTAACCTGACTTCTTCAATCCTCCATTTTGTCCTCATGACTTAACTTGTTCATTTTAAAACTACCTTACGTGACTGAATTTCCCAACCCAATTAGTATAGTAGACAAAGACTGTATTTCCTGCAAAGACACAGGAGTTGCTGACTACTCCCTAAACTTGTAAGATAGTATAGTTTGAAGGCCACGAGAACACAGTAGTAATGAAATGTTCTATTCATAAGAGACCTTGCACCTGGACATGAGGCCTGATATCACTGACCGTGTAAAATGACGCTCAAGACCCCCCTTGTCCCCACCCGTGTCCAAAATAATACCACCTCTTGGTGGGTGGACACGAAGTTAGTCACATAATGTTTAATCCAATTAATGATGTTTATTTGTTATTATCTGATATTCAATGATGATGTCATTTTGCTTTTAAAAAGATCTGCACAACTGTTTTCCAACCAGATTGCATTACATTTTCTGAAGTGCTTTTAACCTGAACTCCATGTGTCAGTGTGAGCTTACTTCTGCGTATACGCAATTTAATCATCTCAGATTTGGACAGGAACAGATAGACATTTAAACATATTTGTTTATTTCTAAATTAATCCACATCACTCTGTTGATTCATCATGGGGTGACAGTAGATTGCTCACGTGAGGCATATCTGCCCATAGTCTCTTTGAGCTGTAGCTTGTTGTTCTCCCTCCATGAGCCTTTCCCTATCCTGCGGTCGTGGTTTGTTGCTGGTCTTAGGCTGCTGCTGGACAGGGGATGCTGTTTGGAGGGTTGATTGATTGGGGGGGGGGGAATGCAGCATTGTGTCTAGGGCTCTGGCCCTCGTTTCTGGTAGAGGTGAGGTAGCTCAGCGCGTGGCGCCGGTGGCAGTATCTGTGATGCCGCTTTTCGCTGTGCATCTCCCCCTCCTTCTCTCATCAGCCTCTGGGGGTAGGTGTCTCTTATGGGCTCCGCTCTGCCTACTCACTGTGAGGTGCCTGGCATGTCTGTTCCGCGGGGATCAGCGGTCTGTGTCAGGCGATGTTTCCGCCATCTTAGATTGAGGTTTCAGGCCGTCTCTGCGAGGTCTCCGAGTGCGGCCACAGGGTGAGGGCTGGGATCACCCCCTCAGCCCAGGGGGGGTAGGGGGGAGGTCAGGGCCGGGTCCGTACCGGTGCAGCGTGATTATCAGGCTCCGGGTGGCAGGATAGTGGAGCGGCGGCCGTCCACTCCACTCACCGCCAAGAGAGCTCCCGCCCGTTGCAGCAGAGAACTCCCCTCCGGGGGACTAAAACCCATCAGGCAAGCCTCTCCCCGGTCCGGTTGGCCCTCAACCATCGAGGGTCGCAGTGATGGGTAAGTTGGGTGATTTAGATCGGCTTTAGTAGGCTTATAGGGTCAATGTGTGCGGGAGCTGATCTTCCCTGCGACCGCTCGGCGGTCCGGCCCCGCCCCCCGCCTTTGGTTTAAATATGTCTGTCTGCCAATTTAGTAAACTTATAAATTACTGCTGGGTTTATCTTGTGAATGTCAGCCATATTCCACATCAGGAATACATGCACAAAAGACAGAATCAATGTCTAAACACATATTGAACTTTGACAGCCATTTCCTATGACCTGAGACAGCGCATCCTACAAATGCAGGAGAGGGAGCAGTGCTCTATTACTCTATAATACACAGTTTCTTTAACCCCTTAAGGACACATGACATGTGTGACACGTCATGATTCCCTTTTATTCCAGAAGTTTGGTCCTTAAGGGGTTAAGTAAAGATAGAGTGCGTAGAGGGTGTTTGCCGGAGACGTATTGTTTATATATGCATAGTGTGGGTGTGAATGTAATTCGATAGTTGTGCTTATACACATTGTGTTAAAATGCTGTTAGTGTGTGTGTGTGAATGCAGTTTAGAGTGTTAGAATGTGTATAAATGCTTATAGAGTGACTACCATGAATGTGTATAGAACTGGAATGTTGGTATATCTTATCAATGTGTATCGTTATGATGATAAATACACCCCAGTAAGGTTGACACAAAATGTCACACATTGAGAAAAGATAGATTACTACTTCAGTTTTCAGGAGGCCTAATAGCCTACAAACCGCAAGATGAGATTATCTATGGTGTAATAAGGAGCCGAGCCCAAAAATGCTATCAGTTGAAAGTAAGGTCAGTGGAATATTATATTGCTAAGTTGCTTGAATCCGCGTATATAGAGGTTATGGGGAATCTCAAGGAAATAGAACGATACTCAAATGGTTGGGAGCCCCTGTAAAAAAGATTGAGGAAGGAAAATGCCCAAACGAACATCTAAATTCTCCAGAACTCCCAAACGTGTCACAAATCATTGCTCCAGTAATCAGACTTAAGTATACAAGTAAACTACCCCCAAAGGGTCTACTCTATGGGTCCTAATTGCTAACAAATGAGTATAAATGCCAAAACTTCTAAATCCCATCTAACTAGTAACCAAATAAAGAGGAGCGATAAAGAGGAAGTACCTCAGCTGTGGAGATGCTATAGCCCACTTGCCTCTTTGGTTAGTCATCTGTGTTATGAGGTTTATTTTTAAATAATCTAATTGCAAGGAGGTGGCTTGTAGATCCCTCCTTGTAATGAGACGAATACTGAATGAAGGAAGTTCATTGGATATTTTTCATCCATGTTTACTCAGTTGCTCAGTCATTCCGTCCATATTGCAGTTGGTTCATTAATTCGTGTTTTGTACATTTTTAACAAATTTCATGAAATACGGACAGATTTTGCATTCATCTAAAAACAAATGTCTAGGTCTAGTTTGTCATACTAACCTATGTTCTTCAGTTTACTTTGTGTATCTAGCACAGTGTGGTTTGTTGTTGTTGTACAAATAAATGCTATTAATGAAAAGAATTTGCACGTGCCAGATAACCTATTTATCTGCCTGTTACAGGGCTGAGGAGGAAAAAAGTCTTGTATAGGTCTGAAGCGTTGCATTTTATATGGAGTTCTAGGTTTATTTTTTTAACTGAGAACAAAGTGGATGAACCGATAGGCTTATTTATACCTCACTGTTCTAAAGGGGTCATGTCCAAAGTGGAGACTCAATTTAGTCTACACTCAACTCCTGAGTTCATTATCCACTGTAAGTGGCCTACTAAAAGTGGTGATTCTACAATTCGAGACTTTATTCTTAAATTGATATTTTGTACAATTATTGCAGGCCAGGTCACTAGAATGCAAGGCGCTGGAAAAAGGACCATAAGTGAACTCCTGTATGTAGTTGTCAGGACTAATAAACCACTATTATGCCTCTCTTCTTAGGCATTTGCAAATCCGGAGGATGCGAGGAGACATGGAGGTGTTGAGTTTTTTCGAGAAGACCCTGATGTGGAACGATATCGTAGGTAAGCTTACCACAATTCAAAATCCTATTCTCCATTTACAATGCAGAAAATCGTTCTCTGGTCAATAATTAAACATACCCTTCAGGATTGGTACAACGTGTACTTAGAAAATATATTCAAGTAACATCCCCTGAATGTTGGGCAAAAGTAACATCCCCAGGACGTATTTGAAAACCAGAGCAATCTGAATGTACCTTTCCTGGTTAAATACTTTGTTATTATTGTATGGCATGAGAGCGGAAGAAGCTGTTAAATTGGTCTTGTCTTCCTACTGTCACATAAATTATTTTATTTTTATTAGTAATATATTTTACTATCTTTTTTTTTTTTTTTTGAAACCTCAATATAGTTTACTATATACTGTGTGCTTAACAGTTAGACAAAATGAACAGCCAAGAACAAACTAAGTTCATTGTGTCGAGAGTGATTCGAAATTCTGAGTAGACTTATGCCGAGTTGTTGTTGTTGTTTTTTTTTCAATAACTTTATTACAAACTCACAATGAAATAACATTAAAGTGTACCTTCACACTTTCAATGAGAGAGCGTAGTTTGGGTATAACATTAGGAAACAAAATGACCAATAGTTTCAGGTTAACTTAAATGGTTTTTGTTTTGCGTGTGACTGATTATCGGACATTACCTTGCATTCGTATGTGACTCCGTTGGTTATTGACCTACCTGAATTCTTGCTGTGTTTCACCTTTTGGTCTCTGTATGTGATTGACTGCTAAATAATTAGCAGAGTTTAGTTCAAATTGCTCTCCTTTTATGTATAGAAGTGACATTTAAAGTCGAACTGTCACTCCTCTGGCCTTTACACCATAACACCTATAATTAGTGTTAACCTTTCTCCATTTAAGGCTCTATGCTATTTTAAATTTATATTAAATGTTTAGAAAATTACCTCTTAATCCAGTTCAAACAAGGTAAAACCAGAGCAAACATTGCAAATGAAGAGGTGACAGACGCACTGTTTCGTTCCTCTTGTTTGTTTGTTTTCGCTACACTGAATGTCAGGTGCAAAGGACAGAGCTTATAATAATAATAATATTTGTCAGGGTGCCAACATGGAGCCGCCCAGTAACCGGATAAAGGATTGTGGATCGCTACATTAAATTGTATTTTCCACACCTTATAAATACATATTTAGAAAATATAGGGATAAGTAAATATAATAATAAAAATCCTGCCGATTTAATTTTGACTTATCCCCAAACTGGTATTGCTCATTTAATGCAGAAATATATATACATATATATATTTGTGTACGGGATTATGGAAGGGGCGCACATTAAAGTGTGTGTAGTTTATAATATATAAGAGTCGGTTGAGGTGTGCCGAAACCGACGCGAGGTTAGGCCTGCAAAAAGAGGGCCCACCCAGATATGATGATATATAAAGAGGGTGTGGTGGGAGGGAATTTCCGAAATCGTCGAAGACAGGTGAGTAAGGGGTTTGCTGGGTTTAAATAGCCTTAAAATCCCTCCCACAACTTCAGGCATACGCCTTCTATTTGTGTACGGGATTATGGAAGGGGCGCACATTAAAGTGTGTGTAGTTTATAATATATAAGAGTCGGTTGAGGTGTGCCGAAACCGACGCGAGGTTAGGCCTGCAAAAAGAGGGCCAAAAAGTATGTAACATTTATTAAATATAACAACATCATTTAGACATATTATAGAAAGCGAGCCTGGTTTCTTCTCTGGACTTGGAATGTACCGGTTGTATGCCGAGGACTTCCAGCGTCCCATCTTCTCTACAAGATGAGTTGGAACTTGACAACTAGAGGCTGCTGTGGCGGCCCTAATACGGAATGAATGTCCCGAGAAGGAATTTGGATTGAGGCCAAGACTAATAAACGAGGAGCGAATGTATAGCATGAACTGTTTGAGAGATGTGCCAAAAATTGTACAAGCAACCATTATAATCGGAATGCACATATTATCTTGAACCACATACAATACTTACACGTATCGTAAGCCGTAGAGTACGTTTGCTTAGTATTAGTAGATAAATCTTACCTGCGTAGACACTAACTCCGGGCATGACCGATACCTTTTTGACCAGCAGAGGAATTCTGGACTGCGTGTTCTTTTATCCTAACCGTTACATTTAAGCAAAGGTCTGATGTCAGGACTTCAGAAGTGGCAAAGGCGGGGGATGCTGCAGGGGACTTGAGACGACAGGGTTTGTGTTTATTAAAGATAATTCGTTACCTGGAGCTAGTTCTCGTAGCATGCTGTGAGGAGGAAGGAAACGTAACATGTTTAAAATATGCAAAACTCAGATGCCCATGGAAACTCACGTGTAGTAGAGATGCTAACTAATGGGTACCCATAGGTGAAGATAAGGACTATCCTATAAGAGTCGAGGCCGTGCCGTCAGCCCTGTGTTTGAGAGAGGCCCTACCTATGATTTGGGCCAAGTGGACTTGTACTAACTACGCGCAGCAGGGTGTTAACCTCTTGTGGACAAGCGTTAACCTGACGTACACGTGTGATTACCTGCATTGAACCACAGCGAAAAGGACTGTAACAGGCACCTGATGGAACTAACTGTTGTGATGCGAACCGAAGAATAGAATGCAAATCCGTGACTCACCGTAGGGAAATGCTTGCACAAGAGAGGAACCTGAAAAGGAGCTTTGATTGTAGTTTAAATTCAAAGTCGATATGTGGTTGTATAGCAAGTACCCTATAGCAGTCACATGGTAGGCTTGGGATCGTAAATGCTAGTATTATAGGGTGCTTAAGGTGTTACAACCTAAACCGAAAACATCTAGCATGACCGAAAGTAACTCCTGATGGACTTCGTAAACTTAAATAACGTGAAATGTGTACGACGTCAAATGCGTGACAAATGAATTGAATGCGCATGGAGGACCCTGTGAATGTCAAGCGGGTTTGAATGGAATTCGCTTGGACGAAATGGAGGCAGAGTGGTGCCTCGATGTTCGATATGAAACAAGTGGGAATTCTGTTTACCCGGCCTAACTAGATTGCTAATATTTATCCTGCATTGCTTGTATAAGTGACGTCGATGTGATAATTAAGTGATAGTATGAGTCGATAAATGGTAATTCATAACTCAATGTACTAAAAGCCCCCAATAGGTTGCAAAGTAATAAATAGTATATCTGTGATACATGAGTCTGGAAGCAGTCACTGTATGTACGTCAGCGTCTGGAGGACCCGACGATGGTCCAATACAAGGCCTAACCTGTACAACGTGTAACGTGAAGGGCAACGTGAGACCCAACGTACGTAATTAACTGAATATATGTAAGAAATGCCTGAAATAAGTTGATTGGAGGAACCGCTGGTCTTGGTTTCTACTAGCTTGGCCTGGGCCCGTAGTGTATGTGGTATTTAAGGATCACCAGCGAGTGACAGGTTGGGGTAATATATAATTGGTATCCCTGAACTGCAATGTCTAAGTATCTAGCAAACCCTCAGCCCGTAAGAGATAACGTATTGAAAGCACAGGATTAGCCTAGTATGATAGTCCTGACATACTGTTTGCATAACTGTAAGAGTATGTAACTCACAACCGAAACCAAAGCGGGAAACAAAGTGCTAGGAATACCTGATTTGGTCATAGGATCTAAAACATAGTGACCATGCGAGACGGGTCTGCAGTGTGCCATCCCCCCCAGCTTACTAGGAGTGCGAGCGAGAGTGTGAGTGAGTGTGTGCTGGCTGACTAGCTAGTGCCGCAATGCGGCGAAACGATTACTCTAGGTTGGTGACAGGTGAGGCCCTGCTAGACGCCAAGCGGCGTGAGAGGCTCTATCTATGCGTTGGCGCGAGGGGATAACGTGGCCACTGAAACGTAGTGGCGGGGTGTCGGCCTCTCGGTGACAGCTAAACATAAGATAGAATGGGAGTGACAGGTGAGGCCCTCTCTATGCCACAATGCGAGGCGACTAACTATGATTTGGCCCGAGGGGCGTAGTACCTCCAAGTACGAGGATGGGTGTTGGCCTCGCGGGACCACTAACCTATGGCAAAGAAGCCAGGGGGAATAATAACTAGTGGACACCTAGGAACCTAACAGCCAGCAGTTGCTAACTAAGATGGAAGGTCAGTTAGTGTGAGAGGACATACCATTGAACGAAAAGTGGGTGGTAATGAGTTAGGATCGTACGGCTTGACCGAAACCGGGGTCCAGTCGGTCGGGACGTATAAACTAGAATGCGTGTACGATTGTACGTAGAGCCCTCGGGGCTCGAGGTGCCCAAATCGTGGCCTTGACTTGAAATGTAATACGAATAAACACATTTTTTTTTTTTTTTTTTTTTTTTATTATTATATGCTGATCTTGTTCATAGTACTGTGAAAAACACGTACTTGCCTTCGCCGAGGCTCGCTCACCAGAACTGCAGTGGGAACGTAGATGCACTTGTTCAGTAACCTATGTGCTCGTCTGCGTAGGAGTACGCCGGGTTTTCCATTTAACGTATAAGGCTGCACTGACTGAAGATGAATTAGGACTGGTTCGGACAACGCTCCGTTTGTAGTGTAAATACATTGATTCAAAGACCCCCACAATGATGAGCAGGTCAAAGAAAGTCAGAGCGGCGTTCTCTCATATCTACATATGATCAGTACTCCTAATCGGATGCCTGTATGGCTTCCCGCAACGCCACCAGTATGTTAAACAAGCCCTCTGTGGGGATAGTGTTAATGTATGAAAGGATCTAACGCAGCCGAGGGGAGCATTCACTCCGCGTACTGAAACCCTCTATGTTATTACCATGAATGTGCAACCGTGTACAGACAATGGGCAGACAATGGGAGAGGGGGGTGTGGGGAGAAGAGGGGGAACACCTTCCTACTCAGTATACAGACAGTGTAATGTAGATAAGACTGTATACAAAGACTATCCGTATGCAGCGTGTTTGCGGCCCTGAGACTGTGCTTTGTAGGTAGCACAGAATGAGACTAATAGTATTCTAAGGCTGGAGAGATTGCAATCCAACAGGTGCGTAGATCCATGCCATTTGCGCGGACATGTCCGCTAAGACTGGAACACAGAAAGCAAAGGGGGTACTGTAACCCCTTCATGCCTAGAGCACGAATACAACTCTCTGCTCTGTATTAAATGACATGTGAATGACATGTTTGCTAGAAAGTCACATTAATTTGCAGAACCCGCTATCCATTCTGTTACACAGGATAGCCCGTAAAATGCTCTGTGCTTTGCATTTAATACGTCTGTCTGTCTATTAACATAGGCGTGTTAGAATGGTGTCTTGCCCGCAGAGCCTACATATAATTTTGCAGGAATTATAGTTGGTACAAGGCGTATACACACCATAAAAAATTACAAGAAAAGGGTTAAAAGGATGTAAAGACAGCGCTCTCCTTTCAGGGTGAGTTCTTAAACCTAATCATCTCACAGCCACCAGATGCGCAGTACAGAACTCCTACAAAGTGTTATGCGAAGTCTGTACCACTCTACTCCTTCTGCATGTAGATTATTCTTGTGAGACCAGTTTAATATTGAATAAAGTCTGTGCGCCCCATGCATAATCTAACACTGTGAATCTGAACAAGCGTGTACCCTACAATAGTGAAACCTATGTACATGATCTTAACGTTTCTCAGTCTAATCACTACTCTCTCAGCGAGATATGTCTAACCTCAATACAGCCCTTTGAACAACTATGAATGTGGCTTTTGCATGGCGCCACTCACTCCATTCCAACACTATAGGCTTGTTCCCGTCAATGTAATGCCTTGGTAGGAACCCTTGAGATCTATCGCCCACTCGAGACCAGCACTGGCCTGGACAGTCATTCAAACCCAATGAACGTGATTTATTCCGGCTCTCTGTACTATCTGTGCGGCCGGTAGATGTCCGAAAAGTACATTTGTCTTGACACAAGAACCGATCAACAATATCGCCGAACAGCTGTTAGACATACATGGAAATGCGATTTCGAGTTGTTATGCGTGTGTTAGAGGCATATAAACAAACAAACATACCCAAATAGCGAGTGTGACGAACTGGCAGTACAGAGTATTTTTTACCGACGGATGATCCTGTGTACGGATAGTATGTATGCAACGAAGATATTCGAATGGACTTACGTTTTTGATGAACCGGCGAATGGCTACCGATGTGTATGAAAATACTCACGAAACCGGCGGGCTGTGTACGAGCGTCGCGGCAGATTGACGTCAGAGGTCCTGTGAAGCGGAAATGAAGGCGGGAATTTCCGAAATCGTCGAAGACAGGTGAGTAAGGGGTTTGCTGGGTTTAAATAGCCTTAAAATCCCTCCCACAACTTCAGGCATACGCCTTCTATATATATATATATATATATATATATTTTTTTTTTTTTATGCAGGTTTTTTCGTTTTTATGTTTTAAAACCCGGTTTCCTTTTAATTATGGGATCACTCCTTAAAATGCCTTTTCACAGCTGTTTATGACCTGATCTAAGCTGTTTAGACAGTGGGAACATTATTTTACTTGCGCAAATCACTTTATAAACACATTTACTGATGTTTAAACACACATCGTAGTGTGTTTTTAATAGCCAGGGAGTTCTGTGTTTATAGCGAATTACTGTGACTTTTCTTGCTGTTTAACACTGTTATTGCATGGTTTATTGATGTGAAGCTTTTGAAGTTAATTCATACACATACCATAGTTTAAAAAAAAAAAATGCTTTGGAGCTCTGGGATATCCATAATGTTGACCAAAAATGCTACGGAGCTCTGTGATGCACTACTGTGGGTTTTAAAACTGTGGGGCTCAGTGATACACTAGCACGCTGTCCAGTCCAATATTTGAAATGGTTTTATTGTGGAGCTCTGTAAGATGCATAATGCTGCAAGCTTCACTGCTGTGGAGCTCTGTGCTGAACAGACGCTTAGAAGAGATTAAACAAAAAAAGAGTGGTTCATTAAATTGCAAATTGGAATCAAAGTGGTAAAATGTAAGAATAATGTAGCCAAATATGTTTGTATCAATTTTGCCATTTGGGTTTCAATTCACTAAACCTCAAAATTTTGTGAATAAGACCGAACGTGACTTCAAGATGAATTATTCTTATTCAGCTCATTTTGGGTAAACATTTGAATTCTCAACATTTCACACTTTAGTGAATAATTGTCCGTGTTTTGTAAAATTTGCCTAAATAGGTTGTTTTAGCAGATTCTGTACAGATTTTAAACAAAGTGTGGATGCCTTTTTGGGGAAAAATGAATTTTCTTAAATATAATAGTTTAGTTTGTTGATCCAAAAAGTAATCTATTTGCCATTTTGGAGTTAAATTAAGGCAAGTAGGGGGAAACCCATTAATGTACAGCGTGCAAATAGAAACTGAAGGTAAAGGGTATAATCACCACCCCCTCAAGTGGCTTCCTATCTCAAAGAAGTACCTGCACTAGTGATGTCGCGAACAGAACATTTTCGGTTCGCGAACGGCGAACGCGAACTTCCTCAAACGTTCGAGAACCGCCATTGACTTCAATGGGCAGGCGAATTTTAAAACCCACAGGGACTCTTTCTGGCCACAATAGTGATGGAAAAGTTGTTTCAAGGGGACAAACACCTGGACTGTGGCATGCCGGAGGGGGGTCCATGGCAAAACTCCCATGGAAAATTACATAGTTGATGCAGAGTCTGGTTTTAATCCATAAAGGGCATAAATCACCTAACATTCCTAAATCCCAATGGATATGGATTGACACCTTGACATATGGATTGACACCTGTCCTCAGAGACCCTGATGCACACTGACACAGAGCAGAATAGGGACTGTTCCCACTACATAGGGTCACTTGGCAGATATGGATTGACACCTGTCCTCAGGGACCCTGATACACACTGACACAGAGCAGAATAGGGACTGTTCCTCCTACATAGGGTCACTTGGCAGATATGGATTGACACCTGTCCTCAGGGACCCTGATACACACAGACACAGAGCAGAATAGGGACTGTTCCTCCTACATAGGGTCACCATTTTTAGCCCAAGGCAGCTCATCTCATCAGGCCTTTTTTAGTCGAATGTATCGCCCACTGTCAGTCCCTTCGGGATCCATCCCTCATTCATCTTAATAAAGGTGAGGTAATCTAGACTTTTTTGCCCTAGGCGACTTCTCTTCTCAGTGACAATACCTCCTGCTGCACTGAAGGTCCTGTCTGGCAGGACACTTGAAGCGGGGCAGGCCAGAAGTTCTATCGCAAATTGGGATAGCTCAGGCCACAGGTCAAGCCTGCACACCCAGTAGTCAAGGGGTTCATCGCTCCTCAGAGTGTCGATATCTGCAGTTAAGGCGAGGTAGTCTGCTACCTGTCGTTCTCTGAGGGTGGATCCCGAAGGGCTGTGGCGATGTGTAGGACTTAAAAAGCTCTGCATGTCCTCCATCAACAACATGTCTGTAAAGCGTCCTGTCCTTGCCGGCGTGGTCGTGGGAGGAGGAGGATTACTTTCACCTCTTCCCCTGTTAGATTCCAGTTGTGCTGTGACATCACCCTTATATGCTGTGTAAAGCATACTTTTTAATTTATTTTGCAAATGCTGTATCCTTTCTGACTTGTTGTAATTTGGTAGCATTTCAGCCAGTTTCTGCTTATACCGGGGGTCTAGTAGCGTGGTCACCCAGTACAGGTCGTTCTCCTTCAGCCTTTTTATACGAGGGTCCCTCAACAGGCACGACGGCATGAAAGACCCCATTTGCACAAGGTTGGATGCCGAGCTACTCATTTCCCGTTCCTCCTCCTCAGTGATCTCAATGAAGGTATGTTCTCCCCCCCCCCAGCCACGTACAACACCACGGGTACCAGATAGGTGACAACGAGCACCCTGGGATGCCTGTTGTGGTTGGTCTTCCTCCTCCTCCTCAAAGCCACATTCCTCCTCTGACTCCTCTTCCTCACAATCCTCTTCCAGCGTTGCCGCAGGTCCAGCAAGCGATGCTGATAAGGCTGTTTCTGGTGGTGATGGTGACCACAACTCTTCCTCTTCCTCTTCACGCTCATCTACGGCCTGATCCAGCACTCTTCGCAGGGCACGCTTCAGGAAGAAAACAAATGGTACGCTGATGGTGCCGTCGGTGCGACTGACTAGGTTTGTCACCTCCTCAAAAGGACGCATGAGCCTACAGGCATTGCGCATGAGCGTCCAGTAACGTGGCAAAAAAAATCCCAGCTCCCCAGAGGCTGTCCTAGCACCCCGGTCATACAAATATTCATTAACGGCTTTTTCTTGTTGGAGCAGGCGGTCGAACATTAGGAGTGTTGAATTCCAACGTGTTGGGCTGTCGCAAATCAAGCGCCTCACTGGCATGTTGTTTCGCCGCTGGATATCTGCAAAGTGCGCCATGGCCGTGTAGGAACGCCTGAAATGGCCACACACCTTCCTGGCCTGCTTCAGGACGTCCTGTAAGCCTGTATACTTATGCACAAAGCATTGTACGATCAGATTACACACGTGTGCCATGCACGGCACATGTGTCAACTTGCCCAACTTCAATGCCGCCAACAAATTTGTTCCGTTGTCACAAACCACTTTGCCGATATCCAGTTGCTGCGGAGTCAGCCACTTTTCCACCTGTGCGTTCAGGGCGGACAGGAGTGCTTGTCCGGTGTGACTCTCTGCTTTAAAGCAAGTCAAACCCCGTGACTTCCGTATCCGGGATGTGGAATAGTACCTGGGGAGCTGGGGGGTGCCGTTGATGTGGAGCAAGACGCAGCAGCAGAAGAGGACTCAGCCGAGGAGGTTATGGAAGAGGATGGAGTAGAGGAGGTGGCAGCAGGCCTGCCTGCAAGTCGTGGCGGTGTCACCAACTCCTCTGCAGAGCCACGCATTCCATGCTTGGCAGCCGTCAGCAGGTTTACCCAATGCGCAGTGTAGGTGATATACCTGCCCTGACCATGCTTTGCAGACCAGGTATCAGTGGTCAGATGGACCCTTGCCCCAACACTGTGTGTCAGACATGCCATTACTTCCTTTTGCACAATCGAGTACAGGTTGGGGATTGCCTTTTGTGCAAAGAAATTTCGTCCGGGTACCTTCCACTGCGGTATCCCAATAGCCACAAATATTTTGAACGCCTATTAGGAGTATAAAGATAAAGTAAGGCACAGGAATTAAGTGAAATCATTGCTGGTTTAGAAGAAGTAGACTTAGAGAAAGCACAGAGTTTCTAAATGTTTCCATAGGGGAGCAGTTCGGTGCATCACTAACCTGCACTCGTATGTAAAATGCAAATATTACACAATCAAAGATTAAAATACATTGCGCATGAATCTTTATACACCCATCGAACATTAATCAAATAGTTGATATACAATGAATTTATACTATATGCATAATTTCTCTCTATATAGTCTATAAACAAAACACAGCAACATTTTTTTTTTTTAAATAAACTCCTCCACTGTAAGAAAAATTTAGATTAAAAATAAGCAAATAAATTCATCAATTGCTGCACAAGACCTGTACCTCATCAGTCAAAAGAGGACACAAAAATCACCCAACGTTTCTGCACAGACAAAAAAAAAGAAAAAATCACAAAATGTTTTGGCACATTTTTTTTTTTTTTTTTTAAATTCTTTATTTTTGAGCAGACGATGTTGAGATTTACCGTATAAGCTTTTACATTTATGCATTTGATATCACATTTGCTGGTATAGTTTTACAGAGAGTCAGCGGTATAAGTTACATTATACATTTTTTATACGTTGCTTTTCCGTTATACATTTCGTCTGTTATTTTCTATTTTGTTGGCAAGCAAAATCAACTATGTACAATAGCATGTAGCTAGAGGGTAGGGTTGGGAAATAGTGTTTCGGTCCCTGGCCCCGGAGGGTGTGTGACCGTTTACCTGCTTCCCATTAGTTGCTACTGCTAATAGGTGTTGTGATTTATTCCCTCATTTGTCAGTTAATGAATTACTAGAGCTTGCATTCAATAAAAGAAAGTTAAAAGGAAAGTAAAAGGTAAGTAGTAAGAGACAAGTACATAGATATCCGTTGTTGCTGAGGTTGCGTTTTTTTTTTTTTTTTTTTTTGTTGTTTTTTTTTCGAGTTTGATCCCTCACACGTCCGGTGGTGGTGCCGCTGCCACCCGTCCGGGTGATGGGGTGATAAGTGGTAGTAATCGTGTTTTTAGATTTCCGCTTTTTGAGCTGCGTGGATGCTGCCCTGCTCCCCGGGTTGCTCCCTTAGGTGTCGTATTGTTCCCATAGGTCCCATACTCTTTGGAACTTAGGCATTGAGTTTCGTACCTGGGCGGTTAATTTATCCATTATATAGTTATCTCGCATTTTAGTTTTGACCAGGGAAATACTCGGGAGGTCTGGACAAGACCATTTTTGTGCCAAGGCCCTGCGGGCCGCCAGGTAGAGCATATTGAGTAGCCTTTGTTCATGCCTGGGGAGGCCTTCAGTGGGTCTCGAGAGTAGGCACGCCCAAGGGTCCATTTCCAGTCGTCGTTGTAGGATTTGGGAGCTAAGGTCTACTATATTGCGCCAGTAGTTTGCTACCTCTGGGCATTCCCACCACATATGAATATATGTTCCTTTCCCCCCACATCCATGCCAGCAGTCATCTGTGGGGTTCAGTCTCATGTGCTTCTGTTTTACCGGTGTCATGTACCACCTAAATAGTGTTTTATAGGATTGCTCTTGAAGTGTTATACAGATTGTGGTTTTGGTGCATGCTTCCCATATCTCCTGCCACTCCGTGCCCTCTAGTGTCTCCCCCAGGTCGGTTTCCCACTGTTTGGTATAACGCAGTGCGTCCTCTCCGTCCGGGGCCCCTATGAGATGGTTGTACATTAGTGTGATGAGTTTGGTTTGTGTTGTCTCGTTGTAGCATAGTTTTTCGTAGAAAGTCAATGGTGTTAGGGCTGCTTTCCTTACGTCGGGTTTGTGTGCAAAGTCCCTGATTTGCATGTATCTAAAGTAGTCTCTGGTATGTAAGGTGGCTTTGGTGGCTAGGTGATCATAAGTTACTACTTGTTGGTTTATATATAGGTGGGTATATCTTTGGAGCCCTGTGGCTTCTATCCCCTTGTAGTCACCTGCCCTCATTCCCGGGGGGAAGGCCCTGTTTCTAAGGATCGGTGTCATGGGGGATAATTGGGTACTGAGGGTGTACTTCGTTTTAGTTTGGTCCCAGATCTGAATGGAGTTGAGTATGGCTGGGTTCGCGGTTCTTAGCATGGCTCTTTGGGATTTGGGCGCCCATATGAAAAATTGTGGGAGGTCCTGACCCGTCATCAGCGACTCCAGGTCCACCCATCTTCGTTTTCCTGGTGGTGCGTGCCACTGTATTATCTGTGTCAGCTGTGCAGCTAGGTAGTAGGCGTATATGTTGGGCAGTCCCAGTCCCCCCCTAGGTTTTGGTCTATACATGAGGGCGCGCGCTATCCTTGGTCGTTTATTATGCCAGATGAAGGCATCTATCGCTCTTTGGATGCCTATTAGGTCCCCTTTGGTTACCTGTATCGGGAGAGCCTGAAAGAGGAATAAGATCCTCGGTAATACGTTCATTTTTATAGAGTTTACTCTTCCCAACCATGAGATGGGCCTGTCTGTCCACTGTTCTAGTTCCTTAAGGAGAGTTCGGAATAGGGGTGTATAGTTGCGGGTAAATAATGAGGAGGTGTTTGCTGTCAGTCGTATCCCCAGATACATGAATTCGTCAGTGGCTATCTTGAAGTGATACCTGTCGTGTATGTGGGCTACGTCCGTGGGTTCTAAGTGGAAGGGCATGGCCACGGATTTGGAGTAGTTTACTTTGTACCCCGCAATCGTCCCAAAGCGCTCCAGTACTTGTGTGAGGTGTCGGAGAGACTGCATGGGTTCCTGAAGCGTTATCATGACATCGTCAGCATAGGCTGATACTGTGAATGGAGTGTCTCTTATTACGATGCCCTGTATGTTTGGGTGCTGTCTAATGGCTTGTAATAGTGGTTCTAAGGTTAGAGCAAAGAGTAATGGGGACAGTGGGCAACCCTGTCTAGTGCCGTTCCCTAGCGTGAAGGGTCTCTTGCGGGCCCCTGAGATGAGTATTTGCGCTTTTAAGTCTGTGTATAGTGCTTGTATTGCTGTGACAAAGGCCTCTGGGAACCCTTGAAATTGGAGTAGTTCAAATAAATAAGGCCATAGCACTCTGTCAAACGCCTTCTCCGCATCTAAAGAGAGTGCCAGAGAAGGCGCCTTGGAAGCCCCCATGTGCCAGATCGTGCTAACTCCCCTGCGTGTGTTTTCATATAGTTGGCGGCCTGGCATGAAGCCCACCTGGTCCGGGTGGATCAGGCGCGGGAGCAGGGGGGTCAGTCTGGATGCCAGGATTTTACGAATATTTTAAGGTCGGTGTTGATTAATGAGATGGGCCTGTAGCTCGGGGCCAGTGTCTCGTCCTTCCCTGGTTTTGGCAGAAGAACAACATTTGCCATTGCCATGTCGCCATCGGGTGTCCCTCCCTGTAGAAAGTGGTTGCTAAGGGTTGTGAGGGGTGGGGCCAATACGTCTTTGAATTGTTTGTAGTAACTAATGTCATAGCCGTCTGGTCCTGGTGCTTTGTTGCCTTTTAGGGATGCTATTGCTGCCTCTACCTCCATCTGTGTGATTGGTGCCTGCAGGTCATCGGCTTCGGCTCCGCTCACCCTTGGAATAGTGAGTTCGGAGAGGAAGCGACGCACGTTTGCCATATATGTCGTGTTGGTGGTCTTGAGTTGGGGGGAATGGTTGTAAAGGTTGGAGAAGTAGGATGTAAACACTTCGTTTATAGTTTCAGGAGTTTTGACTAGTGTGTTTGTTGTTGTGCGTATTTTTGTTATGATTTTGCCTTGCGGTCTCGGGCGGAGGACTCTTGCTAGGAGTGTATCTGTCTTATTGGCCTTTTCATAGAAAAGTCGTTTTGACCATAGAATGGACCGTGAGACCGTCTCTAGAGTGATGTCCCTGATTGAGTGTCTGATGTCATTGAGTTCCCTGAGGAGTGGGTCTGTTGGGTTTGTCTTGTGTTGTTGCTCCTTTTTGCGTAGAGCAGATTGTAAGTCAAGTAGCTGTTTCGTTTTGGCCCTCTTTTTCTGTGTGGCCAGTTTTATGAAGTGTCCACGTATTACTGTTTTAAGTGCTGCCCATACCGTGGTGGGGCTAACCTCGGGGGTCGTGTTTATGTCAAAGTATTCTGTGATGGCGTGTTGGATGGTTGTTCGTGTTGTGTCATCCCTTAAGAGGCTATTGTTGAGCCTCCACGACCAGTTGGATTTGTAGCATAGATTGCTGAGTGTGAGTGTGATGTCTGCGTGGTCTGACCATGTGATGTTGTTAATTTCCGTGTGGATTGTTTTGGCCATCCCTGCTCCGTTGAGAAATATGTTGTCTATTCTGGAGTATGTGTTGTGTGGTGCTGAGTAGAACGTGTAGTCTGTTGTGGTTGGGTGTTGCAGCCACCAGGCGTCAAGGAGGCCTGTGTGTGTCAGGAATGTGTGTAATTGCTTGTCCTGGCTCCCTCTGCCCTGTGATCTGACGGTGCCTGGTTTCGTGCTTCTGTCAGCTGCTGGGCTGGGTACAGCATTGAAGTCGCCCCCTACCAGGAGGACCCCTCCCCCTGTTCCCGCCACCAGCATTTCCAGGCTCGCCCAGAACTGTTGGTCTGGCTCGTTGGGAGCATAAACATTAATGATGTGTATTTTAGTGGTGTAGAGTGTGCCCCCTATGTATATAAATCTCCCCTCTGGGTCGGCTTGAATGGTGGTAATGTTTAGGGGACAGTTTTTATGTTGGAGAATTGCTACTCCTGCCCGTTTCCGTAGTGCTCGTGCTTCGTGAACTGTCGTGTAGTTTCTGTCCGTCAACCTAGTGGTCGCCGACCTGGGGAGGTGTGTCTCCTGTATTAGTGCTATGTCAATTTTTTTGGCTTTTAAGTCCCTCACCAGCAATCTGCGCTTGTTGGGGGAGTTAAGGCCTTTGACATTTAACGATAGTACCTTAAGGGCCATTTGGAGATGTATTCAGGGCATTGAATGTGGCGGGGTCCCCCTTCCTCCAGGAACCGTGGGCTGAGGTGGGCGCTGAGTTGCTTACGGGGCTCCTCCTCGGGGGCGCAGGCAGCATCCAGGCAGAGAGAGCGGGTGAAGAATCTGTACTTGTCTTAAAGAATAGAGTAGGAAAAAGAAAAATAACTTGAGTAAGAAAGAACATTTGCATCATATATTCACATAAACAATTAACATAAACATTCGTGAACCATCTGGTCTTAACCTGTGCCAGATGAGAATGGGGGTGTTCACCCCCTCCGAGTGGCGTAAAAAAAATCACCTCTCGGAGTCGGTGATTGCCCCGCGTTAATCCACTGTGGTGTGAGCCACAACCATCTTCGTGTTGTCGCCCCTGGGGCCTGTGGGACCTCCCCTGCGAGTGTTCGCTCTAACTTTCATACCCTCCTGAGTTAGTCTATATAGGGTGTGGTTAAGGTTTACAGGAGTGTTGTGTGTCTTGCTGTATGCCCTCCCGTTCTCTCTCCATCATTGTTTCTCGTCAGTGCATTAGGAAAACATTCCCGCCCTGTGTGTTAGGCACATTAATGGGATGGCTGAGTAAGGTGTAGTTGGGAGTGTTTCAGCATGCCTAGGAGCGTCCCTCTACCTGTGTGCAATCTGTACCTGAGAGTCACCCCCCCCCCTCCTCCCCCCTCCCTCTTGTGCTCGGGTGACCATCCCGGCTCCTTAGTAGTAAAATGTATTAAAGGTGTAATATATTAAGACGTGATGACATGGGATTTGAACTGTCTCAGTGCATCACTCCCAGTGCAAGCAGCACCCTTGCGTTAAGTCCATTCAGGCTGTGTTCGTGGTCTGCAGTGCTGTTGGTGTCAGTGCCGCTGTGCAGCATACAGTGAGGTCATCTGCTCTCTCCTTCCTCTCTCTCCCCCTTGTGTTACTGAAGACAGTACCATCCATAGGTTTTAAACAAATTGAGGAGAGGGTTGTCGGGGGTTTAAGGGGTGTGTGAGTCCTGGTGTCTGCTCTCAGAAGAGCTTAATCGTCCAGAGCGCCAAAATTGCTGCAATAAGTCTTGTGAGCGCTCTTTTGGAGTTGCGCCTGGCTGTTTGCGGGTCTCAGTCCTCTCGGTCCGCTTGTGCCGTGATCGTGTACCACTCTCTCGGGAGGGGTGTAAGGGCTGGTCGGGTAGGCCCAGGTAGGGCGAAGTCTTGCGGTGGCGTGATTCCTAGGTCCCTGAGGAACTTGTGTGGGTCTCCTCCCGGTGTGTAGGCAAGTGTTCTTCCAGCTGTGAAGGCCACTATTTTGAATGGGTGTCCCCAGGTGAAGCGGATTTCATGTTGCCGCAATATATCTGTCAGCGGCCTCCATTCCCTCCTTCTTTGCAGAGTGCTCGGGGCCAGATCTTGGTATAATGCGATGGATTTGCCTTTGTGTGTGAGTTCATGTTGCCGATTATACCGCAGTAGGGCCTCTTTGGTTGAGAAGTGATGGAAGCATATAATGATGTCTCGTGGCACCTCTGTGTTCGAGCGTCGGGCCCGCAGGGCTCTGTGCGCCCGGTCCATAGTCCATTGGGTTTTAGGGATTTCTGGTAGGAGATTGCTGAAATATGCCTCCATGATTGGTGCCAGGGGGCCCTCGTGTGTTGCTTCTGGCCATCCTCTGACTCGGAGGTTATTCCGCCTCGTGCGGTTTGATAAATCCTCCACTTGCATTTCCAGGTCGCTGATGTAAAGGTTTAGGGACGTGGAGTGCTGTATCACTGTGTTATGGCCTTGCACTATGGTTTCCACGCGCTGCTCCAGTACAGCGGTGCGGGCGCCTAGGGCCTGAATCTCGGCCTTGATATCTCGGGCGCTACGGGTGATCTCTCCCGCCAGATAGGTCCTCACCTCTGCAAGCTGTTTCGAGATTTGTGCGGCGGTATCCTCACTCTGTTCGGGCTGTCCCCTATCTGTGTTGGAGGATGGGGAGTGGGAGCCTCGTGTGCCCGCCCGGCGGCCATCTTGTGCGGCCTGTGTGGATCTGGAGGCCGCGAACATGTCGGCCACTGTGGGAGAGGATTCTTGCGGTCCCCCCTGTTTTTTCTTGCGTGGGGTGGCTCTGGGACCTTTGTGGGGCATGTGAGTACCTTTTAGCGGTTGCGATGCTGTTTGCCGGTGCTGGATTTAGTGTGGATTCGCGGGAGCTCCCTTGTTAGGCTGCCATCTTCGTCGGCTGCCAGGCCACGCCCCCCCGTTTTGGCACATTTTAACCATTTTGGAGTTGCAATTGATTACCCCCCATTACAATTTGGGGCAAAATTGGAAATCGCTTCAAATTAGGATTTTTTTTCTTTTTTTGCAGCCATTTGGGTCACCGCCATTTTGGGGGTGTGATCTATGTATATATATATATATCTATGTATATATATATATATATATATATATATATATATATATATATATATATATATATATATATAATTTTAAACCTTGATGATTTTAATCTTTTATTCCAGCCTATATTACTATTTAAGTTGGTATTTGGAAAGGATAAAGTGCAATTTCACAGCAGGAATGCTTACTTTATCGAAATCTTCCTCTCCACCCTTGAGCCAATCTAATATCCGTCTCTGCCGTCTGTATCCACTCTAAGCCCTCCCTCCCCCAAAACGCAGACCCGTTGGGGCCTCCAAATGTCATTAGTAAGTGAAGCCCTGAAAACCGCTATGTCTGGGAAGTATTAAAACCTGGCAGTTCTTAAATGTTAATGTGTAGTTTGGCAAACACCCACGTCATGAAGCAATCAGTGGGAATATGTTTTATTTTTCCACAAGGTGTAATGCAATCTAATTTTTCACTTCTTTTGGACAAATTCTAACACACTCTGAGGCAAGTCACCGGAAAAAAATCCTAAATGATTGCTGGACCGGATGACTGTGGGCAAGGTGTGGCAAAAGAAGGCATCCGTACCCCCAAACCTATAGTTCAGTTCTTCAGGATTTTTTTTTTCTTTACTGATTTTATTGGGCTTGAAGCCATTAAAAGCTCAAAGTTACAGCTATTATTACGGTTTTATTGCATTACACCAATACTTTAAAGGAAACCTATCCCTTCCCCCCCCCCCTTTTTTTTTTCAAACAAAGCTTAAACATAGCTTTTTATTATAGCATCTGCATGTATTATTTTATAATGTATAAATATAAAGCAATGCCTTTCTTCATTGGTCCCTTCGGTGTACACTTGCTCCATGGGGGCAGCCATTTTAAGTAATCTTTAGTCAGAAGCATCACTTATACAATGTCCATGCTGTTAACGGAGAGAGAGAGAGTTCACATTCACTCCTTCAGATCTGCAAAAGTGACATCTCAAAAATGTGCTATGAGTTGGTTTCATCTGTTCACATTTAGCGTGATCTTGGCAAATATGGGGTCCTCTGCTCAGAGATTTTAAATTATGTCACCACACAAAATTGTCAGGAGATTTAAAATAAATGATGACTTGTTATTATACATTATAGTAAAAATCAAGTTTTTTTCCCTTTTTTTTTTTAAAATATGGTTTAATCTCCTCATATATAACACTTTTTTTTAGCCTAATTCTTATTGAATCATTGTTATATGAACCTGACTCCAGTCTTGTTTTCTCTGTATTAAAGGGACACTGGAAGCACTTTCATCTTTTTGAAGTTGTTATAGTGCCTGCAGATTTGCCCTCCCCCCTGTTCTACCACCAAAACCCCATATTAAACTAATTGCAAGGCTTTGTAGTACGGCTGTAAGCCATGCCTTTTAAGCCCTCTGGATATCAGAGCAGGAAATTTTACTTACCGATTTCTCATACCTTAACATACCGTGCCGTCGTGCGCATGTGCATTGTTATAGTTGGTCACAGAGAATTATTGAATACACGGATTCTCTATGGAGGAATTGTAGGTGTATTGTGTTGAGCTCCACGCATGTGACTTCATTCCCCTCTATGAGGAGCATTGGATTGGCCCATCATCTGGGAGAATGCAAGCCATGGCGGTCGTCGTGACTGCGCTAAGGGAAACTCTGCGCTGGAGAAACGGTATGTAATTTGTTTCATTTTCATTTATTTTGATTTAATATTTGTACAGTTGGGGGGGAGACAAAATAAGTGGGCCCCAGGACTGTAGCATTAGGAATACAGATATCTATTCCTTACACTACAATGTTCCTTTAATGCTTAGCCTAGGCTACATTGATCTTTATAACCCATTCAAATTTGTCTGTGTTTTGTGGTGGCATGTTTTATTGTGGTTAAAATTACCATTATTGCAGTGACACTGACTCTGACCCAGTAGTTCTTTTTGTTTACTGTAAATGCCTTTTGACAGTTTCTCTTGGTTAGCCCAGACATTAGCAATTCATTACCTAAAAGCAATAATGTCACAACTATATTGTAAGAACATGCACACAATAGGTAATATCAAAATGATAAAAGCCCGGCCTGATGAACGGAACAACAACAACAACAACAGAACTCCAGGAGCCACGTATTCCCCTGATTGGCTTTCAGTCTTTAACCACATAACCAATCATTCACCTTATTGGCTTCCAGTCTACAACCAAATAACCAATCGGAATTAAAGTACTTACTAACCTACATTGAAACAAAATTGCAAGGTTGGCTATGGACATTTTATTTTACACTGTATAATTTCATGTAAATTTATACACCACGATCAGTGCTAACATGACCAGAATACTGAAGATTTGACGCAGTGTGCCACTTTTATGCCAAGTTAATCAGGGCTTTTATATCAAGACTTTTTTTTTTTCGCAAAAGCAAACCGCCTCAAAGCAAATATTCAGTGTGTTTTGGTTTGTTTGGAAGAGAGAGAGAAATATTTATTTACTATTGAGAGCAGACGGCTGCTGATCTGCGTAAATGGTGTAAAATACGGTCATGTGATATTCCTCGCTACCGCATGAGCAGGGCCGGATTAAGAGCACATTGGGCCTGGTGCTGACAATTATGATGGGCCTAATTACAGAATCTTATCGACCAAAAACACTAAAACAGTCATACCTCCCAAGCGTCATGTATCTGATAGAGATGGTGCTGGAGGGAAACTCATAGGATGCAGCTGTAAGAAAACACATACTCTATGCTAATCTCTCTCTAATTTATGCTTTCATCGTTCAAGTAACTCCATACCCCCTAACAGCAGTGTCCAGTGAAGCAGGAAGTCAATGGGCGGGGTAAAAGGGTGGGCCGCTGGTGCAAATCACGTCACAGAACTTGCCCAAAAAGGGGGCATGTCTGTCCAAAGAATTTGAAGGACAGCCTGGCATGAATGCACGTCAGGCTGCCCTCCAATCCTGCAGGCTGGCCAACTAAGGGCATACTATGCAGGCAGCATTCTGAGCTTGACATAAATGCGTCTAATGATGCGCTCACTCCATGCTTTCTAAGGACTGTCCCCTAGCACTCGCTGGTCCACTTGTCTCCTTACCTTCTTACTAGCAGGCAGAAGTTCCTGGTATACAGTCTGAGACGGAGAAAAGGTGTATGTAGTGAGTGTAGAAGAAAGGAGGGGACATACCACAGTGTTAGAGAGACAAACAGCATTACCTAAACTAATTTTATTGCCAGCCAGTCCACACAGGTTTTGTTCCCATACATCCCTCTTAAGCTTCCAAACTTAAAGGGACACTATAGTCACCAGAACAACTACAGCTTATTGTATTTGTTCTGGTAAGTAGAATCATTCCATTCAGGCCTTTTGCAGTAAACACTGTCTTTTCAGAGAAAATAACTCCACTGGCCACTCCTTAGATGGCTGCTAGAGGTGCTTCCTGGGGCAGTACTGCATAGTGTGCAGCACTGCCATTCAGTGTCTCCACCCTATGCATGCAGACACTGAACTTTCCTCATAGAGATGCATTGATTCAATTTATCTTTATGAGGAGATGCTGATTGGCCAGGGCTATGTTGGACTTGTGCTGGCTCTGCCCCTGATCTGTCTAGTTAACAGTCTCAGCCAATCCTATGGGCAAGTATTGTAATTTGCTCAGACCACCACTTCTGATGATGTCAGCAGAGAGTCAGTTCAGAGGCAGAGCCAGCAGCTGCAGACTTGAATACAAGTTATATTTTACTATACTTAGGGAGGCAAGAAGGGGCCAGGGTGGTGGTTTTATCATAATAGGGTCAGAAATACATGATTGTGTTCCTGACCCTGTAGTGCTCCTTTAAGCAAGAGTATGTGAAGAGTAGTTAGGGTTGCCACCTTTCTTGGGAAAAAATACCAGCCTTAATCATTTGTATAATCACAAGGAGTGACATCAGAGAAAATTCTGTAAAATCACCAACAAACTTCTCACAGTTTGATTCTGCTGTATAGATGGATTGCTCCCAATGTCTCCCTGTCTCCCAGTGTCTCAGTCTCGCAAGTCACCCAGTGTCTCAGTGTCCCTATGTATCACAGTGTCAGTGTCCCCATGTCGCCCAGTCCCCTAGTCTCTCAGTGTCTCAGTGTCCCCATTTCTCCCAGTGTCCCAATGTCTCAGTGTGTCTCCATGTCACTAGGACGCATTGAGACCCGGGGACACTGAGAGACATGGGGACACTGAGACATTTAGGGAAACTGGGAGAAATGGGGACACTGAGACACTAGGGACACAGACACTGAGACATGGGGACACTGAAACATTTGGGGACACTAAGACACTAGGGACACAGAGACATGGGAACACAGACACTGGGAGACTAGGGGACACTGGCTGGGAGACAGACACTTGGGGACACTGGGAGACAGTTGTGGACATAGACATGGGGACACTGGGACACATAAGGACACTGGGAGACATGGGGACACTAGGCACACTGAGACACTAGGAACACAGACACTGGGAGACATGGGGACACTAAAACACTAGGGACACGGAGACATGGGAACAAAGACACTGCGAGACTAGGGGACACTGGCTGGGAGACAGACATGTGGGGACACTGGGAGACATGGGGACAGTTGTGGACATAGACATGGGGACACTGGGACATATAGGGACACATGGGGACACTAGGCACACTGAGAGACATGGGACACAGACACTGGGAGACTTGGGGACACTAGGGACACTGGCTGGGGGACATTGGGAGAAATGGGGACATAGTGTCTCCGTGTCCCAATGTCTCAGTGTCTCCCAATGTCCCTATGTCTCATAGCGTCCCAATGTGTCTCAGCATCCCCATGTGTCCCAGTGTCCCCTAGTGTCTCAGTGTCCCCATGTTTTCCAGTGTCCCCAAGTGTCTGTGTTCCCAGGTCTCCCAGTGTCTGTGTCCCCATATGTCCTAGTGTCTCAGTGTCCCCTAGTGTCTGTGTCCCCTAGTGTCTGAGTGTCCCCATATGTCCCTTAGTGTCCCCTAGTGTCTCAGTGTCCCCTAGTGTATCAGTGTCCCCACGTGTCCCTACTATCTTTCCCCCCATCCCTCACTTACTGTAGAGCTGTTGTCTGGAATCTGTGCTGTGTTGCTGCTCCCTCATGGATCAGTGAGTAGTAGAGAGAGGCAGGGATATGCTGTAACTTCCTATACCTGCCTCTCTCCACACACAGTGACCCCTACTGGCCGGTGCTGGTATTGCAGAGTAATCTCCCTTTATTCTGAGAAAAATACCTGCATTTGTATTGCTGGTATTACTGCAATACCGGCACGGCCAGACAGCCTCAAATACCGGCTGTGCGAGTAAAATACCAGTCAGGTGGCAAACCTAAGAGTAGTGTGTAAAAAAAAAAAAAAAAATAATAATTTTTTTTTTTTTTTTTTTTTAAATGGGCCTATTCCATGGGCCTGGGCCTGGAGCTGCAGCTCCATCAGCCCCTATGTTAATCTGGCCCTGCGCATGAGTCAAGCATACACTTTGGAACGTATATTTACACCCGTCTTTCCGGCTTATTTTGCTGTAAATGACCGGCCTGTTTCATAACAGGGCACAGCTGAAGCAGGGGCTGTATAGTTTTTTTTTTGGGGGGGGGGAGGATGAATTGTTGCTATACTGTTGGTAATATTGATAAAAAAAAAAAGTTTAGGCTGTTCAGTCTACCATTTAGCAGTATGTTTGTTTTTCTATGTTCCCCTTCCCTTCATTCTATAGGTCTGACTCGGGGACAGTGGAAAATGTGAAACCACTTTCTCAACTCAGCACTTTCACCCCACATCCTCCAAAATACGTATTTCTGAAAGATCACATTTTTGTGAGATACTCGCACTGATCGTTTTGCAATTTAACTGGATTTCCAACACAGTCAAAAGATCTATATTGAGACAACATACAGGCTACTTTATCTTGGTAGGTTTCCTACACTTAAGAAAAGGCACAGCTGCCGTTTTGAAGTTTTGTGAATTCCCCAACCGTGATTAGTGACAGCTGTTGCAGGAAAGGGCATAGTCTATGGAGGTTCTGACGGTCTTGCGGTATCCTCTACATACCTCAGTGTTGTATTCTCTCACATGTGAGTACAGCGATGATGTCCGAATGTCAGAATTGCACGAAATTCGTCCGAATGTACATTCATAGTTACATAGCTGAAAAGAGACTTGCGTCCATCAAGTTCAGCCTTCCTCACATATGCTTTTGCTGTTGATCCAAAAGAAGGCAAAAAACCCAGTCTGAAATGAATTGCACATATCTACTAGGTAACAATGTGCAATGTCAATTAGAACCAAGGCCAGTAAGGTATTGTTGTGTATAAAAAGGGCATTAATTCTCGGGATGAGAATATCATTTTGCCTCTTTATAAATCACTGGTAAGACCACATCTTTACTATGCTGTGCAATTTTGGGCACCTGTTCTAAAGAAGGATGTTATAAAAGGAATCTAACATTTTAGCGTTAACCAATTTAAACCTCTTTAGTTTAGAAAAAGTCGCCTCAGAGGGGATATGATAACATTATACAAATATATCCGGGGCCAATACAAACCGTACTATACATAGGACACAAGGTCATGCATTTAGACTGGAAGCAAGAAGATTTAGTCTAAGGCAAAGGAAGGGTTTTTTTACCGTACGAACAATAAGGATGTGAAATTCTCAGCCTGAAGAAGTGTTTTTTTATCAGAGTCCGTATAGATGTTTAAACAGCAACTAAATGCATACTTTCAAAAACCGAATATTCAATGATATAATTTTTCAACTGCAGGGTAATAGCTTCTTGATCCAAGGATCAATCTGACTGCCATTCTGGGGTCAAGAGTGAATTTTTTCCTAGTTTGTTGCAAAATTGCAAGTGCTTCAAAGTGGGTTTTTTTTTGCCTTCTTTTGGATCAACCGCAAAAACCAAATGTGAGGAAGGCTGAACTTGATGGACACCTGTCTCTTTTCAGCCTAAATAACTATGTAACACATCCCCAGGGGTTTAAGGTTTTTGTTCTCTCTCATTCCATTTGCTGTGAAATACACAGACAAACATATATGCATACACGCACAGTTACTTTCCACTGCTAACTGCATTAAAGGGATACTCTAGACATTATAACCACTTCAACCATTTGAAGCCGTTATAGTGCCTGCAATACTCGGGCACCATGCCCTGTCTGATTGCTAAACAGATTCTAAGTGGATAAGGTTCCCTACCTCGATGGACAGAATGGCTAAGGCAGAGTTACGCCAGATCTGGTCATGCCAGCAATGGCAAGAGTCCTCTGCTAATAATGAATTGAAGTCGTTATGGAACCTAGAGTGTCTTTTTTTTTATTTTGTCTCTCTGCCCTTTCTGATATGCCAGTAGCCTCTATTTCACAGCACTCAACAATTATTTTACTGCCAAGTGAGCTGCAGAACATGAAATGAAAATGGAGAGAAGGACCAGATTGAGGGAGCTTGTTATTATTATTATTGCCATTTATATAGCGCCAACAGATTCCGTAGCGCTTTACAATATTTTGAGAGGGGGGATGTAACAATAAATAAGACAATTACAAGAAAACTTACAGGAACAATAGGTTGAAGAGGACCCTGCTCAAATGAGCTTACAGTCTATAGGAGGTGGGGTATTAGAAACATTAGGATAGGAAATATCAAGTAGGAGTGAAGCAGAGCTGGAGGAGCAAAGCACTATCCCATAGGAGAGAGCAAGAGACAGGTATGTAAGGGAGAGATTACTCTGGGAGGCCATACGCTTTCCTGAAGAGATGGGTTTTAAGGCCCTTCTTAAATGATTGAAGACTAGGGGAGAGTCTGATGGCAGTAGGCAAGTTATTACAAAGGAGAGGAGCCGCCCGTGAGAGCTTGTAAGATGGAACGTTTTTATTCTCTTCATTATTTAGTCATTTGGGGCTTGTTTTTTTACTAAATAAAAGGCAACCTGGTCTGTCTTATGAGACATTAGTATGACTGAGTCAGTGAAGAGGTATGTGACGATGGTAGTGAAGAGGACATTCCGTATAAGGCTGTGATGGCCGGGAGGATGGATTGCAGATGTTACCAGCAGAAGGTCTCTGTTACATTGTGTCAAACTTTCCCCACAGAGAAAGCTATTTCTTCTTAGCTGTGGCTGACCAGAGCTGGGCTAAGTTTAACCACAGTACTGTTTGTCCAGATTGTGAAAAACGTCCCTCTGAAATAAACAAGGAAGCTTACAATTTCTGTCTTTCCTCTGAATTTCACACCTAACGCAATACTGGGCCGTGAGTGTTAACATTTGTTTTTAGACAATGGTACCGATTTCTTCACACACTCTCTGCTTGTCTCTTTTTTTTTTTCTATGCCTTTTTGGTCTCTCTCTCTCGGTGTCTTTCTTGTTCTTGCTCTGCCTCTTTCTCTTTCAGTGTCATTATGTGTCTCTCTCTTTTGCTGTCTCTTTGTGTATCTCTCTCTTTAACTGTCAGTGTGCGTTTCTCTTTCACTGCCTGTGGGCGTTTCTAACTTGTTCACGGTCTCTGTGTGTCTCTCTCTTTAATGGTCTGTGGTTGTGACTCTCTTTTGCTCTCTGTGCATCTTACATTCACTGTCTTTGTGTGTGTGTGTGTGTGTGTGTGTGTGTGTGTCTCTCTTTAATGGTCTGTGTGTGTATTTCTATTGTTCACGGTCTGTGTACGTTTCTCTCATCCACTGTTTTTGTGTGCCTCTCTCTTTCACTGTGTGTGTGTGCATGTCTCTCTCTTTAACTGGTTTTGTCTGTCTCTTTCCGCTATCTGTTTTCTCATTTTTGTTTGAACCCATGCATTGGAATGGATAAGAGGTTTTTATGCTGGCCAGCTTCTCTTGTTCAGACATCCACATTGCAGAAGGTATGTGTAGAAAGAGCACTAATTTGGGATCCAAGTCTTAAAGGAGTCCATGAAGCACCATCACTACTACAACATACTGTAGTGGTTATGGTGGGAGGAGTCTCCTGGATCAAACCTTATCCCACCGTGAGGGGTTAAACCATTTTGAATGGTTTGACACTTACCTGGGATCCTTGGGTACCCCCGACCCTGCTCCTCTGAACAATGATCAGTAAAGTGCAGGATGAATGGACAAGATTGGACAGAATCTATTGGTTGAGATGTTCTGCTGTGCCAAAACTGATATATCTGCTGCAATTGGCGAACTGATTATACTGGAATTTCAATCTATTCAATTCTAATGCAATCCAAACATACCATGTGACAATATATCAGGACCACCATCGATGGTGTATGTTTGTATCAGAGTTTGTGTTTTTGTGTGTATGTGTACAGCAGAGTGTGAGTAGCTGTGTGTGTGTATCAGTGTGATTTTTGTATGTTTAAGAGCGTGTCTTTAGTTCTGTGTGTGTGTGTGTCTCAATGTGTATTTGTGTGAGTGCCTGTCAGTGTGCATTGAGTTGTATCTGTGTGTATCCATGAGAATGCTTGCTTGTGAGTAGCCTTACAGTGTGTTGGGTGGCCAAAGCTGTAGTTTTGTGAGGGGGGCTCCATAAATTCTGATGGCGGCTTTGCAAAGTAGGGACTACTTTGTCTTATGGACAAACCTGAGGTTGACATGGTGTATCTCCACCATCAATTTGTGTCCAATCCCAGGCTTAGGGATTCAGGCATAGTTTCACTCCTTGCTCTAGCCCGATCTTTCATACACCTCCGACCGTGATGTAGTCTTTTTCAGGCACATGAAGCATCAGGAGCTGAAGAAGATCTGCAGGAATTGGCGGTGGCTGCAAGGGACATCTTCGGTTAAGTAAACCGATCTTTCACTGCACTCTACAGCCCCCAGACCCTAACTGGAGATGTCACATTTGGGGGTCTCTGCAAAATATGAAAAAGACCCCTGTAAGTGCAAAGGGGACTTTAAGAACGTTTGCCCGACTCTATGCTTATTTGCTCACATGCTTTGGCTCTATTTATACACTAACCACTCAACCAGGTGATGTCCAGATGATGCACAGACCAGTTGGCGTGCCAGAATGAATATATACAGTAGGTGAAATTATCAGGACTGTCCAACCAAATCAGGACATTTGGCAAGATTGCGGTTTGTTTACATGAAATGCCAATCTTCCCGACAGTTGACAATACGGAAGAGTTTGTGACTTTTGTCATTATTGCATCTGTTTTACACTCAAAGTAGCGCTGTTGCATTCATTGTGATAAGTGGTTGCCAGGAGACACTTGTTGGGTTAGCTGTGCTAATGGCATATCCGATGGGCACAGTGGATTATTGACCGTCACGAGCAAGGTTGCCTAGTGCAAAACAATAATAATAAACATCATTTCTATACAAAGAAAATAATCCTCAATTATATATAAACTAGAATAAACATTTTAAAGGAAAACGCTAACTGTTGTATTCATTTTATATCCTTGGCTAATGTGATTGGACAAGGTTTCCTTTAACCCCTTAAGGACCAAACTTCTGGAATAAAAGGGAATCATGAAATGTCACACATGTCATGTGTCCTTAAGGAGTTAAAGGGGCACTCTAAGTAACATATCTAACCCAGCTCATTAAAGTAGTCATAGTTAATAGAATTCCCTGGCACTGTCCCTATGTTTGATATAATAAGACCATATTGGAATCTTTGCATGTAAACTGGGTTTCTAACATTAAACTATTCCTAAACAGACTGACATTAAATGGGGGGATAGAGCCAGGGGTGGTCTAGGTAAAATTATCACTACATTAAACCGCAGTGATCACTCGGCTTAGAATGCCTGTCTTAAGCTACATTTCCATTCATCAGTTGAACATCGCAATTTGTTCCGGATTTCCTGCCTTGTTCTTAGTGTTTTGACACGGAATGCACAATCTGCATGATTTCCTTTTAATTGATAGCAAGTCTTTTCCCAACATATTCTTTCCTAAATTGGTATGTGGGTGGGTGTGCGTGCATTAATATTATGACATTATAATATATCATTTCTCCAGCATGTTACAAACTATTTGGCTGTAGCTTAGTGCTTTTACTTACAGGGAGTGACACTTGTGAGACAGGGAAAGTACTATACAAGGTGTTTAAAGACAAGATAAAATGATCAATATAATAACCAGTTTCTTTTGTTCCATTGTTAGATCACTAAATGACATACAATACTGGGTCCCTCCACAGCTACAGGGTGTTCCGCCTCTTAGTCTCTAACTCTCCATCCAGTATTATTCTGTCTTTGGAAACATTAATTTTAATTCAACTTTAACGCTATTGGTCAAATGGGACCCTCTACAAAAATTCCACCAGAAGGAATTTAGATTCCCAACCGAGACAGATACGTGTAACGGGTAAACCACAGGATGGCACCGGGGGACTGATGGCACCATGACTACTACAGAGCACTGTAGTGAATATGGTGCTTACAGTGTCTCTATAATTGAAAGAGAGGTATAGAGCAGGGATGTCCAACCTGCGGCCCCCCAGATGTTGCTGAACTACAACTCCCATGCTTCCCTGGCTATCTGTTTCATTGAAGGAATCATGGGAGTTGTAGTTCAGCAACATCTGGGGGGCCGCAGGTTGGACAGCCCTGGTATAGAGGGATACACTGGGGTCCTCTGTTTATCTGCACTAGTGATGTCGCGAACATAAAATTTTCAGTTCGCGAACGGCGAACACGAACTTCCGCAAATGTTCGTGAACCGGGCGAACCGCCATAGACTTCAATAGGCAGGCGAATTTTAAAACCCACAGGGACTTTCTGGCCACAATAGTGATGGAAAAGTTGTTTCAAGGGGACTAACACCTGGACTGTGGCATGCCGGTGGGGGATCCATGGCAAAACTCCCATGGAAAATTACATAGTTGATGCAGAGTCTGGTTTAAATCCATAAAGGGCATAAATCACCTTAGATTCCTAAATTGTTTGGAATAACGTGCTTTAAAACATCAGGTATGATGTTGTATCGATCAGGTAGTGTAAGGGTTACGCCCGCTTCACAGTGACAGACCAAACTCCCCGTTTAACGCACCGCAAACAACCGCAAACAGTCCATTTGCACAACCGCAAACTCCCCATTTGCACAAGGTTGGATACCAAGCTAGCCATGTCCCGTTCCTTGTCCTCACTGATGTCATTGAAGGTCTTTTCCTCCACCCAGCCACGTACAACACCAAAGGTCCCCGAAAGGTGACAACCAGCCCCCTTTATTTTATTTTTTTAAATGTACACTACTGTTACACCAGATAATGTATAATAAACACAGGTTACTGGCTATGGGGGGGGGGGGAGGGGTAATGTATAATAAACACAGGTTACTGGCTATGGGGGGGGGTAATGTATAATAAACACAGGTTACTGGCTATGGGAGGATAATGTATATTAAACACAGGTTACTGGCTATGGGGGAGAATAATGTATAATAAACACAGGTTACTGGCTATGGGGGAGAATAATGTATAATAAACACAGGTTACTGGCTATGGGGGAGAATAATGTATAATAAACACAGGTTACTGGTTATGGGGGGATAATGTATAATAAACACAGGTTACTGGCTATGGGGGGATAATGTATAATAAACACAGGTTACTGGCTATGGGAGGATAATGTATAATAAACACAGGTTACTGGCTATGGGGGGATAATGTATAATAAACACAGGTTACTGGCTATGGGGGATAATGTATAATAAACACAGGTTACTAGCTATGGGGAGGATAATGTATAATAAACACAGGTTACTGGCTATGGGGGGATAATGTATAATAAACACAGGTTACTGGCTATGGCGGATAATGTATAATAAACACAAACACACACAAAAAAAAGAATGCAGCTTCAGAATTAATCTAAATTGTATGCTGTCTAGGAGGTGGGAGGGTCTGGGAGGGAGGGTCTGCTGCTGATTGGCTGGAATGTGTCTGCTGACTGTGAGGTACAGGGTCAAAGTTTAGTCAATGATGACGAATAGGGGGCGGACCGAACATCGCATATGTTCGCCATCCGTGGCGAACGCGAACAAGCTATGTTCGCCAGAAACTATTCGCCAGCGAACCGTTCGGGACATCACTAATCTGCTCCACTGGATAAGATGTAGGGTATTACAATTCATGTAATATCATTCAGCACACGGGCTGTCCTGATTTTATGATTATTTTTAAATGTATTTATTTTTGCATTTCATTTACTTAAAGCCACTTTTAACTATGACCTGAATTTTTGTTTTATTTTTTATTTTCTGAGGAATCCCACGTCGAACATAAAGTAGGAAATGTGGAAAAGAAATCTGCAGGCCAGATGTGACATGTAAAGGTTTATTTACTAAACCGTGAATTGTTAAACATTGATCGTTTGGGCCAAAAAAGTAATTTTGGAACATGTTTCTTTTCATCTGGCTCCTTTTGTAACCTTCTGCGCTGATCCCTTGAAGGATTTTAGCTCGGTAGCTGACAGGAACCTTTTGTCTTGCTCTGCTGTGTCTGTAATAAAATAGTTCAGGGTTTCTAATAAAGGAAAGGCTTGCAACTTTGTGATTGTTTTTAAATGGATTCAGTTTTTGGCAGGTAAGAGGAATGTAACGGCTGGAATGTTCTTATTTCATTAAACTAACAAACAATATCCAGATCTAGAAGGATCGGCCTAGATGCTCGTGGCTCTTGGTAGTTTGAATAATGTACTCCCCGGGCTCAGCCTTCTTAGTGCCCTATACACATTCCTCACAATTTATGCAACTAATGGATCTTATGTACACCGAGTTCTAAACACCGTTATTGTGGTTTATAAACCAATTACTGTATTATTGCTGTGGAGCTCTGTTATACACTCAGACACACTAACAATATGGAGCTCCTAGAAAAGTGGCATATTACGATAGAAAAGTGGGACAGATGTATTTGTGCCCAAAATAGGGACTGTCTCTCCTAAATAAGGACACTTGGGAGGTATGCCAATACTCACTCGGTACTTTGAGACTACACTCCAACCTTTTTTGTTAAAAGGACACTATAGTTACCAAAACAACTTTAACTTAATGAAGCAGTTTTGGTGTATAAATCAGCACATGCATTCTAACTGCTCAATTTTCTGCCATTTAGGAGTTAATAATCACTTTGTTTATGCAGCCCTAGACATACCTCCTTGCATGTGACTTGCACAGCCTTCCTAAACACTTCCTGTAAAGTGAGATCTAATGTTTGTACTGCCTTAATTAAACTGTCTGTTTAATTTAATATTTCTAATCTCAATGTTAATAGCTTGTTAGACCCTGAAGGACCCTGCATAAACAGAAACAAAAGTGATTTAACTCCTAAATGACAAAAAGTTGTTTTGTTGACTATAGTGTCTGTTTTTTTTTCAATTTAATGGATTTAAAAGAAACAAAGAAAACACACGCAACATTATTTTTTTTGCCATGAGGAAAGCCTATTTTATCGCAAAGATATGTCAGCAGTGTTGTAGTGGTGGTAACTGATTAAACTTGCCTGTACAGTAGTGCATGCATTGCCGGTCTGGGATGGATCCTGTGAAACCACTGTATCTTCGATGATCTCACTGATGTGAAATTAGACAACTTGATTATCGATTGCTGCACAGTAAGCAGACATACTGAATATTATTTCTAAGAAATAATGTCAACACTGGGTTAATAACGAAGTAATGATTAGTCATATGACAATGCAATGGTTTGTTGTCTTTGATATAGTTAAATGATATACATGATGCTATGACTTGACAAAGATACCAACATGTGTGACACTCAGCCTGCCTTGTGGCTGAATGACTGTCACAAACTGATACTGCGGAATGTTGAGAAATATCTAATTGAGCTCATTTCAGAATGATGAGCACTTCCACCAATTGCTACCGTCATTAAACATGTAGAAGTGTAGTCCGCATTCTGCAGGGACTGGGAAAAGCCCTGATTTTTACACTCAAAAACTATTAAAAAGATACTCTGGGGATCAAACACTTCATTAAGTAATTATGGTTCCCTGAGTCCCCCAGCGCCGCCTTACCTTCCAATGTTAAACTGTATTCAGACAAAGTGAATTCCCAGAATCCTGCTTCCTCTCCTGCTGTAAATGTGGAAGCAGTGATAGGCTGAGGGCAGCCAATATCAGGGGTCTTCACTTCAGAGTTGAACAGCGCTGCGGAATCTGTTGGAGCTTTATAAATGACAATAGTAATAATAACCGTTTTGAACATGGTTTAATACTTATGAAGGCGCCAGGGTACTCTGGACACCATAACCACTTAATTGACATGAAGTATTTATAGTGGTTATGGTGCCTGGAGTGTTCCTTTAATAATACAAAACCTATTCTAAGTTCTATGTTGCTTAGTATCCCTTTAAAGGAACACTATAGCGTTAAAACTTTTTGTTTTTTTATATATGTCCCCAGTTATATCCAGGTGTCCCATCCCCAACATGCAATAAAAACGAATAAAAAAAAAAAGTTTTGTTTTTTTTTTCCCAGCATCAAATCTTCCTTGGTGCTGCTCACCTCTCTGCGTTGGGTCCTGATCTGAATTCTGACAGCCACTTATGGATTTAACCCTGGAATGTAAAACTAAGTTTTAGATAGAAAGGTTAACATAAAAGGACCACTGCATCAAGATAAAGTAATCTGGGTGACTACATTGTTCCTTTAAATTAGTTCCAATAAGTTAGCATATTGTTACAATTTATGATGCTTATACTGTGTTTCCCCGAAAGTAAGACATCCCCTAAAAATCAGCCCTAGCTTATTTTCTGGGGATGCTCATAACATAAGCCCTAGTAGCTAGTTGTTTGCTAACGTATGCTCGGGAAATTTTCCCCGAACATAGATCCGCAGGATTCCATTCGCGAGTAAAGTAATCTATGTTCGGGGACGTTTTCCCGAACATAGATACGCGGGATTCCATGCACTATTGAACTCGTCTGTTTGGGGGAATTTCCCCGAACGTAGACCTGCTTGCTACCGTTTTTCTGCAAAATAAGACTTCCCCCGAAATTAAGCCCTAGTGCATTTTTCGGGGGGGGGGGGGAGGAAATAATATAAGACCTGGTCTTATTTTTCGGGAAACACGGTATGTTGCATTGATTTTTACCTCCCAGAACTAAATCCTCTTCCGATATGTTTTCCTACATCAATAAAAGAGCGCGAAAACAATGGAAATGAATAAACAGCGAGACCCTCCATTAGATACCACTGTTCCTTGTAGCATTTTTTTTTTTTAATTCTTTATTTTTGCAGTGCATAGATAAATCTGAACGTGCGGGTGGTACCCCGACGGCAAACAGAAGGGTACATGGCAATACTTGCACTATTTTATCTTAACATGATAAATTGTTCTTGTGTCAAGTTGCTTATGTGTAAGTTTTATACATGTAATGTTGCTAGTTCAATAGCGTTAACTGAATACTGGTACTACTGTCTGGTGTTACAATGGCAGCGTTAGTCTCCTAGCGCGCGTTTCACTGGCTGACGACTGACCCTGCTTGTATTCTGCTGGGCAAGTGCGTCTAGTGTTGAGGCAAAGCTTTGTGTCATTTAGTGGCTCAAGCTAGGGGCATGGTAGTGTAAGCAGGCCTAGGCTGTTGTCAGTGTGCCGGCAGCATGGCTCCTAAGCTTAATTAGGCTTATCTAACTGACAGTGGGGAACATGTGTAACGAGTGCGAGACAGCTATGCATATTAACAAGAATACATCTAGGTCAGGTAAATAAATTGATGCTTGATCTCCCTGTCAATCATTCAGCTTAGCTAGTCTGCTACAGGTAATTGAGGATCATAAGGGCTTAGTATCTATGTTATCAGTAAATACTAGGTGCTTATTGTCCACACAGTGGTAGTTGAGAAGGGGCTCCCAGGATGCTGGAGCGGTGTGCCCGCCGTTAGACATGGATGTGAGGGCTTCAGCCTATGCCCATAGCAGGGAAGTCTCTCGTGTTGTCTTGATATGTCCTGTCTTTGGTGCTTCTGTGTTGGGAGTCTGCTCTTGTAGTGACCTGTAGAATGTGCAGCCGCTTGATTGCTTGGTGTGCAGCGCTGGTTATGATGAGCTGGGTCGTGCAGCGCTTGATGCAGAGTTTCAGGTGAGGTGGGGTGCTTGCGTGATGTGCTTGGTAGGCTATTCCGCTTATGTGTATTTGGGAGGGGGAGTATCGTGGTGCCCTTTCCCGCCGTGGGGATCGCAGATATCTACGTCGCCGGATGGCTGTCCTGGGAGCTTGAGGTAGGTATCTGTAGTAGCGGCGTCTCGTTGTGGGTCGGACCCATGATGCTACAGTTTTCACCGCCAGCTGGAGAGTCACTCCGTGGCTGTGCAGTGTGGCCCAGAAGCTTGCGCAGATCTGGTCTAAGGCCCCCAGGAGGTATGTGGGTGGCTGGGCGCAGGTACTCCGTTTGTTAGGCCTGCGCTGGGTGGCCATTTTAGTTGTGTCTTGGCAGTTTGGTGCCCTTGCCTGCTGTGTGGTCGGTTCAGCTGCCATCTCTGCCTGTCAGATTGTCCAGTATGGACCGCGATGTCCCCCACCGGTCCGGGGGGGGGGGGTTGGGTGATGCGAGGTCTCTTAAGGGTGTCGGGGAGAGCGGCTGCCTCTCCCCGGCCCTAATCCCAGTAGGCCGCACTTGGATTCCCGCTCTTGTAGCTCCGACAGGCTCCGGGGTGGTCTCGATCGGGTCCGTGGCACACCCCTGACGAGGGTGGTGCACCCTCGGTGGTCCTTGGGCGAGGTAGCCGTCGCTTTTACCCCGGTTTCTGCCCGCCAGGCAGGAGCTTGTGCTTTGTGTGTCCGCACGGCTTGGCGTCAGGCTCCGCCCCCGCCTTGTAGCATTTTTAAGCCACTTGTTATCCCTTCTTTTTAGCAAGGACTAACTCCTTTCTGTTGGATAAACCAGTCATCACAATCATGGCTTCCTGATTCATTACACACAGACAGCTAAGATTTCATCGAAGGTTCCGTTCCCATAGTAAACATACAGTAAGACTGTAAAATCCTAACTGTAGACCTAGGGGCTGTTTATTAATCATTCATCTTGTATGTTTGATTGCGGCCCCCTCCCGGAGCGTTTTGCTGATCAGATAAAAATAAACATTATACTATTATTTTCTTACACTGCTACTGATTATATCTCTCCAGCATTTACACATACCAAATCCGTGCATGGATGAGCTTTCGTTAAAATATACATGCTGTCATGCTAACTTCAAAGAGATGTCTGACATTTATGTTAAAGGATTACTTAAAAACCACCATGACCACTTCAGTGATTTGAAGTGGTCATGGTGGTAGGAGTCTGGGTGTACAGTGTGTCTGCTGGGGGCTAGTTGTATCATCAGCACACGTGACATTGGCAGCCCAGTAATACGTTTTTACCCACAAAGATCCCAGATCTGTGTAGGTGGTCCTTTGCGAATTGCTTTGATATCGATTTTGATAGATGGAGGCTGCTGAGGTTGCGATATCTGTGCATGGCTAAGAGACACAGACTGTTTCCCTCAACTCCATTGGCACCAATGACTACTGGTGTTTGTGTTATGTCAGGAGCCCTGTCTTATCTCACCCGGCAGCCACTTGTAAACGTCTCCAAGGGCATCAACACTTACCGGTATTTATCAGCTGATCAGCCTAAAATATGGCCATCTTCCTGGACATGTTCTGTTGGGCCAGTCCAAGCCAGGAGGCCATTGAAATTGGCAGCCAGCAGTCCATGTGGAAATGTCCTGCAGTACATGAATAATATGAGGCAGAAGTTCACAAACGATGTATGTTGGTGGCCTGGGGGCCTTGCTTTAATTTGCATAGTTGCAAAGTGTCCTGAATTTAGTGGGACTGTCCTATGATTGGGCTACTGTCCCAGTGAAGATGAGTTGTAAGACCTGCCCTCCATTCCATGGGTGGAACTATCTTTTGTACAGCCATTGTAGGTGCTCCAGGACCCATAGAAAGGTGGCAATAAATACGTGTCGTCTTTATATTTCTCTCTGTGTTTAGTTTCGTAGTGTCACTGTATGTATCTGTTAATGCATGTATCTCATTGAGTGTATATCTGTGTTTCTGTCTATATCCCTATTTCTCATTTTGTTAAAGTAGCCTTTCCCGGTCCTACCATGCAAAGAGAGATTTGTAATTTGTCCTACTTGCTGATGGCCTATATGTGGATCAATTTTGCATGTTCTAGGACTGTGATCCCAAAGGAACCGCCATGATTAGTCAATTCATTTCACACTGGGCACAAGGGTGCCAGCTCTACTATGGTTATGTGAATTCTAAATTTTTCTCGGCATCATTTTTCATGAACTGCCCTCCAGTAGGCACATATGACCTTGGCAGGAAATGATCTGGAAAGGAGCCTACTCATGCATGGTTTCCAGCTTGGACAATGTAATGCTATACTGTTGGCTCCAGTCGCCCAAACCAGACCGCAACACCCCCCATGGAACCAACTCCACGTTGTTGGTTCCTTTGCAGTTGCTGAGAGCTTTGTAAAGATGTGATGCCATAATAAGATTTCTGGTGGGAGGAAAACATAAACCATGGCAGATCTAGCAAACCAAGGCCATGTTCCTCACGGTGGTGGGTAATTATAGACCGATAGGGAGCATCCTAACAAACTGTATGTGAATCAATTTACCACTTTGTGTCTGTCTCCCTGCATCTGTCATCACCTGGCTTATCATATGATTCAGGGCTTTTTGTTGAAAACGTGTCCCGCAGCATTGCCTGCATGTCTGAATTTGTTTCTGTGATGCTAGTATTACGACCTAACTGACCCTTTAAAGAATATATTTTTTTTTCTACTGAAATTAGAATTTTGAAAAATTGACCAGGAAATTCAAAGGTTTAGACCCAAAATAGCCAACTCTTAAACCTTTCCCAACTCTGCTCTTTATCCATTTTGACTACTTTGGCCTCATTGTTAAATTCCCATTTTGATTTGACATGATTTGGATTTTTAAGTTGTAGCGCCCTGCACTGTATGCCCTATAGGCATTCCAGGTAGAAATGTAAGAAATGCAGGCTCATCTCAATCCCGTGTTTGTCCTGTGCACACACAGCAGAGCTCTGTGTATATAGAAAGCACTCAATGTGTGCATGTGTATTAAGGAAACCGGGATCTGCTCCAGGCAATGTTTATATTAATTTGTTTATACAATGTGTCTCACTTCCCAGTTTGAGGTTTACTGAGAGAAAGTGGAGAGATAACACAGCTTAAAGAACCAGTTTGGGCACCATAACAAATTTATCAAATTAAGTTGTTATGGTGCCAGAACATCCATGGTGCTTGCTCACTTTAAGGGGTTAAACAGTTCTCGAACGGTTTAAACACAAAGTCTCTGTTTTAGCTCCAAACCCTCCTGCCTCTCTCTGTCCTTCTGTTTTCTCAAAATAGGGAGACCGGAAGGCTCTTGCAGAATTCGGCAGAGGCGCCGCTCAATAGCTGCGAGCGGTCAGCTGACGCGCTCAGTCCATTAGTGACTCCTCTTTCATAAAAGTGGTTTCGAAAATAAATATACCTATTTCAAACTAGTTTTATGAATAGGGAGTCACTGTTTCGATTAAGTTGTTATAGTGCCTGGAGTGTTAATTAATTCTGTAATTATCACATGTCACCTCTAGGGGCAAAACACTTTTTAACAAATGTATTTCTTGTTCACATTGGGGATTTTCGATGTTAAGCTAATATAGTCCAGCTGGACAAATAGATTTATTTTATTTTTCCCAGTTTAGGTTTAGTTTTTTTGTTTTGTTGGGGGTTTTTTTTTGTCCTAAAATGCCATGATTTGGCTAATTTCCAGTTTGGGGAAAATGTTCCTGTAACATTTTGTAATGGTCTCATTTATTGTTAAAGGATCACTATAGGGTCAGGAACACACAGGGGCGTTTTAGGCGCGAGGCAAACAAGGAATTTACCTTGGCGGCATTTTCCAGGGGGCGGCAAAAAATGCCGCCCCCAAATGCCCAGGGCAAATGCCTTGTTAGCCTTGCGGCTAACAGACATGCTGGGCGAGCCGGCGGCTGGCGAGGGAGCCCTTCCTCTGAGCGGTCTGCTCAGCTCCTTCGCGCGCCGCAGAGTGAGGCTGGTAGCCGGAATATGACATCATATTCCGGCTCCCAGCCTCACTCTGCGGCGCGCGAGGGAGCTGAGCAGACCGCTCAGAGGAAGTGCTCCCTCGCCAGCTGCCTGCCCGTGCCGCCCGCCCAGCAACCCCCCCCCCCCAGCATTCCCAAAGGTTAGGAGGCTGTGTGTGTCTGTTAGTGAGTGTGTGTGTGTGTCTGTTAGTGAATGTGTGTGTGTGTCTGTTAGTGAATGTGTGTGTGTGTGTCTGTTAGTGAATGTGTGTGTGTGTCTGTTAGTGAATGTGTGTGTGTGTCTGTTAGTGAATGTGTGTGTGTGTCTGTTAGTGAGTGTGTGTGTGTGTCTGTTAGTGAGTGTGTGTGTGTGTCTGTTAGTGAGTGTGTGTGTCTGTCTGTTAGTGAGTGTGTGTCTGTCTGTTAGTGAGTGTGTGTCTGACTGTGTGTGTCTCCTAGTGTGTCTGACTGTGTCTGTTAGTGAGTGTGTGTGTGTGTCTGTTAGTGAATGTGTGTGTGTCTGTTAGTGAATGTGTGTGTGTGTCTGTTAGTGAATGTGTGTGTCTGTCTGTTAGTGAGTGTGTGTCTGTCTGTTAGTGAGTGTGTGTCTGACTGTGTGTGTGTGTGTGTCTGACTGTGTCTGTGTGTGTCTGTTAGTGAGTGTGTGTGTCTGCTAGTTTGTGTCTGTTAGTGACCGTGTGTTTGTCTGTTAGTGAGTGTGAGTGTGTCTGTTAGTGAGTGTGAGTGTGTCTGTTAGTGAGTGTGAGTGTGTCTGTTAGTGTGTGTGTGTTTCTGTCAGTGAATGTGTGTGTGTGTGTATTTAGAATGCGGGGCGGAGGGAAGGGTTGGCTGTGGGTGGCGCGGGGGGCGCTTGAGTTTTGGCCTGCCTAGGGCAGCACAAAACCAGGATACACCACTGGGAACACAAACCTGTATTCCTGACCCTATAGTGTTAAAACCACCATCTAGCCCCCTTGGGCCCCTCATGCCTCCAGAAATATAGTAGAAATATTACTGTATTCAAGCCAGAAGCTGTAGCTCTGCATGCTGTTGGACTAAAAAAAAAAAAAAAAGTGTGCTGACATCATCAGAAGTGGTGGCCTGATCCAATCACATTGCTTCCCCACAGGATTGGCTGAGACTGACAAGGAGGCAGATCAGGGGCAGAGCCAGCATGATTCAAACACAGCCCTGGCCAATCATCTCCTCATAGAGCTGAATTGAATCAATGAATATCTATGAGGAAAGTTCAGTGTCTGCATGCAGAGGGAGGAGACACTGAATGTTTGGATACATTTTAGGCAGCCATAACCCAGGAAGGATCTCTAACAGCCATCTGAGGAGTGGCCAGTGAAGTTATCACTAGGCTGTAATGTAAACACTGCATTTTCAACGAAAAGACAGTGTTTACAGCAAAAAGCCTGAAGGTAATGATTCTACTCACCAGAACAAATTCAATAAGCTGCAGTTGTTCTGGTGACTATAGTGTCCCTTTAAATTTCCCTTTTCTTACAGTATAATACAGCACGCCGGAATAGGGCAGCGCTATATAAATGCCAATGTTGGTAATTGAAAGCCCAAAAATTCACAATTTTGGCTAAAATATGCAAGAAGTGAATATTGAGTTGGAGACTTGTTTTTCCCAAATCAGCTCGTTTTACCTAACATTTTCAATTCAGAATTCAATTCACAGTTTAGTGAATAGTCTCCGGCATCCAGTTTGTATAAAGTTTAAAATGTTTACGTTTTATTCAAACTTAAAAAACGTTTGATTTTTTTTGTGTTTTGCTTAATTCTAACAAGTGTTTAATTTCATTCCCTAATTATTATTTTTTTTTTTCTTTGTGATATTTCAGAGCGCATCGCAATGATATGGAGAATATTTTTCCTTTCCTGTTTTTGGGGGCTATCTACTCCGTGCTGGATCCCAACCCTACCATAGCCAGAAGCCACTTCCGAATTTTCTTTCTCTGCCGCGTAATCCACACGGCAGCCTATGTGCTGGCTTTGAAAGCACCGACGCGCTCCGTGGCCTACAGCATTGCACAGCTGCCTTGTTTCTCGATGGCGGTGCAGATATTATTCGCGGTCTCCTCCTATTGGTAATCGCAACACCCCAGAGATCTGAAATTCTGTGTGCCTTTTCAGATGACCAAGTTGAGAATCATCCCAGCATGAAGGATAATTTAAAAAAAATATGATGCAGGTGTTGGTAGTGACAAGTACTAAATAAAGTCATGAATGTAAAGGCTTTGCCAATGCCTTTTTTATTTTCAAGCAGATCTTACAAGAGTTGGTTTGTGATATGAGCAAAATGGTGTAGGTAAAGATTTTGTGACTTGACTGTTATATATTTCCTGCTGCCAGAAGCCTTGCCTTTTTGGGATGAAATGTAACGAAATAGGAGAAAAATGTAATTTACCCATAGGAGACCAAACTTATATTCTGGTTCCTTTGACAATTCTCCACAGTTTCCTGCTTAATGAATAAATCCCAAACATTCGTCCCAACTAGAAAAATTGGAAATATTATTATGATTTAATTCTATTTATCTGCTTGGATATTTTGACTTGAAATGTGTTGCTTCTCAATTCACTGTATTGGGAATAGGCTATAGCAGGGATAGGCAACCTTAGGCCCTCTAGCTGTTGTGGACTACATCCCCCATAATGCTCTTACACCCATAATGCTGGCAAAGCATCATGGGAGATGTAGACCGAAACATCTGGAGTGCCAAAGGTTGCCTATGCCTGGGCTATAGGCTAGGTGCATTAAAGGACTATTAAAGTCAATGAAGTAGACTGGGTGCAGTGGTATTCTAGGTTTCACCTTTCAATATAAAACATTGTAGTTTTTTTTTTTTTTTTATAAACTGCAATGTTGACCTTGCAGTGTTAAGACCACCTATAGTGGCCGTCTTATTGATGGCCACTAGACGCTCCTTCACAGAACTGACCGAGTAAAACTCTGACACGTGATTCGGAAGCCCCAATAGAAAAGGATTGATCAATGCCTTCCCATGGGAACGTTTGGATAAACGCTAGTACAACTGTTTGTGCTCACACGAAGAGGGGCGAGCAATCTCACTAGAGACCGGGACACTAAAGCATTAGGAATACAGGTTTGTATTTTTAATGCTTTAGCGTTCAAGTCATAGTCTGTGGATGGTGCAAATAGATATCAATTTAAAAATCTTTTATTCAATAAAATACTTTTTTTAATATGTGTTTGATACATTTTTTTTGCTATTGAAAAAAAAAATAATAATAAAAATGGAAAAATAGGCATGTTGTCTAGGATTGAGTCACATGGGCACTGTGCAATGAGGAGGGGGTGGGGGAGTGGGATTATATCCCAAAGCAGTGGCTTTTTAAAAATTTTATGTTCAAAACATTTTATGCCCAAAGCATAAAAACAAGTTGCTGAATTATATATTTACAAATACATATATTGGAATCTAAACTCCGACTAAATGCTTTTAACACTTGGGTTGCAGGTTCAAATCCTTGCATGGTTGATTCATCCTTCCAAGGTAGATAAAACAAATACTGTTAAACTGGGTAATAGTTAACAACCCCTGGATGTTGGGCTAAGGTAACATCCCCTTAAATATAAAGGGATAGGCTATGCACTATAACCACTGCATGCCTATTGTTCGCCATTAAAGTATTTAACCAGGAAAGGTACATTCAGATTACTCTGGTATTTAAGTACATCCTGGGGATGTTACCTTAGCCCAACATCCAGGGGTTTGTTACTATTACCCAATTTAATGGTACTCATTTTATCTACCTTGGAAAGGGCCGAGTCAACCATGCCGGGATTTAAACCTATAACCCAAGTGTTAGTTGCTAATATATGCAGACTATCATTGTAGTCCAAAATGGATGAAACTGATATTGCTTTTTGAGGAAATTAACTTGTAAATTATGACAAGCAAGGGGCCAAAAAAATGTGCCCGGGGAACCCCTCAGAACCAGTTTGATCCAGGACTCTGTGATGGCACCCTCAACAGCATGCAGTGGTTATGGTGATTAGGCTGTTCCTTTATGATGATGTTAAAACCAAATGCATTAAAGTTGTGTTGATGCTGGAGTGTCCCTTTAAAGATAACTTAAGATTTGAAGGGTCCTGTTCTAAAAAGTGGCCTGAAATATTTACAGGGTTATTCAGGATAGTGACATTTCAAGGTGAATTTAAAGTGAATTTTAAATTTAAATTCAGAATAGCTGAATTGAAAAGAATCTCTAACTCGGCTCTGCCCACAGATCGCCTACTCTGGCCTTAAATTTGAAATTCACTTCAAGTTCTCACTTTTAGTAAATAACCGTATAAAATTGGGACAATCACAATGGAACCAGCAGGCACGTTCTGTTGATGACTCCTCCCCATTTAAATTTTTTGCACTACTTTTTAGAACCGGACACTTTGATAAAAGTCCTCTTTTGTTCAGTTTTTTTTGTATTTTCTATTTTCCAGTGGAAAATTTCCAGTGGCACATGTTACAAAAAGCTTTGTATTGCCTTTGATTTTTCTCAAAGTGCATTTTTGTACATTTGTATTTGCATTTTTACTTCACTTTTTACTTGCATTAATGTTGGATGTTCTATTCATAATAAAATATTCATTGAGAATCCATTGACTGACTGAGTGTGGTTATATCTTAGAGAACATCGCCCTCGTGTGTGCAAGAGTGGAAAAAGCATTACTTTTTAAAAAAATTACAAATGGGCAAGATTTTAAAAAGTTTCAAACATAGATGACTCTCCAAATATGCTATTGAGGCCAACATCTGAAATTCACTTTAAATTAACTTAGTATTCAGACTTTGCTGCATAACCCTAAAAGACTTGGTACAAGGCTTCTCGAAACACATAGTGACCCACTATGACCTCCTCCAACCCCCTATTAACATTCCGTTGTATTTTACTGTCTGGAGCAGGAGTGTATTTGCTTTCGTTATCGTGATACTAAAATATATTTTGACTTCTTCGTTCTGGTCCATGGTCTGTCTGTCTTAATTCTCAGTCTGCTACCAGCAGAGATTAGTGATGCCTTTTGGCACTCCAGATGTTTTGGACTGCATCTCTCGTGATGCTTTGCCAGTATTATGGCTGTAAGAGCATTATGGGGGATGAAGTCCATAACATCTGAAGTGATGAAGGTTGCCTACCCCTATAAGTCCAGTGACCTGACTTCAGCTTCTTTCTATTTGTAAGAGCCAATCCGTTTTCTTGAATTGCATGCTGGGATCTGTCAGACCCCAGCATGTATTAAACCGTCTAGTTTCATTTTTAGTTCCTCCAAGGAAAGCCGTGCATTACAATGCTCTCTGTCGTGGCACTGAAAGGGTTCATTGGACTTCTACCACTTGCCTGGTGAGAGGATATGCCTGACCATTTCTAGGCATGGTATTAAAGGGACTCTATAGGCTCCTGGAGTACCTCCCTCCCGCAGGGCTGAAGGGGTTAAAACCCCTTCAGTCACTTACCTGAATCCAGCGCCATGTCCCTCGGCGCTGGGTCAGCCCACGCTCCTTAGCTGGCGCGGGATACCTAATGCACATGCGCGGCAATGACCGCGCGTGCATTAGACCTCTCCATTATTCAATGCTTTCCTATGGGGAAAATCTGACGCTGCAAAAAATTAGGTATTCTTACTGTGGACCTGCGAGTCCAAATTATGCAAAGCCATCGTATTAACGGCACCCATCTTTATTGGAGACCTGAACGTCTCACTGTTTGGATGCTCACTCACTATATATAAGTGATGCAATCACATTTTCACATCACAATGGAGGCACTACACTCCACATAAGAACACTACACACCTGCAGATGGATACCATATCTTTATTAATGCGAAAATGTCATGCATTACTCTTGCGGACCTGTATGTCCAATATATGCAACGTTAACACATCAACAGCTATCCGCTTTATTGGAGACCTGCGCGTCTCACTGTTTGGATACTCAATTACTCAATCGCTCTATATAAATGTTGTAAGAAAAAAAAAAACACACAAACACCAATAAATCGTATTTACCAAAAAAATAAATAAATCTGGCACTAGAGGTCCGAGAGTCCGTGTGGGCAGACTTAGAGCTGCAATGTAAACATTGTAGTTTCTCTGGAACTGCAATGTTTAACATTGCAGCACTAAGTGCAAAAGGATCACAGCACCCAGACCACTTCAATGAGCTGAAGTGGTGTGGGTGCCTACAGTGTCCCTTTAAAGGACCACTATAGGCACCCAGACCACTTCAGCTCAATGAAGTGGTCTGGGTGCCAGGTCCATCTAGGGTTAACCCTGAAGCTGTAAACAAAGTACATTAATTAATAGCGTTTTTGGTGTAACCTTGCTGCAATGCTAGTTTGTCCACATTAAAATTCTTATCAGAACTTACCAGTGTCATCTATGTGATGACTTCGGGGTAAAGAATGGACAAGGTAACTTATACCATAAACAGTAGTGAATTGGGAATAAACACACACGAGAAATATTTGGGAATTTTTATAGACCACTAACTATGCAACAATGTGCAATGTCAATCTGCAGTGGTAAAGGCCAGTAAGGTATTGTCATGCATGAAAAAGGGCATAAATTCTTGGTATGAGAATATAATTTTGCCTCTTTATAAATCGCTGGTAAGACCACATATTGAATATGCTGTGCAATTTTGGGCACCTGTTCTAAAGAAGAATATTATGGCACTAGAAAGAGTGCAGAGACAGGCTACAAAATTAGTAAAAGGAATGGAACATTTTAGCTACAAAGAAAGGTTAACACATTTAAACCTCTTTAGTTTAGGAAAATGCCGACTGAGATGGGATTTGATAACATTATGCTCCAACAAGAAAAAGCCGTTAATGAATATTTGTATGACTGGGGTGCTATTCAATCTATTACAGTGAAAAAAAAGTTTGTGGGTTTTTAAATGCACACTATTGTGCCACCAGATGTGAGTGGCACTGTGCACACTGGCAGAGCACACGCTGTTGGCCTGACACACAGACGCTTGCAGAACACTAACTGCTATTCAATCTATAACAGTGAAAAAAAGTTTTGTTTTTAAATGCACGCTATTGTGACACCAGATATGAGTGGTGGCACTGGGCAAGTGGGCACAGTATCCACTGTGAGCCTGACACACAGACGCTTGCAGACAACTAACTGCTATTCAATCTATTACAGTGAAAAAAAAGTTTGAGGGTTTTTAAATGCACGCTATTGTGCCACCGGATATGAGTGGCACTGTGCACACTGGCAGAGTACACGCTGTTGGCCTGACACACAGACGCTTGCAGACAACTAACTGCTATTCAATCTATTACAGTGAAAAAAGATTTTTGTTTTTAAATGCAAGCTATTGTGACACCAGATATGAGTGGTGGCACTGGGCAAGTGGGCACAGTATCCACTGTGAGCCTGACACAGAAGCTGGCAGGCAGGCAACTGCAATTAGATTACACAAAAAAAAAGCAGACTGATGTTCTAGCCCTATAAAGGGCTTTTTGGGGTGCTGTCCTTACAGCCAGTGGCGGATCCGGGGGGGGGGGGGCAATGGGGCAATTGCCCCCCCTGAGATTCTCCCCTGCCGGCTAATGCAGGGCTGGCATTGCCCAAGTACCAGACCTGCAATGTGCCTGCGGACCGGGGAGGGAGATCTCTGATCTCCCTCCCCGGTCCGCAGACACATTGCTGACAGCCGGCAGGGGAGCGAGTGAGAGAGGATCCGGGAGCTCTTACCTGCAGCTCCTCCGGGTCCTCCTCTCTCGAGATTTGGAGCGTTGCCGCGGTAACCACGGCAACGCTCCAAATCTCGCGAGAGTAAACTCTAGGCCTGTAGCTGGGCTAGAGTTCACCTCACCACCACCGGACCACCAGGGAACGAAATATGTCCCCCCTCCTCATCAATAAAGGTAAGAAGGGAGGGGGGACATAAATATATTAATTTTGATAAACTTTTTTTTTTTTTTTTTTAAAAAGCCTCCCTACCCTCCTTACCCCCCATACACACACTGCACACACTGCCCCAGAAACACTTCCCCCCCATACACACACTACACACACTGCCTCAGAAACACTGCCTCCATACACACACTACACACACTGCCCCAGAAACACTGCCTCCATACACACACTACACACACTGCCCCCCATACACACACTACAAACACTGCCCCAGAAACACTGCCCCCCATACACACACTACACACACTGCCCCAGAAACACTGCCCCCCATACACACACTACACACACTGCCCCCCATACACACACTACAAACACTGCCCCCCATACACACACTACACACACTGCCCCAGAAACACTGCCCCCCATACACACACTACACACACTGCCCCCATACACACACTACACACACTGCCCCAGAAACACTGCCCCCATACACACTACACACACTGCCCCCATACACAGTACACACACTGCCCCCATACACACTACAAACACTGCCCCCATACACACACTACAAACACTGCCCCAGAAACACTGCCCCCCATACACACACTACACACACTGCCCCAGAAACACTGCCCCCATACACACACTACACACACTGCCCCCATACACACACTACAAACACTGCCCCCCATACACACACTACAAACACTGCCCCCCATACACACACTACACACACTGCCCCCATACACACACTACAAACACTGCCCCCATACACACACTACACATACTGCCCCAGAAACACTGCCCCCATACACACACTAGACACACTGCCCCCATACACACACTACAAACACTGCCCCCATACACACACTACAAACACTGCCCCCCATACACACACTACACACACTGCCCCAGAAACACTGCCCCCGATACACACACTGCCCCAGAAACACTGCCCCCCATACACACACTACACACACTGCCCCCCATACACACACTACAAACACTGCCCCCATACACACACTACAAACACTGCCCCCATACACACACTACAAACACTGCCCCCCATACACACACTACACACACTGCCCTAGAAACACTGCCCCCATACACACACTACACACACTGCCCCAGAAACACTGCCCCCCATACACACACTACACACACTGCCCCCCATACACACACTACACACACTGCCCCCCATACACACACTACACACACTGCCCCCCATACACACACTACACACACTGCCTCATACACACACTACACACACTGCCACAGAAACACTGGCCCCCATACACACACTACAAACACTGGCCCCCATACACACACTGCCCCACAAACACTTCCCCCATACACACACTACACACACTGCCCCACAAACACTGCCCCCATACACACACTGCCCCACAAACACTGGCCCCCATACACACACTACAAACACTGCTCCCCATACACACACTACACACATTGCCCCACAAACACTGCCCCCATACACACACTGCCCCACATACACTGCCCCCATACACACACTACACACACTGCCCCACAAACACTGCCCCCAAACACACACCACAAACACTGCCCCACAAACATTGCCCCCATACACACACTACACACACTGCCCCACAAACACTGCCCCCATACACACACTGCCCCACAAACACTGCCCTCATACACACACTACACACACTGCCCCACAACACTGACCCCCATACACACACTGCCCCACAGCACTGCCCCCCATACACACACTGCACACACTGCCCCACAAACACTGCCCCACAAACACTGCCCCCATACACACACCGCCCCAAACACACACACACACTGCAACTCTCACACACACTGCCACCCTCACACACACACACTCACACTCACACACACACACACAAACTGCAGCTCTCTCACACACACACTGCCCCTAACACACACACTGCAACCCTGACATACACTGCCGCCCTCACGCACTCGCACGTCACCACTCACACACACACACTGCACCTTTCACACACACTTCACCCCTAACACATACCACTGCTCCTATGCCCAATATCCCAGCAGACCCCAGGTAAGTTGTCAAACTGTTCTTAAACGGTTTGACTACTTACTCTGGAATGGGATCCTGGCACTACTGGCACCATAACTACTACACTGAGCTGTAGTGATTATTGTGCCTGGATTCTTTCTTTAAATAATCTACAAGTGCCCCTCCCGAGATCAGGTTCTGGATCCGCCACTGCTTACAGCAGAGATCAGATGAGTCCTTCAGGACCGTAGTGGACACTGAATACACTAGCCTAGCTATACAATTCCCTATCAAATGAGCTACACTTTCCCTCCTCTATCTAAGAATGCAGCTTCAGAATGAATCTAAAATGGATGCTGTACAGGAGGTGGGAGGGTCTGGAAGGGAGGGTCTGCTGCTGATTGGCTGGAATGTGTCTGCTGACTATGAGGCCCAGGGTGAAAGTTTAGTCAATGATGACGAATAGGGGACGGATCGAACCGCGCATGTGTTTGCCCGCCGTGGCGAACGCGAACACGCTATGTTCGCCGGGAACTATTCGCCAGCGAACAGTTCGGTGCATCACTACCCTATAGCGTTCCTTTAAGCCTCCAGTGAAAACTAATCTAGCAACCTACGTCTCTACCCTCCCCTTCCCTTCTGTGTCCCAGAGCCCACTCCATCTAGAACAGTGGTTCCCAACCTAGTCCTCAAGTACCCAAAAACAGTCCAGGATTTAAGGTTTACTCAATTGTCTGTTAGTCAGGGCTCAAGTCCTGCATGAACGCATGGGAACGGCGTTCCTGCACTTTTTCCAAAGCAGGAACGCCGTTCCCGCTAGTGATCCTGCATGACCGGTGTATAGTCGCCATATGGGCAGTCGGAACCTTGGACAAAAACCCCCCACATACCTATCCCAATAACACGCTGACACTAGGGTATATGGGTAAAATTGTCCACAGCTTTATTAAACAAATATAATAATATAACGATAATAATGCTTAATAATAACAATCATAATAATGATAGCAATAAATTAACATATAAACATGGGTCATTGCCCCCACCTTCCGCCTCTCGCATCCGTATCCTTCTTTTAATAAAGGGGCAATGAACCCAACATAACTAACACATATATATATATATATATATATATATGACAATTTTCAACCTTACTCCAACCTGAACAAATTAAGTGCCAACCATAAGTAACCACGGCAGGGGTATACCCGGATACCCCTACCCCACCAGGTTCTGAGCCACCTCCAGGACTCGAAACCTACCAACCACCAGTGACCACAATTCTCCATGTTCATCACGTTCCTCATAGGGAGCCTATTTCCTCTCCCTCAGCTCCCTATCCCGCCACAAGCTCAGACCTTGACCCCTTAAGCCTTGAACTCCGCCAACCCGGAGAAAGAGCGCCCTCTGCCCAAACGTACATACGTGCGGAACCGAACGGACTCCCATCTCCCAATCCTCTTAACTAACTCGTCCCCCAAACCTAGGCGCGCGGCCTCTGTGGCCGCCCCGATGCGGAAAGAATGTGTCCCGTAGATACCCGCACACAGCCCCAACTTTCCCAGGCCCGATCGGAAAACCTTGTTAAATTGGAAGCAAGAGAGCGAAGAGCCGTCTCTCCCGGGCCGTGACCCCGTCCCGCCTGGCTCCACACAGGGCCGTTCCGCCGCCATCGCGGCCTCCGCTCCTTTCCGCCGCAGACGTCCCAGGCAGCCGCCCGTCGAGAAGTACCCTGCCGAGGCCCCGGCTGCACGACCATGCGGCCTCCGAGCCTGCTGCGGACTCCCCCTGCCACCTCCTGCCCGCCAGTGCCGCCGACCTCGGGCACCGCGCCCGGACTCAAACGCCTTGAGGGCCTCCTGGCCCGCGCCGGGCATCCGCCTCCGCCATCCTGACTGGCCGTCACCGACAGGATCAGTTCCAGCTGGGCCTGCACCCACTTGGCTCCTTGTTGCCGCGCCGCCGTCCGGATCCCCTCTAGGAGCCTCTCCACCACGTCCATGGTCCTGCAGAAGGAGACAAAAAAGGAAAAAACCCTACCCAGCAAGTCAGTGAGCACCGGGGTGCACACAAACTCCACCAGGTAGGAGATTAAAAGTGCACATTGCAAAATGGCTACCTATTTAAATAGCCAAACCCCTTATTCCCATAATCCACCAGTCCTAGCCGCTTCCTCCTAAGCCCGCCTCTTAAGCCCTGTCATGGCCCTTTTTTGCTAAGCTGTGCTTCGGCTACATGGGGCTACAGGACCTGCCCTGCTACCTGCACACAGGGGCCATCACACGCTGTGTTCCCTCTCCAGCACTAACTCTCACGAGACCCGAGGCTGTCAAAGCGTTGCCACAGGTTACCATGGCAACGCTTCGCACAGGTGGGTCTCGCGAGAGTTAGAGCTGGAGAGGGAACACAGCGTGTGATGGCCCCTGTGTGCTGCGGCTGGCTCCCTCCACCGGACAACCAAGCGATCTCCCACCTCCCTGACAAGGTAAGAAGCAGGGAGGGGGGAATAAAGTAAAAAAATATAAACACATAAAGTTTAAAAAAAAATGCTTCCCCCCCTCATCCAGCACACACACATCATCACACACATCATCCAGCACACACACACACATCATCCAGCACACACACACACACACACATCATCCAGCACACACACATCATCCAGCACACACACACACACACACACACATCATCCAGCACACACACACACACATCATCCAGCACACACACACACATCATCCAGCATACACACACCATCCAGCATACACACACACCATTCAGCATACACACACACACATCATCCAGCACACACACACACACACACATCATCACACACACACCATCCAGCACACACACACACACATCATCCAGCGCACACACACACACATCATCCAGCGCACACACATCATCCAGCACACACACATCATCCAGAGCACACACACACTGCATTCATTATACACAATCTGCACTTACTACAAATACACTTCATTCATTATACACACTCTGCACTTACTACAAACACACTACATTCATTATACACACTCTGCACTCATTACAAACACACTAAATTCGCTATACACACTCTGCATTCATTATACACACTCTGCACTCACTACAAACACACTACATTCACTACACTCAGCACTCACTACACTCACTACACTACACTCAGCACTCACTACACTCACTACACTCACACTCACTACACTCACATTCACTACACTCTGCACTCACTACAAACACACTACATTATACACACTCTGCACTCACTACAAACACACTAAATTCACTATACACACTGCACTCACTACATGCACTATAAACACTCCACTCACTACACACACTACATTCACTATAAACAATCTGCATTCATTATACACACTCTGCATTCACTACAAACACACTACATACACTGTACACACTCTGCATTCATGATACACACTCTGCATTCATTATACACACTCTGCATTCATTATACACATTCTGCACTCACTACACACTACATTCACTATACACACTCTGCATTCACTACAAACACACTACATACACTGCATTCATTATACACACTGCATTCATTATACACACTCTGTACTCACTACACACTACATTCACTATACACACTCTGCATTCACTACAAACACACTACATACACTGCATTCATTATACACACTCTGCACTTACTACAAACACACTGCATTCATTATACACACTTTGCACTCACTACAAACTACATTCATTATACACACTCTGCACTCACTACAAACACACTACATTCATTATACACTCTGCACTCACTACAAACACACTGCATTCATTATACACACCCTGCACTCACTACAAACACACTACATTCATTATACACACTCTGCACTCACTACAAACACGCTTCATTCATTATACACACTCGCACTCACTACAAACACACTACATTCATTATACACACTCTGCACTCACTACAAACACACTACATTCATTATACACACTTCACTCACTACAAACACACTACATTCATTATACACACTTTGCACTCACTACACACTACATTTATTATACACACTGCACTCACTACACACACTACATTCATTATACACATTCTGCACTCACTACAAACACACTACATTTATTATACACACTGCACTCACCACAAACACACTACATTTATTATACACAATCTGCACTCACTACAAACACACTGCATTCATTATACACACTATGCACTTACTACAAACACACTACATTCATTATACACACTCTGCACTCACTACAAACACACTAAATTTATTTTACACACTGCACTCACTACAAACACACTACATTCATTATACACACTGCACTCACTACAAACACACTACATTCATTATACACACTGCATTCACTACAAACACACTACATTCATTACACCGACCCTGCACTGCACTATACGCATAGGAGTGTAATTTTTTTGTTGTTGTTTTAACGGGGGGGCAGGAATCTTGGGTGAGTTCCCACACTTTTTTCCCCAGGACTTGACCCCTGCTGTTAGTCCTCCCATTGTACAGCGCTGCGGAATTTGTTGGTCGCTTAAGAAATAATAATAAGAATTTTATATACAAAAATAATCACATATACACATTGCACTTACAAAGAAACATTGCATTGCATTGCAAACATTGCAAGAGGGCAGCTGTAATCAGGCACAATAGTCACTAGGTCTATTTTGCCTGATTAACGCTGCCCTCTAGTGCTTTCGTTTGCAACTTCAGCAAATACCAGAGTTCTGTGAATAGTCATTTACTTTAAATACATCTCTGCAAGTGAGGTTCTACACTTGGAAAAAGTCTGAATGTCTCTTCATCCATTTGGCCTGTACCTTGTAAAGGATAGTTCAATCCTTTTGATAGGGTAACGGGATTAGTTTCATGAAGATCCTTGTGTTCCAATATCTTATCCAAGTGAAACATTAATACTTACCCACAGGTTAATAATTAAGCCTCATTTTTATTATATTTGGAATGGGACAAGCCCAATCTCTTAATTAAGCCTAAACATGAGTTGCACAACTTAAACCGTGTGGCAGGAGTTGTGATGTCTGTCCAATTGGATCGTGGGCGGGGCAAGCAACATGTCTATGGAAGGGGAAAACAATAACAAATTCATAGAGGCAATTATTATTTCTGTGGCAAGTACAGTAGAGGAGATAAAACCAAAAGTTTATATTTGGCTTGTTGTTTCTGGAACAAAGGAGGTGGTCACTTAGTATATCTATAGGTCCGCCTTTGCTCCACCCCTGGGTGAGGTGTGATAATCCACAGGGTATATCTCCTGTGATCCTGAAGGGTGGTAGTGTACTTGCTTGGGGCCAAGATCTAATTTTGAGTGAGTCACCATCTTTCCTTGCCAGAGACCCCCTGGACAGAAGTTGTACTTTGAAAAACCTAAGTGAGTAATTAGGACTTCTGTATTTTATCCTTTTTTGTTTTTATCTGTTGTTGGTGTAAATAATTTGTTTATCATATATTGTTATATGCACTGTGACTTTTTTTTGCTCATAATAAACATTAATTTATTAAGTTCTGCCTTTGTCTGGTTAAGAATCACGTTACCTGAAGAGATTAATTAGTATTTTTGCAATTCTTAAAATATTGTACTAAGTAATATTTGGTGGGTGTTATTATTGATTTACCTGGGGGACCAAGGCACCCCATTTATAAATTGTCTTAGTTATATTATTATGTTTGAGTGTGGGTGATGTTAGAAAGGGGGATTTTGTCATTAATTCCGGTCTAGTGCAGACAAATAGCGTGCTTTAACCCTTTCACCACCACAACTACGTCACGCACACTCTTGGAGTAGGGTGCGTTCGTGACAAGGAGAAGATAATAGTGCAATACGTCTAGTACAAAAAGTGGATAGCAGAAAGAAAGAGTCTATGGTAATCCTACTCACGTGCAGTAGAGCTTGAACTAGCTCTAGTGTTGATGGCATACAGCGGTACAATCCTCGCTTATAGGATACGTAGAGGGGTATTGGTCTTTTAATACGTATGTGGAAAAGAGAGACAGATGGACAAGTAATTCAACAACAGGATCTAATGTAGTCCTACTCACGTGTGGTAGAGCTTGAACCAGCTCTAGTATGAATGGGATACAGCGGTATAATCCCCGGTTATAGGATACATATAGAGTGGTAAGTGTCGTACCAATATGTACACCATAGGAGAGAATAGAGACAACTGATAGTGCTCGCTGTATAAAATTATATATAAGGATTATACATAATAAAATATGTACTCACATAACACATATGATTGAGCAGGCGGAGTGGTATAATCCCCACCTAGGATTTCTTGGAGAAATAAAATCAGGATACCAAGCAGCAATAGTAAAAATTAAAAGTAAAATGGCACAACAAAGTATATTAAAAGTAGCCAAAATACCTTTATTTGAATACAGAATAAAATATTAAAATATCCACAACGCGTTTCACCTATGAAGGCTTTCTCAAGTGGAGACCACATGGTCTACATATATTTCAGTTTGTCAACATTGTGTTATGCCCACATCAATGAAACATTCCCAAATTGTGTAATGCTCACCTCAATGCCACATTGCCTAAACTGTATTATACTCGCACCCACGCCAGCGTGACATAAATGTGGGCTTAATACAATTTGAAAAATGTTTAATGGATGTGGGCATAACATAATGTAGCATTGGGCAATGTGCCTATATTGTGTTATGCCCACATCCATGCCACTATGACCAATAACAATAATCTATAAACTGGGTGGGGGTACGATGCAGCGCTGCTCTGGAAGTGGTGGTGGCTTCAAGGCTCCTTGCCTAGCTCTATTTGTTCGTTGTGGCCCCTGCTCGGAGTCGGCACCCATGTGGTCTCTTCTTTCTGCAGCCGTACTTCTCCACCACTTCTCCCCACCACTGCCTTTCGTGGTCCCTCCACTGGCTCTGAGAAGTCTCCACGCACAGGTCAGAGGGCAGGAGCGCACAAATGCTCATGCATCCATGTGAGAGCATGACCTCCAGTCAGAGGAGGAAAAGCAGATAAACGCTTGCTGCAGACTATTTAACGCATTGGTGGCTCTAGACTCTGCGAAACATAAGGCTCCCACTAACACTCAAAGTGGAAACATAAATAGGGGTTGTATTGTCTGTATAAGAAGCTGTAGTCAGTGCCGTAGAAAGGGACCAGCTCCCCTTCTGCCGGTATGGTATACAGAAGTACAAACCTTTTACATATATATAATATCTTATATGTTCTTTATATGTGTTTTTCCATGTTTTGTATATGTATGTTTAATTTATTATATATGTTTAGAGTTGATCGGACACCTGGATGTTTGGGTTCGCCGGGTTCGGACGAACTTCGGCAAAAAGTTTGAGTTCGGGAACTTTTGGGCACTAAAATGGCTCTAAAAAAAGTGCTGGAAAGGGCTAGAGGGCTGCAAAAGGAAGTAAAATGTATTGCCTAAGTACTAATATACTTATCCAGTGGAAGAATGAAGAATGTTACACTGTATGCAATATTAAATAAAAAGTATACAAACATAGCCAGTATTCAGCTGTAAGCATTTGCAACACTTACAACAATCAAGTAACATACATTCATATAAAATGTAAGTTACTTAGCCTGTCAATGGAATGACAGGAATGAATAAGTAGATAACTCCCTAATTCCCACGGTATTAGGGAGCTATCTACTAAAAGGCTGAAAGACCTAAATTGGTCTTTCAGCCAAATTTACTAACACTAAGTAAAAATTACTTAGTATTAGTAAATTATGCCCCTACTCGCTATACCGCGAGTAGGGGCATGTCTATTAAACAGTGAGCAGCCTAAATGGTGGCCCTAAATATTATTATGAGTCAAATTACACAGCGAGGGAAAATTCCAAAGAACTTTCCCACGCTGTGTAAAATGACACAGAGCACTCTGGTGGATTTCAAGCCAACCAATCAGAGTGCTGTGACAGGTAAATGTAGAGACTTACCTGTCAGTCTCTTCATTTACCTGTCAGAGCACTCTGATTGGATGGTTTAAACCCACCAATCAGAGTGCTCTGAGCCTAATTGCAGGGCTGGGCAAGGCTTTATAAGGGGTGGGGGCCAGGGGGGAGGACATTAGTTCCCCCTAATTAGTATTTAGGGCCCCCACCCACCACTCAGGGGTGGGGGCCAGGGGTGAGGACATTAGGTCCTCCCATTCTAATTTAGGGCCCCCACCCACCGCTCAGTGGTGGGTGCCAGGGGGGAGGACATTAGGTCCTCCCCCCTCATTCTAATTTAGGGCCCCCACCCAACACTCGGGGGTGGGGGCCAGGGGGGAAGACATTAGGTCCCCCCCTAATTAGTATTTAGGACCCCCACCCACCGCTCAGGGGTGGGGGCCAGGGGGGAAGACATTAGGTCCCCCCTAATTAGTATTTAGGGCCCCCACCCACCGCTCAGGGGTGGGGGCCAGTGGGAGGACATTTGGTCCCCCCCTAATTAGTATTTAGGGCCCCCACCCACCGCTCAGGGGTGGGGGCCAGGGGTGAGGACATTTGGTCCCTCCATTCTAATTTAGGGCCCCCACCCACCGCTCAGGGGTGGGGGCCAGGGGGGAGGACATTAGGTCCCCCCCTCATTCTAATTTAGGGCCCCCACCCACCACTCAGGGGTGGGGGCAGGGGGGAGGACATTAGGATCCCCCCCCCTTATTCTGATTTAGGGCCCCCACCCGCCGATCAGGGGTGGGGGCCGGGGGGGAGGACAATAGGTCCACCCCCATTACTTTACTTTAGGACCCCCACCCGCCGTTCAGGGGTGGGGGTGGGGCAATAGATCCCTCCTTCAGGTCAGGAGGGGGAGGGGGACTGTTTTTTTTGTTTGTTTTGTTTTTTTACAGTTTACTAGACATGCCCCTGACAGGGTGAGTGCTGAATGGTTGGTGAATGAGTGTGATAGGATTAGGGGGCATAATGTGATAGCATGAGTGTGGCAGGGAGAAGGAGGTGAGTGTGACAAGGTCGGCAGATGAGTGTGACAGTGTGAGAGAAGGTAAGAGATTAGGGAATTAGGGGGTGTTAATGTGATACGGTGAGTGTGGCAGTGCGAGGGCGGGTGAGTGTGGCATGATTGGAGGGGGTTAGCATGGGGAGTGACAGGATTTGGGGGTTAATGTGAGTGTGACGGGGGGGTGACAGTGTGTGAGGGGGATAACAGTGTTTTGGGGATTAAGGCAGTGTGTGGGAGATTACCAATGTGACCAGCCTCCACACACTATACCTTTTTATTCTGCAGTAACCTACTCCTTGGTGGTCCAGTGGTCTCCCTCCCTGGTGGACCATGTGGTTGTCTCATGAGCTCAGGCACTGGAAGTGTCAGTGTTGCAATGGTAACCCATGGCAATGCTCTCTAATTGGACGGCTGTCTAACTCGCCTAAGTAAGAGCCGCCTCTAAGTTAATGTATACAGAAGCGGAGAAATACTACGTGCTAGTATTCTCAGTGGGTAGGTGATCATAAGCAGATGCTCTCAGCTGCCTGGAATACCTTTGTGACACAGTGTCTAGTTCTTGGAGACCAACTTCTGGGTTAAAACATAGAAAAACTGTTAAACTCCTGAAAGCAATATGGCGCCCAGCCACTCCCCTTCCCATCCATAACAAATTAATCGAAGTTGAAGCGGTCCTTTTTTTTTTTTTATAAACCTGGTAAAATTGCTTGACATAATACCAAGAAAAACCTTATAAATAGTGGGTTCCAACATGCCCTTCCTTTCTATTGCAACATCCCTGTAAGTCTACGCTATGAGATTTTCAAGAGTTTTCTTAAAACACTTGCATATTGATTGCTTCTAGCCATAATCCTGGCCATTTTTGTCTAATTCATGTGGAGGGGTTGGAGGGGGGTTAGTTGTGGAGCAGTGGACTGATTTTAATACTGAACACTGGGTGGCGACAAATACTTGCTTTGTTTCTCTAACACCTGGGAGTCATTATACAAAGAATTTAAAGTTATTGAAAATAAAGTGTGGAATGTTTAAAAAAAAAAAAACCCCAACAATGTACAGTATCCCTTCCCACCTCTTTTAAGTTCATCTTACCATATTACTTGAGATTTATATGTGAGATTGTTACTTGAAAGTACATTTCTCCTTCGAACAATACCTCTGCTCCCTGGCTATATGAGTGAGACCTTTTTGGCAATTTAAATTTTAACTGGTGTATTAAAACATCGTGCTGTGTGATCATTCCATGCTCTATGGGGTAATACTAACTCATGCTTGCTCGGAGAGGTCTTGCTGAATGTATGTATGAGGCCTAGGTCTGTGCTCTTTGGTTATTTCCTTCTACCCAAGCTCCTGCCCTGATGTTCAATATTCTCTACAGGACAAATTAGACCACGGTCAGCATCAATATCGCCTTTTTTTAAAGGATTCAGGAAAGTGTATTTAATAAAGGCCATTTTAAATACAATCTGTGCCCAACGTGAGATGAAAATGGCCTTCATCTTCGGTCCTGGAGAGTTAAATATTATTATTATTATTTTATTATTTATATAGCGCCATCAGATTCCGTAGCGCTGTACAATGGGAAGAGCATCTTAGTGAGAACTCACATGAAACTTGGTTTCACTGGTTTTCCTGGGTTGAGTTACTGAGTTTCCATGAAAACCAAAGTGAATGGTGGGTGTAGGCCATCTCGCTGTACATAACAGAGTGAGGAGACAAACTGCGTTAAAAAAAAGAGGGGGGGGGGGGGAGAGCCGGACCGCCATGCTGAACGGTCACACAAATGCTCCTGCAATCTTTACTATTTCCAGCCCCAAAACATCGACTAAATACCTACCTGATGACTGGCAGCTGTGACCCAGTGCAAGCAGACATCCTGGTTCTGAGGAGAGGGTTGCTGTGAAGTTTTAGAGGGGTCCCTCAGAGGGGTGCTCTCCGTCTTCCAAAGATGGGGATCGCTCGGGCGGTGAGTGGGGTGGATGGCCACTGCCCCGCTATCCTGCCTCCCAGCGGCATGCCAGCAGCACAAGGCTGGGTGGTCCTGGCCCTGTTCCCCCCACCTCCTCTGGACCGGTGGGGGTGATCCTGATCCCCACCAGGTGGCCCCTGGATGTGCAAAGTCACCAGCACTCCGACCTACGGCAGGGCCGACACAGGGCTCAAAGGCCTCATCCAAAATGGCGGACACCGCATGGCGAGCCACCTACACAAGAGAGAAGACCGACTCTCCCCCCTCACCTGGCTCCACACTGGCAAGTTGCCAGTGCCGGAGCAGGCTGCACAGGAACCAGCAAAAACCTACTGAGACCCCACACAGAATCCGAGGGCGTGCCCCGAGATTGTGGCGGAGAAGCCAGTTGCACACCACGCCAATGCAAACAGCATTACAAGCGCCCAGTGGAGGTCGGCACCTGCAATTTTCCACCCAAGCATGTCCAGGTGCTCAACCCACAGAAGGAAACACCTCTCCAGTGTCCTAGCCTTACATACCATATCTCCCAAATCACAGCACGGGGTCTGACATGCAGGGACCGACTGCCTGCAGCTGTGGTATTGCACCCGAAGATCGGCAAGGCTATTAGGAACTGTACCCTGCCCATGGCGGGCACTCGACTGCAACATAAGTCAAACATATGGGGACTAACACGCTCTCACCCACCTGGAACACAACTATTGCAGCAGGTCCCCTCTTTACTACCTTATCCAGGCGGGTCTCCCGGTACACAGCCATGGACTTCCGTCTTGCTGGCGCAGGGGCCATCTGGGGTGAAAAATCCTAAAGTATATTCTCAGCTGACTAATACTATCTCCTATTGTTGTCTTCAAGCTACCTAATAATCTAGTGCAGGGGTAGGCAACCTTTTAGCAGCACTGTGCCGATATAGGATTGTGATGTCCCGTAGCGTGCCGGTCCTATATTATTTTTAAAATGAGGTGTGTATGCTGCCGTATCCTGCTTGTGTTATTTTTACTGTAATTGCTTTGTATCGTTGTATTTGTGCGTATATGCAGGGCCGTCTTTAATATTGACTGGACCCTGGGCAAAGCATTTTTTTGGGGCCCCCTGGACCCTGTCCCCCCTCCCCAGGCGTGCAATCACGTCCTCCACCTCAACGCAGTGGCGGACCTAAAGTAGAGAGGGCAAGGATTTTTTTGGGCCTCCCTGTTGCACGAGTGATTAAAAGGTAGATCCCCATCTGTCGTGCAACTCCAGTAATGCATTGACAGCTGGGGCTCTACCATTTACCCATGTTTCCAGGTCTTAGCACTAAGCGGTTTTTGTGTGTTCGAATGTAAACAAGTTTTTGTATGGAATATGTTTGTATGTGGTGTTGGCGTGACTGCAAGCATGTATTTGTGTAGTGTTGGTTTTTGAATTCAGGTGTGTATTTACATATAATTTTGGTGTGTAACACAGACATGTGTTTGTACGTAGTGTTGACATTTGAATGTAGGGGTGTATTTGTGTGTAGTGTTAGTGTACACGCACACAGAGATATATACACACTGAAACACACACACAGACATACTGACATACTGACACACACACACACAGATATACTGACACAGATTTACTGACACACACACACAGACATACTAACACACACACACACACAGACATGCTGACACACACACAGATATACTGACACACAAACATACTGACACACAGATATACTGACACACACACAGACAGACATGCTGACACACACAGACAGGCATACTGACACAGACATGCTGACACACACACACTGACATCCTGACACACACAGATATACCGACACAAACATACTAACACACACACTGACAGACATACTGACACAGACATACACACACACAGATATACTGACACACACAAAAATTACACTTTTAAACCCACCCTCCAGTTTCCTACCTTTCCTGCTGGTGGCTGAAGGTGTTGGGAGTTGGGGTCTTGCTCTCTCGGCCAGCCCCCCTCCACTCTGCCTACTCTTCTTTCCCGCGCGCTCCTCTCTTTGTGGGAGGAAGTGATGCACGGCCGTCACTTCCTCCCAGTCTGTTGCCAAAAAGCAAGGGGCCTGCTCGCGCTGTTAAAGCGCCTCAGTGCGCCACCGGGACCCTGCTGACAGAAGCCCACCGTGTGGCCCTTTGTGCACGGGCCACCCGGTGGGCCTCCTTAGTGTGCGGATTACCGGCCGGGGGTTAGAAATAGTTGAGGCCAGCGGGGCTCACGGTGCAGCTGCCCAGTTTGCCCCATGTTAAAGATGGCCCTGCGTATATTAGCTATTATATTGTATATGTTCATGAGTAGTTTATGGTATTGTGTATGAAACATATGAATGTGAGTTGTGTATGGGGGCTGCTTGTGGAATTGTGTGAATGGATATGTCACATTGTGTGTTTGGTAGTGTGTGTGGGGGCTGTTTGAGGTATTGCATGTGAGAGACTGCATGTGGGGTTGTGTGCATGTATGTGGATTGTTAGTGGTGTTGCGTTTGTGCAGATTATGTGTATGTTTGTGTGTGGGCTGTCCGTACTATTTGTATGAGGGATTACACAGGAATGCAGGATTCTGCATTCCTGTGTATATCTAGCAGTGTGGGTGGCTTCTCTGGGTTCCAGTGGGGACCAGACCGGCCAGGTACATGTCAAGGACAGGAGCTGCAACAGCAACTGCGAGCTGCTCTACTACAGTGTGGATTCCTATTCACAAGTGCTGTGAGAAAGTGATCTGAGATCACTTCCTCTACGTGCTGCAATGCATAAATTGAGGATTGTCCTTCACCACCTTTTCGGATTAGCAGATATCTGAAGTTTTACTGGGACTCCTGATAGGCCAGAGCCTATTTGTCTCTAGCAGCCTTGAGTGCCGTGCAAAGACACCTCGAGTGCCATGCATGGCACTAGTGCCGTAGGTTGCCTACCTCTGATCTAGTGTAATGAAACGTCTGCCTACTCAGAAATATGCATACACTCATTCATTAAGCGTCTGCTACATTTTATGTTTAACTATCTATAACACCCTAAATATAAAATTGTGTGCTGTTTTCTCAAAAGATGCATAATATTATCTTGAACTGTTTTCAACGTCATCCATCATGTATCATTGTATGTTCTGCAGATCCTTGCATTTGCTATCGTGGCAATGCAGGATGCATTGTATTCTCATGCACGACCAAAATAAAGAATAAAAAAAAAAAAAAAAAAAAACAACCTTTACCATTTGTACCCAGTGTGAAAGGTTACTCCAAGCACCATGACCACTGCAGCTTGCTGTAGTGGTTATGGTGCCAGAAGTACTCTGACCCTGTTTCTTGCCAATGTGGCAATCCGTTTTGCCTCTGCCAAGGGGCCTCAACGACCTATGACGTGCATCTGAGTTCTGCATAGCGGCAGAAGCCAATCCTGCCAGCCATTCATTGGCTGAGAGCAGGCTGGCTAATTCCGCACCAATGGCACTGCCGTTTGTGAAGTTACACCTTGGCAGCAAAGGGGTTACACTCCGTATGTGCAGCACATACAGACTCCAGGCACCAGGACCACTTCAAATCACTGTTAACTAGGATTCATTTTTAATTCTAATATAGTTTACCCAGCAATTTTTAAGTTAATAAAGGGAGATTTTACATGTTTTAGAGAAAAGTGAATTATTCTGCTATTAGTATTCAGCACACATGTAGAACCATGTTATGTTATAGTCCATATAGTGTAACTGTAATTCTTTTTCAATTATTTTGATTAAAGTTTAGGGATTGTTTTAATCACCCCAATGCGTGCATGGTGAAGGGCACACTTTCACATAAAAAAAATTAAATATTTCACACATATATCAGACTGTAAAAAATGTATTCAACCGCATCAGTACCAATGATGGCCCTACTGTGACAATTACAGAGGATTTATATAATCATGGTCATGAACGGGTTAAGTGTATTTACTGTAAAAGGCAGGTTATAGGAAAACCAAGGTTCCACTAAAAGAATTTATTACAAAGTATCCCCTATTGGTAAATGCTTGCTTCGTAGGAAACCAGAACAGCAGCAAATCCTATAACTGCAAATAATATGTCTCCCAAGAGTAATAAGGCAGGACGTATTTACAAAGTACAGCATGGTATGTACATATTTATATATACACAGTGAGTACCTACATAACTGGAAACACAGATTTTATGACAAATGTAAAGACTTAATCCGAAACATGTAAACAAGGATTGAAAGGAGAGATGCTTTGGGACAGGGACGAGATAAGGGGCAGTTACAAACTATTGTAATCTGGGATTGGAGACAGAACGTGGCATGTTCAAAATATATAAACCTGGAATGAGAGGAGACTAGGGATGGGATTAGACTATAAACCGAGGCTGGGTAAGAAAAGGGGTGAGCTGAGACTGTATAACGTGGGTTTGGAAAGAAAAGCATAGATTGTTAAAACATGGAGCAGGTTTGGAATATGTAAACTGGGATTTGGAAGCAAAGGGAAGGGTTCCGACTAAACTGGGGCGAGGAAGAAATAGGATGGTTTCAGGATATCGGATGTGGGCTTAGCAAGAGAAAGGAACAGTTTTAGACTATGTAAATTGTCCAACAAGCGTAGGGAGGGTTCAGGCAATGTAAACTGGGATTGGGATATGAATTAGAAAAAAGAATACGCCATTAAAGAAGAAACATGGAGGGGATTAAACTGTAGAAACTAATATCAATTCAATATGGGCCCAGTAAGAGATTGTACACAGGATGACTACATAAACTGGGATTATTAGTGATGGTGGTGGTGGTGGTGGGGTGGGGACGACGACAATCTAAGCAGAGATTAGGAATAGGAAGAAGGTCATACTAACATGACTGGAAAGACGTGTAATGGGGATCAATGTCTGTAAACAAGGTTTTTGGGAAGGGGAGAAGTCATACTATGTAAACAAGAAGATTGGGAAAAGCTGAACCAGAAATCCAAAATGTTGAATTATTTTTCAGTCTCTTTAAGGGGAAAGTTAAAATTCAGTCCTTTATCCTATTAATCGGTTCATGAAACATGGCCCATGATGCTAGATTGCCAAATCAGTCTGTATTGCAGCATGTTTGCAGTATCGGCAGTTTGGAAGTGGTAAACGAGCCATATTAGACATGGCTCCGTGTAGTGCTGCCCCCTGGTGTTCAGGGGCTCAGCAGAGGTGTGACTTGCACAAGTCGTGCATGTGTCTTGCACTAGCACAGTCTTCAGTCCTTTGGACCTTTGTCTCAGTTCACTGTAGACACCTGGCTTTGATGCAGGCTGAACTCCTTGGCTTTAAGGCGCAAGCTGGCAATGCTGTCCGCCATGTTCACCCCCTGTGTGGGCACCGTTGTGGTAGCAGTGGTTGTTGGGCTGTAGGGTGGCAAGCTGGCATTGCTGAAAAGACAAAACAAAAATCAATGATAGTATGAATAATACACAAAAAAAATCTATTCATGCAAGTGCAGATTAAGTTTAAAGTTTATCAAATGTTCAAAACAAAAAAATATATAGTACTAACAGTACTCATAAATTAATGAGTATGCATTCTGTAACACTTAAAGAAAAAAACAAAATAAAACACTCCAAGCACCATAACCACTACATCTTGCTGTAATGGTTATGGTGCCTAAAGTATGCTGGCGCTCTCTCCCATTTTAAGTAGTTTTAAAATTATTGACTTCTTACCAGGGGGTCTGCTGGGTGTCATTCCCCTACCTCCACTACAGCCTTTTGAGAACCAGAAGCCCTTGCTTAGGAGAAGAGGGGGTGCTAGGGCACTCCTGGCACCATAACAACTACAATTTGCTGTAATGGTCACGGTGCTTGGAGTTTTACTTTAATGTAACAAAATATCACAATTCAATATATTACATACAAAAAACTACTTAACTTCCAGATTTTGTTTGAGAGTGGGAATAGTTAATGTCAACGATCTTCACTGGAAAACAAATCTCCCTCTAGTGTTTTTTTTTTATGTGCAAGTGCGCAATGTAGTTAATAAATCCCACCAGATCTCCTTTATAGCTACGCAGCAAACTGCAAGCAAATCTATAGAAATGGATGGTTAGATTATTTAATTCTGAAAGCAGAATTGGTCGCGGCGGTTAGAGAAACGCTTTAAATTGTGGAATATATTTAGAGGACTTTTTATAAATTTTTCATGTTTCGTTTTACAGCGTGTTGAACTATTGATGTAGTATGTCAAGTCAATACCCGCATTGCACATATAATCAGTTTAGACCTTGCAGAATGAAATGGACATGCGCTGCCATCTGATTATATAATATTGAAATGTTTCCACTTTTTTAGGAAAACCCACTTTCATTCTTTATTTTTCGAAGTGCATGGATAGTTACACAAAATGAAGTTGGTGAATGACATTGCAAATGTTATACATGTAAATGACAAGATATGTTGCACTTCTTTTTTTTATAATAGAAAAGATAACAAGAGTGAGTATCCTTATTGTCTAAAAAAGCATATAACATAACATTTGAGTTAAACTGACAATAAGTATTATTGAATACGCACAATGATTGAGGTAACAGTGTCGGGATTAGCGGGGTGGCCCCTCTGCGTTCTAGTGGTCAAGTTGCAGGTTGTAATGAAGTGAGAGTTGTTATGCAGTTGGAACACATTTAGTCATTGCATATTAGTTAGAATATAAATGTGATGGCACAGGTTGAATATAGTTAGAGTGGGTAACCAGGCTAAATCAACTTAGGGACATTGAATGATAACAGGTTAAGCTTACTGGCATTTTACAAGGCTATAATGGGACTATTCCATATTGTGGTTGTAGCAGCCAGAGTCGTGGGGGTAAGTCCACAGTCACCCGATGCCAGTAGCTGGCAGGACAGAGTGCATGAAAGCACGGTAGCCCAAAGACAGACCTCGAAGCCTTGCTGGAACCCTGCACACTAAGCCAGGTGTCGTAACTTGAGAGTATGTAACAGTCCCTGTGCTGGGTCGCAGTGGTGTCTTCCTTCTTGCTGCTCTGTTCCGGCGCGTCTTGCGCGGCCGCCATGTTGGGGCTTGTTTTGTTGCAGGAGCCGTGCTTGTTTGCCTCGGGTCAGGCAATCGCTTGTGTGGCAGTTCGGCAGCTGGTTGGGTCTGGGCAGGATGGTGTATCCTTTCCTCCAGTTTGCGCCAGAAATCTTGGAAGATTTTCTCCAGCCTAGCTGCGTATCCCTGCTTGTCCTCTGCGTCGTGGGGGATCCACGTGGCATCAGCCATCTTAAGTTGGTCGCCGTTTTGTGCAGAAGCCTTCGCGTTATCTCCCCACTCAGCCAGGAAGTCTGGATAGCCACCTGGGTTTGGGCCAGGATAACCCCCACCGGTTGGGGGGGGGGGGGGGGGGAGAGGGGGTTTCTGGGCTCTTGGCAAGTTATGGGTGCTGACACGTCTCCGGTCCGGGGGATCAGCCGCCTCCCCCGTCCAGTGCGTCTCAGGCCGCATGCTGTAGATCATGCAGTCAATGAGCACCAGTCCCGCCTTGAAGCCTTTCCTCGGGTCACAGTGGGATCAGGAGTCAGGTAAGTCGCTTGTAGTGAACCACTGTACCCTCAATGGGGGTGATAATTGCTCTCACAGGGTATGTGAGAGGAGCTCCTGCTGAGCAACTCTTCCCTCCATGATGGTCAGGCTCCGCCCCCCCCAGTTTTTCTTCTTTTAAATGCTCTTCATACTTCATCCACTTTTCTACTCTGTCTTTCTCTTTTTAATTTTTCATCTATTTCTAACCAAAATCATAAGACAAAGTAAAGCTCATTGGTGATTTGCATTGCCCATAGACATTATTCGGAAAACCCACTTTCATCAGCCTCTCTGCAAGTAGTGTGTGAACACAGTAAGGTATTGTCACATTGTCAGCAAAAAGGAGTTTATTTACTCAGGGTGTTAAGAATCATGGAAAATGTAAGTTGATTTCCGTTGGAAGTCATGTCTATGCCTTTTAGCAGGCAGCATTAAAGGAACACTATAGTGTACAAAACTGTGTTCCTCTATCTCTTCGGGTAGCAAATAAAGGGTTAAAAACTTGAGTCGAGCGCCTAGATCTCTCGGTGCTTGGTGTCGGACTCCTCCTCCGGCGTCAGCCGATGGGGGAACCTAATGCTTCCTAATCAATGCTTTGCTATGGGGATTTAGAAGAAGCTGGACGTCTTCATGCAAAGCGTGAGGATGTCCAGGGACGTTTTGCAGAGTTAAAGTCTGAGACTGCCACTAGAGGCAGGCTTAACCCTGCAATGTAAACATTGCAGTTTCTCTGAAACTATTATCCCCATAAGGACACAACTTCTGGAATAAAAGGGAATTGTGACGGAATATTTCCGTCATGTGTCCTTAAGGGGTTAAAGTGCAGCTTCAGGGCTAAAATGACAGGGACACTGCATCCAGACCATTTTGATGAGATGAAGGGATCTGGTTACCTATAGTATCCCTTTAAAACACCAGTAATTACTACTATAATCTCAACTGTAGCAGATCTGCATTTCCTTACATTCAGTAGAATAAAGTGACTTATTACAACATTGATCAGCACAAGGTAATGCACACATACAGTATTGTTATACGGCAGGTGGATAGAAGAATTAAAAAAAATAACAACCCACAAACCTATTCCTGAGGTTTATTCACTAAACAGTGATTTGTAGCACATTAACATTCAAACTGCAACGTTTAGGCCAAAATAGAAAAATTGTACATACAATTTTTCTAATCATTTTTCTAACCCAAATTTTCTTATTTTATTGTCATTTCACCACAATGTATTGTTTAGTGAATAGTCCCCTCTTCTCGACCCTCACCCTTGGCAACTCAGTATATCTTTCACCTATTTAGCAGCTAAGGGCATGCCGGCCCTTTAACAGCACTCATTCTATATGTGTTTAGCTCTCTCTCACCTGTAGCTGCTGTTAGAATTCCAGGACAGGTATTCCGGCGTCAAGGTGGCAGATCTGGGGGTAACTTGCTGCTCCACAACAATGTCAGGGCTGTAAGACTTCAAGAGAGAAGACGACCGACTGGCAAGCAAGGCTCTCTCGTTCCTGCGGAACTTGGCTCTTCGGTTTTGAAACCAGACCTTTCAAGAACAAGAAAGAGCTATTAAGTGTCTCAAATGATAACAATGTGGTATTTCTATGTTTTGGAAATTGCCAAAAAATGCCATAAAAGGGACTAAGAATCCAGGAGATAAAAGACACCACTTGCAAAACACTTGCACATTATCATCATACCATGTGGATTTAAAGGGACACACCAAGTACTTAACTCATGGTAACAGTGTGGGTTATGGTGCTCATCTGCCACTGTTTTCCTTTATCACAGCCCCAATTTAGAATAGTCACTGTTGCTATAAGCTTACCATTTTCATATCTTTCTATGAGCCTGTACCGTGTTGACATACAACACCTGAGGAAGACCCTAAATGGGTCAAAACGCGTTGTGTTTGGAATCATCAGGACTGAATTTGGTTGAAAGCTCCTTACTATGATGTAAGGGTTTGTATGTTTTTAAGTGAATAAATTAGATGCATTATTTTAAATAGGTTCTCTTTTTATCTCTATTTTTTATTGGAGACGGGTTAATTACAAGATTTACACACAAGAAATTGTAACCACTCCAGGGCCAAATTACCTGAGTCAGTATTTTACAGGCTCAAAAAAAGTGAGTGAGATGTGATTAAGCTTAACACAGAGTGCACTATTTATATTACATTGGCTGTACTACCCTATATAAATATTTATTTCAGCTATTAGCGGAAGGGATATATATCATTTTATGTAATACACTAAGCCACTGAGCATTTGTATATAACTGCAATATTGCATAGAGTACGCCACCCTTTTTTGTTTTGGTTTGGACGTTCAATTATGGTGGAATTGGGTGATTGATTTCAACACACATGGCGCCAATGTATATTGCACACTTTTTTGTATAATTTAGCTTTCTATGAGACCTTTAAGTATGGCCACAAATGACTTCATTCAAGAAACCGCAATCTTTTTTATTTTTTTAGGGTAATTTTCTTTATGGTTTTGCAATAATGAAACTATTAGCTTTAGTGGATATCCCCTATATATCTGCTGACAATGGGCTTATGGGTTAACTTTGATAACAATTTTGTAAAGTGCTGCAGAATTAGTTGGCGCTATATAAATAGCAATAATAATAACAACAACAGGAGGGTCAAGATTGGCATAGAAATTTGCGCCACGTCTTGGTACATCTGCAACACGCAAGCACCATGAAAGGTGACTGTAGAATCTCATGCGATGGAGCTCTGTGCGACACACAAAAACCCACAGCATATTATTGTGTGTGTTGCTGCTGTGTAACTCACATTAATTTATATATTTGCTGTCAAGCATTGTTATATGCTCAAACACACAGGTCAATACTTTATTGCCGTGGAGAGCGCACAACTGAGAGCTTCAATGGTTTGGAGCTCTGAGACACACACATACATACAACAAATGACTGTGAGACATCTAGCTGCAGAGGTCTGTGATGTTCTATACATGATAGACAAACGTTTCCCTACCCAAATATTCAAGGATAACCCACAGTCCCTGTTTTGTGAATATCCCCAATGGGAATATAATTTAGAAATTCTCAAATCCTGGGCCGTTTGTGGATTTGGGCCCCAATGTGAGCTCTGCTGCAGTGGTATGCCCATACAATGATTCTGAGCTCCTAAGAAGAAGGAATGCTGAAGTAAGAAAGAGAGACGTGGGGTACAAAGAGTGCCACTTTTTTTTTTTTTTTTTTAAAGGTAGGGTCAATTTGTCTGTAAAAAATAAATATATTCAGTAATAAGGTAGTATTATAAAGTAATATTTAGCTGGTTGGGAAATGTAGTCAATCACAGCTGGAGTGTCTAGGCCAGGGATAGGCAATCTTCGGCACTCCAGATGTTGTGGACTACATCCCCCATAATGCTCTTGCACACATATTGCGGGCAAAGCATCATAGGAGGTGTAGTCCAAAACATCTGCAGTGCCAAAGGTTGCCTATGCCTGGTCTAGGCATTACTAATCTACACAGAACGTATTACGTTGACCAAACTGTGCCTGAAACTCTACCATAACATTATATATTATCGAAGGCGACAAATTGTAATTTTTCATATTTCAAAATTTCAAAATGATCTATCTAGATTGGCCATCAATGTTATTTCCTAGGTGTGTAATGAGAGTTTTAGCGGAACAGCCAAAAGGTTTACAAATAAATCAATCTAACAGCATAGACGGTGACACTCACCTGTACCCTGGCTTCACTCAGGTTAACCCTCCGTGCCAAATCCTCTCGGACAAAGGCATCAGGATAGTGTGTCCTCTCAAATACCCTCTCCAGAGCCTGCAGTTGGTTGCTGTTAAATGTTGTTCTGTTCCTCCTCTGTTTCTTTTTCCGGGCATTTTTCGTACAGCCAAGATTAGGGCTTCCACCTAAAAAGAGAGTTAGTTGAAGATTTTAAGTGCAACAATGCAGAGTTAAAGCAATGTTATTATAAGCTGATTGATAAACATAACCAAGATCTTGCAGGGTTTGACCTAGAACCTAGGGTTTGGCTGTAAATATAAGTAAGAATGTACATATTATGTTTATAAAGTGCTAACATATTCTGCAACATTGTACAACAAGCAAACTTTGCAGGCAACCAACAAACTGAAGAAAGGTGGCTTTCCTTTGTGAAACGTAAAGAGGCCATGTCAATTTTTTATTTTTATTTTTTTTGGGGGGGGGGGGGGGAAGGGGAGGAGGAGGAGAGGAGGGGTTCCTTTTCTCATTATAGTCACCATAGAAACCATTCGGCCCATCTAGTCTGCCCAATTTTCTAAATACTTTCATTAGTTCCTGGCCTCACCAGAACTTAATGTAGTGGTTCTGGTGTATATAGCTGGTCCCTGCAGGGTTTTTAATGTAAACATTGCCTCTTCAGTAGTGATGTCGCGAACATGAAATTTTCCGTTCGCAAACGCGAACTTCCGCAAATGTTCGCGAACAGGCGAACCGCCATAGACTTCAATAGGCAGGCGAATTTTAAAACCCACAGGGACTCTTTCTGGCCACAATAGTGATGGGCCCTAAACAAGAATAAGGGGGGGGGGACCTAATGTCCTCTTCCCTGGCCCCCACCCCTGAGCGGTGGGTGGGGGCCCTAAATACAAATTGGGGGAGGGGGACCTACTGTCCTCCCCCCTGGCCCCCACCCCTGAGCGGTGGGTGGGGGCCCTAAATACAAATTGGGGAGGGACCTAATGTCCTCCCCCCTGACCCCCACCCCTGAGCGGGAGGTGGGGGCCCTAAATACAAATTGGGGGGGGGACCTAATGTCCTCCCCCCTGGCCCCCACCCCTGAGCGGTGGGTCCCTAAATACAAAAGGGGGGACACCTAATGTCCTCCCCCCTGGCCCCCACCCCTGATCGGTGGGTGGGGGCCCTAAACACAAATTGGGGGGGGACCTAATGTCCTTCCCCGGGCCCCCACCCCTGAGCGGTGGGTGGGGGCCCTAAACACAAATTGGGGGGGGAACCTAATGTCCTCCCCCCTGGCCCCCACATCTGAGCGGTGGGTGGGGGCCCTAAACACAAATTGGGGGGGAACCTAATGTCCTCCCCCCTGGCCCCCACCCCTGAGCGGTGGGTGGGGGCCCTAAATACAAATTGGGGGAGGGGGACCTACTGTCCTCCCCCCTGGCCCCCACCCCTGAGCGGTGGGTGGGGGCCCTAAATACAAATTGGGGAGGGACCTAATGTCCTCCCCCCTGACCCCCACCCCTGAGCGGGAGGTGGGGGCCCTAAATACAAATTGGGGGGGGGGACCTAATGTCCTCCCCCCTGGCCCCCACCCCTGAGCGGTGGGTCCCTAAATACAAAAGGGGGGACACCTAATGTCCTCCCCCCTGGCCCCCACCCCTGATCGGTGGGTGGGGGCCCTAAACACAAATTGGGGGGGGGACCTAATGTCCTCCCCCGGGCCCCCACCCCTGAGCGGTGGGTGGGGGCCCTAAACACAAATTGGGGGGGGAACCTAATGTCCTCCCCCCTGGCCCCCACATCTGAGCGGTGGGTGGGGGCCCTAAACACAAATTGGGGGGGAACCTAATGTCCTCCCCCCTGGCCCCCACCCCTGAGCGGTGGGTGGGGGCCCTAAATAATAATAAAGGGGGGGACCTAATGTCCTCCCCCCTGGCCCCCACCCCTGAGTGGCGGGTGGAGGCCCTAAATACCAATAGGGGGGACCTATTGTCCTCCCCCCGGCCCCCACCACTGAGTGGCAGGTGGGGGCCCTAAAAAAAATGTCCCCCCCAGGAGACTAGGGGTCCCCAAACTTCTAGTCACCCCCCCCCCCAAAAAAAATGAGGGGGGGACATTTAACTAAGAACCTGTTAAAAAAAAAAAAAAACTTACCATTTGATGTTTTCTTTCTGCTAAAATCTTCTTTTTTTAGCCCCCAAAAAGGCCAAATAAATATCCATAATAACCGCCGAAAAAAAAAAACGAGCGCAAACAAAAATAATCCATCTTCACCCGGCGAGGGCTCCGTGCAGACTGAGCTCTACAGGGCGGGGGAATGCTTATAAAGCCTTGCCCCGCCCTGCAAGTAGGCTCAGAGCACTCTGATTGGTGGGTTTAAGCCATCCAATCTGAATGCTCTGACAGGTAAATGAAGAGACTGACAGGTAAGTCTCTACATTTACCTGTCACAGCACTCTGATTGGTTGGTTTGAAATCCACCAATCAGAATGCTCTGTGTCATTTTACACAGCGTGGGAAAGTTGTGTGGAATTTTCCCACGCTGTGTAATTTGACGCATAACAAAAGTTATGAGTCAAATTAAACAGCGTGGGAAAATTCCACAGAACTTTCCCACGGGGGCCTTTTTGGGGGCTTAAACCCACCAATCAGAGTGCTCTGAGCCTAATTGCAGGGCGGGGCAAGGCTTTATAAGCCTTCCCCCGCCCTGCAGAGCTCAGTCTGCGTGGAGCCCTCCATGGGTGAAAATTGATTAATTTTTTTTGAGCTTGTTTTTTTTTTTTTTTTATTGCGTCGGTTATTATGGTTTTTTATTTGGCCTTTTTTGGGGCTGAAAACAGAAGATTTTAGAAGAAAGAAAACATCGAATGGTAAGTTTGTTTTCTTTTTCTTTACAGGTTCTTAGTTAAAGGTCCCCCCTCATTGTTTTTAGGGTGAGGGGGGTAGGTAGGGGGATACTTTTTTGCGGGGGGAGGAGGGGGTGACTAGGGGTTTGGGGACCCCTAGTCACCTGGGGGGGACAGTTTTTTTTAGGGCCCCCACCCGCCGCTAAGGGGTGGGGGCCGGGGGGAGGACAATAGGTCCCCCCACTATTGGTATTTAGGGCCCCCACCCGCCGCTCAGGGGTGGGGGCCAGAGGGGAGGACATTAGGTCCTCCCCCCTTACTTTTGTCTAGGGCCCCCACCCACCGCTCAGGAGTGGGGGCCAGGGGGAGGACATTAGGTCCCCCCCCAATTTGTGTTTAGGGCCCCCACCCACCGCTCAGGGGTGGGGGCCAGGGGGGAGGACATTAGGTCCCCCCCAATTTGTGTCTAGGGCCCCCACCCACCGCTCAGGGGTGGGGGCCAGGGGGGAGTACATTAGGTCCTCCCCCCCTTACTTTTGTTTAGGGCCCCCACCCACCGCTCAGGGGTGGGGGCCAGGAGGGAGGACATTAGGTCCCCCCCAATTTGTGTCTAGGGCCCCCACCCACCGCTCAGGGGTGGGGGCCAGGGGGGAGTACATTAGGTCCTCCCCCCTTACTTTTGTTTAGGGCCCCCACCCACCGCTCAGGGGTGGGGGCCAGGAGGGAGGACATTAGGTCCCCCCCAATTTGTGTTTAGGGCCCCCACCCACCACTCAGGGGTGGGGGCCAGGGGGTAGGACATTAGGTCCTCCCCCTTACTTTTGTTTAGGGCCCCCACCCACCGCTTGGGGTGGGTGCCAGGGGGGAGGACATTAGGTCCTCCCCCCAAACACAGGTTACTGGCTATGGGGGGATAATGTATAATAAACACAGGTTACTGGCTATGGGGGATAATGTTTAATAAACACACACAAAAAAAAATAATAATACAAAAAAAAAAAAAAATGAATGCAGCTTCAGAATGAATCTAAATTGTATGCTGTCTAGCAGGTGGGAGGGTCTGGGAGGGAGGGTCTGCAGCTGATTGTCTGGAATGTGTCTGCTGACTGTGAGGTACAGGATCAAAGTTTACTCAATGATAACGAATAGGGGGCGGACTGAACATCGCATATGTTCGCCGTCCATGGCGAACGCGAACACGCTATGTTCGCCAGCGAACCGTTCAGGACATCACTACTCTTCAGAGAAAAGGCAGTGTTTACTATGTTGGCTAGTTACACCTCTAGTGTCAGTCGCTCAGATGTCCACTAGAGGTGCTTCCAGGGTTAGTGCTGCAAATTGTGCAGCACTGGTGTTCAGTGTCTACGAAGCTCCGCATTAAGGCGCTGAACTTCACTCAAATAGATTCATTGATTCACACTAAACGGAAAACATAGCAAGAGACTGTAAGGGGCACGGATTGGCGATGTAATTGTATTAATGTATTAATGTATAAAGTTAAGGTATAACACTTTTGCTTGTCAGAGCATGGTACGTCAACACTCTAACCCCAACCACTTTTCCTTTCTGTAACCATGTGTGGATTGTAGTATTAATGTATTATTGTACAATGTTAATGTAAAACACTTCTGTTTGACGAGGCATGGTATGTCGAAAATTTGACCCCTACCCCATTTTTTTTCTGTACCCCGTTTTCTTTTTCGAGTAAATAATTGAAAAACAATAAAAATTGTCAAATTGAAAAAAAAAAAATAGATTCATTGATTCAAAGTAACTCTATGAGGAGATGTTGCGCATGCGCAATAGCTTTCTATTGTTTTCCTATGACCAGTGTGGCGTGGGACAAAAGGTGAGCCTAAACACCTTATTGCTCCACGGCAGGGGCCAAACAACTGAATATATATTTTAACATTACAGTGTCAGGAATGCATGTTTGCTCTGGGTGCCAATACTGTCCCTTGACTGCTATACACGAGAAAAAAGATGTCCCTGCTTTTCCTTATGTATTTTATGGAATAAAAAAAAAAAAAAGAGACAAAAAAAAAAAATCAGACAAATTCTCCTGGAAGTCACGATGTCAATACTGTAAATTATTAATACAAGCGGATACATTAAAGTTATACTGGCCAGATTAAAATGCAATCATTTTCTCAATGAAAGGCACGGGACCTTCTGCAATATATACGGTAAATCTGATTTGTGCCACTACAGAAACACACAACATAAATCAGCAGGATATGTTTGCCATTCCAGACAGGCAACTAGAATCCAAACCTGCCAAGTGTCTCAGTCTTGCAACAAACCGCTCTAATTTAGAATTCTGTCCTGTTCTCATATTCTGGTGCCCTGTATGTCCGGAGCACAAAGGCTGACAGGGTTCTTCACTGAAGTGCTCATTTTCAGGAACTCAAGTTCATTTCAAATTTAAGGACAAAGTAGCCAAATTGAAAGCATAGCTGAACTGGAGAATTTTTCCAGTTTGGCTACTTTGACTTAACACTTAAAATAAACTTTGAATTCCCTAATATTCTTACTTTAGTGCATAAATGGGTCAGAAAAATAGATGGAAGACAAGACAGACTATTCTGCACGTACACAGCTAAATAAATCAACTTCACGTTGAAACACATTTGGTTAATCTGGACCTATTTCTCCCCCATGGTCATGATGTTCACAGCTGCTCTCATGCACTGGGGGAGTAAAAGCAGACGGTTAACAGGGTTTATAAAGTTCCAACCAGGCCCAACTGGCATGCGCACAATTCTCCAACTGATAGACAAGAGAGAAGACACGGTTTGGTGAAAAGGGCAACAGGGCAGAGGCATAACAAAATCGGGGAGATTTATACCTTTTTTTTAACCCGAGAAAAGGAATTGGTTTTGCAAAAGTTGACTTTTAAAACAAGGATCCTAAATCCGATAAAATATAACGGATATTAATTTATTATTTAGGCAGTAACCACAGGGACTGGTGAGAATGTGTATACCGGTAGTTTTCCAATAAAGACCAATTGAAGAGTAATTTTTGTAATTTATTTTTGTGTGGAGGAGATACTTGCAGAGAGTGTTCTATATTACAGGGGTTCCCAAACCAGATCTCCCAATTCTGCTCCACTGGGGACGCAGGAAAGCCCGGACTCTGCTTTACTAAGACAAAACAAATAGATTAGGAGATAGCAGCAAAAGTATTTTTAGGATCTGCGGCTTGTTGGCTCGTGGGGCTTGTCAAGCCCTTTGTGAAACTATCAACAAAAGAAGACATGGTTAAATGTTCTTTGCGTTAGAGTGATAGATGGCACTTTTGAATTCAGAGTTGTAGCACAGCTGCAGATATAATACAGGATTCCCCAAATGTGTTCGGTGCTCTGATCTCTTCTCCGCGGGGAGCGAATGCCACAGGACAGGAAGTCCAAACGCTGTGGATTCTATCAGAAGAATGATTTTCTCAATGGCAGATCAGGTTGCAGAATCCCCTGACACCAAAAGCCATCACACATACCAGCCTAACAGGGTTATAATAATAATACCACGTATGTCGACACTTCTTCGCAATAAGGAGACATTTAGCAATGCTTCAGAACAGAGGAAGTTTTCTTTTATTACGCACACACTTCCAATCAAATATATTTTGTTTTAACACCAGGCATTCAAATATATTTAGTTTTACGTTTGTGACAATTACCGTATATTTTAGCACTTTGTAAATATACTATTTATATAAAATAAATATTCTGTTAAGAGAAGACTTTAGACCACTACATCTTTTTCTGACGACAAGAGGGCACTTGGAATATCATGGACGGTAAAGCTGTGGCATTGTGTTTGAAGATTTATAATGTTTATACCTTCTGTTGCACCCGTTTAACGCAGAGGAGTATTAGATTTGGAGAATTCATCACCAGGATGGAGTTTGTTTTACATTTGTCATTGCCTCCATGTTTAGGTGAGTGGTTTGAGTGACTGAAGAAACAGAATGCCACAAACCAACGCTTTCTGGCAACTGGAATTAAAGATCTAAAAGCTCCTAATTTCTAGACTGAACGCATATAGGGTGCAGAAATGCCAGGCCATTTTAGATTTGCATCCCTTGTGATCTTTACGTAAGCTAGTTTGAGTAGGGTACTCATCAACCTATTGTTCCTGTAACATTTTCTAATTGTCTCATTTATTGTTTTTTATTTTATAATTTAATATTTTATAATATTGTAAAGGGGAATAAGTATAAATGCCAATCATAATAATAATATGCCACTGGAAATGGGATGCAAAATATATTTTTGCACTTTGAGCAGACATTATAGCGGAACAGAGATGTACAAAAAATTGGACGGGGCAGACAAACTGTGATGGACCCTTGTTTGGAAAGGAGCACCGATATGCAAGGATTTGGAGAGCATGACCAACGCATTTTGTAACTTCTTTACTTATCTAATAACTGGTTCACTAAAACGTCTCATTCTCCCAAGGAGTAAGAGGTAGGCCAGAATTGGATGATTTACTCGCTTTGCCTAAAGGGACACATGTTGTATCTCACATGCAAAGTCCATGGTAAGCTGTTTGGGTAGCTAAATCTCTTGCCCGGCATTTAAAAATCTGGGCTTTCCTTGTCAAATGAACCAGAATACTAATGGAAGAATTCCCCTGTAATAGGAATAATGAGCTATATATATATATAGTATCCTAGGCAAGCGTCATTGCTCTGTCCTCTGTTGAGATCGCTTCTAATAATGATGACATTATTTTGGATCCCGCGACATTGAAGCACAAAAGATATTCCTGGATGCAAAATATACATATTAAAAAGAGAGAGATGATTGATGTGCATATGCTATGTAACCTCAAAACATAAATCATTCTAAGACAGACTTATGGAACACTCACAAATTTACAGATTTCAATCCAACCTATAGAATTAAGATTATTAGTGCCTGTGCAGGCCTTAGGTGTTTGGTGTGTAACACATAATTGCCGTGAACATGTAGCAATTCAATGGTGTTAACATTTGATCTCTATAAATAATAGTTAAGCCTTTGGAATTACCGCTTCAGTACGACACCAAGTCAGGCAGCTAGCCGAGTATAGCTGCCAGTGTCTCAGTACAGCATTTCAAGAAAGGGTTACAGGTCTTTCATTCATGTTTTTGTCATCCGAAAAGTGGGCCTAAGAGAGGGCTATAAATCCTCCCAAATATATAAATAAACATAGGCCAGGCTGAGCTGGAGAGCATATTACTGTGTTTGTTATTCTCTGGAAGGTGATGAGGGCATAATGCGATTTTCGGTAGCCCCCACCCTTAAACCACCACCTTTTCCTGCACTATATCCCCCGTCACCAGATCAGCTATTTAATTAATTAGCAGCTCAGCTGGAAAATAAACTGGAAATGTGATACCGGATGATGACAGGTGAGGGAAAATAAGCTAATTCAAATCCTTCTCTCTGCGGATTTTACAAATTAACGCGGCAGAGCTTAGATGTGACCTCTGAGGAGGCGTTTGGGGTGTAAAACGACCCGATCTCCCAACTGGCAGAAGGTAGAATACAAACCAAGGGTCTGGTGGTCCAAAACGCAGAGTGATTAACTAGTCTCACTCAATGCCACTCTGCTTAGTAAGCGAAATTAATAATGTTGGCAGAAGGATGGCGAACATGATTTAACTTCCTCTCCCTAATTCCATAGGGTCGTAAAACAAACCATTATGTATTAGTCGGAGTCCTGTGAAATTAAAGATCTCAGTGTAGTATTTGGAGACACTCAAGCTCAGGCAATTAATTCATATCACACCTCTGATAATCTCTGACTTCACATCGGTGGGGCCTCTTGGGCTAGCAGATGTTGCAATGTCTTACAACTTCTCTCTATGAGGCATAAAGTTAAAAGAAGGGCTCCCAGACTGATGAATCAGGAGGAAAGGGGATGTGGGTTCATGAATATGCTGTTTAAAAATGTTCTCAGCGACCTTTTACCTCTGACAGGGAGGATGAGCTGAAGACAGAAATTACCGGACCTCCGGCAAGAACCCCCTTTTCCCCATAGTCCCTTGGTGCTAAAAATGAAACAGGATTTTCCTTATGCTGTGAATGTGGTTTGATGTGCTCTTTAATCCCCGTAAAGCTATTTCTGGGGCTGTTCTTAAATTAACAAGAAGAAAAATTGGCAGATACTGAGGACATTATGAGAAAAGGGAATTTTCGAAATGTACTCAGCTGGAGACCAGTCAAACAAGATGTTAACCCTTACACAGAATCCCAAAGCAAAAAGCCAACAGTTATTGCTAAGTTCTCCTTAGGTGGGTAAACCCATATCAACATGGTAAATCCGAAAAGCTAAATCCCCAAAAACTCTCAAGCACGTACATGAGAATAATACAAATTGGTACGAACACTCTGACACAAAAACAAATTACATGGTTTGCTTCAGCAACTGTATTGGAACAAATTTGATCAGATAACTGCTTCAGATGATGAGTGATTTTTTTTTTCAAAACCAACCAAATTGCAGATCTGCCACACAATCTCTCAAATTCCAAATTCTGACCGGCTTTGGCCATCCAGTTTGGGATATTTCCCTTAACAGGTTTTTGGTTGAAGCTGAGGGTTTTTTTCCTGGATGAGGAGAGACCCTTCCTCATAAAATGATAGGTAATCACCAACGTCCAAAGGCCGAATCAAAGCTTAAAGAGTTAAAGGAAAGAATCTCAACCACTGCTGAAATAAAGTATTGGTTGGGTGTTACTTACATGTGGGTAAACAAACCATAGCAGGCGGAACCAGGCAAGCCTGTCAGCATGTTGGCTATTAGTGTGCAAGTCACAAGACGAGGCGGCAAGGAAGTTATTGCAGTCGTCCTGAGGGAAATAGGTTCATAATCCAAGATCCAGTGTCATAGGAAGGGCTGTGGGAACCAGTCAACCCCCTACAGTTCATTGATCACAGTTGGCAGACTTCCAGAGACTTTTCCACAAGGTCAAGTGATCTGCTGTCCAGTGATACACATTGAAAATACAATGGATTACTTACAATGTATCAAAGTTAAAGCAACTCCAATCAGACATGACTGTCTACAACAACCCAGCCACTTTGGGATACTCCAGTCAAATACAAAAGACCTGCAATACATGACTTTTGGTTTGCTTATTTATTTTTCACAATTCAGTTGAATTTGTGAACAAATAATAATATTGTTTGCTTTCTCTCCCACTGGCGCTGTCTGCTCTCCCAACCTGAACAGTTTCCATATTTGCAGCTGAAAAGGGAAGAAGGGCCTTTGTAAAGAGTTGGGGTTCTGAGACTTTGTGAGACACCTTGTGTAAACCTGTGACTTGGACATGGGGAGAGACTTCGCTCTAGTTATAGGGGTAAGAAGAAGAATGCTATTCTCAGCAGTTTTAGGTAATCACAGTAAATATATAATAAAGGCACTGAGGAGATAAAAATTGAAAACCGTTTAACCTATATGGGTCTAAACATTTGGGTTTGTTATATTTAAAGTAATGTTCCATTGTATGTCAACACGTTTGTAATCAGTGACGGCTGGTGAAGATGAACGATGATTGGGCGCTGTCCTCCTGACTTGTTGGGCTTCACCCACTTAACCTCACGGGATGCCATGCCCTCTTCAAAACCAGCGACGTCTCCAGTCATCGGGAAAGAGGAGAATGCTAACTGCAGATATAATTATGGCAGACTTATTTTTTTCTAACACACACTAATCAATAGCCCTTACAACACCATTAACCAAGATGAATCCTGCAGTTTATGAATGTTACCCAGTTCCGGTACAGCCAGAAACCCATTAAGGGTCCTGGTTGAGCACTGTGGCCTGCATGGGCCAATGCTTCACAAACTGGTAGCAATGCAGGCCAATCTTCAATGGACCGCAGGGAAGCCACCCTCTTGCTACAAAACGTAGACTAAGAGGCGGATATAATATAAAGAATACATAGCAGAAATCTTAATCCACAAAATTAATTCTTCCTTTATTCCACATTTATGGGATTAAAATCTGGGGTTAAAACTGTAGCAGTCAATGCTTTCCGTACTTGATCAACCCTTTAACCCGACTCAATAAAGAGAAAAATCTCTTGAAACATAGATTTCTGTAAACTTGCTTGCCACGCAGTGTAGAATATAATTTGCTCCTGTTGTGAAATAAATTAACTAATCTTATAGAGTCATTTGGGATGATGGCAGTGATTAATGAATTGATTTCACACTGGGAGCATACGATATCAAACCATATACTGTAAGGAAGCACTTCCAAGCACTGCCCCACAGAATGAGGAATGCGTAAACATACAGGGGGAAAAGATGTCAACTTTATTGGTAAGTTTACCCATAATTTCAATATGAATTGTAAAAGCCCATGTCAGCTGTATGATCAGCCATGTTTATTACCAGTCACATGATCTTTTTCACTAAATAGTGCATTGTGAGGAGTTGAAAGGAGACTTACACGGATTAGTGCTTTATCCTCACTATAAATAAATGCAATTCTTCCCCTCAAAAGTGCTTACAAATGTATATGTTTATTCCTAATCAATTACATTAGCAAAGGTTCAGCATCTAACGGAGTGGTTTTGGTGCATAGACGCTGTCATTTTATGTGCCAATGTAAAAATATTGAGATAGGCTGCATTGCAAATTCTGTCACAATAGCCACTACAGTGGGCTGTAGCGTTTATGGTATTTGGAGTGTCCCTTTAAATAAGAACCCACTTCCCAACACACATCAGGTCCAGCGAGCTGTATTGGTTATGTTACTAAAGGTTATTCACCACGGCCTCAAACTCACCCTTTCTTCTCTAATCACTCCATTTTAACATGTTCTCTTCCTATACACTTATTTCCTTTATACCAATGGCTACATTTTTTTTTTCTTTGCAATTAACACTGCTGACCTCTATCCTTCCCTTCATTATGTTTGCCTTCAGGGTTATATTCAAGGATGAAGTCAAATGGATACTGATATATGGAACTGCAATCAATCTGAGGCCCTTAATATTAAGAAAAAGCATTGGCTGGGGGTCCAAAACACTGAGTTTTGCAAAACTGACAGTTCGGTTATTCTTCACTCTGTAGTAATTCTTCATCCCTTTTAATTTGCTACTGTGTTTACCCTTTTCCTAAAAACACTACATTTATAGTATCACTGCAATAAACTGAAGGTAAAGAACCCGTGTTCTATTATCCCCCCTCTTCCCCCCCCCCCCCCCCCCACCCATAAGTTCCCTCCTGTGCCATGTGGCTGCACTCTACTTGCGTGTGATGCTTTTATACGGCGCCTCCCAACATCTGGTACAATGTCAGTTACTGGCGCCTCGCTCAGCCACAGGCTCCATCAGAGACAAAAAGACTTTGAGAGCTTCTTTCCAGAACCCACCTCCTCTCTCCCCCCCCCCCCCCCCAGCCGCCCCCCTCTGCCTAAACTGAAAACGAAATGAATGCAACATCCCAGAATAGGGACCACAAAAACAGCCCTATCCCCACAAAGAAAACCTGTCTCTCTGACAATCAAACATTGTTCTTTAAAATCCAAATGTTTGTTTATTCCCCAAAACAGATGTGTAGCTGTAATACGCAGCATGGGACTGAGAACTCTTTTGTTTATCATTTTCCATACTTATTTCTCTAAATTGAAGCTGGTTCAGCTGATAATGTTATTTTGTAGTGGGCTGCACCCTGGCGACTCATTTTGGATTCCATTAGACAGCGGCAGACCAGATTGCTTAAAGGGACACGCAAAGCAGCCTTATAGCTTGCTATGGTATGTATACTGCCTAGCCCTAGGGACTCAGGCACCACCCTGCGTGTAACAGCAAACTATTTAATAATGGTTTGATATAAAATAGGGGTCTTCCTGGCACCGTAGGACCACCCCCATCTCAGTCGCTTTGAGAATTCCGAATTAATACTTCCATATTGTGAATGCCAATTTTGTCCATCATGGACAACTTTGATTGGTTAAGAGTGGTTAGGTGTGTCAATCCAGTTGTCTCAACCAATCAGAAGAGGTAGGAGGGGTTCAGAAAAAAAATCCCTGTTCATATCAAGCTATTTAATTTGAAACCAAAATGTCAAAATTCATATTCGTTCTGTTAGCCAGCTATGGTGCACATTCTAGAACAGAGATGGCCAAAATGTAGGTCCTCAAGTGTATAACACATACAGGTCATTCACTAAAGAATACATTGAATTTAAAATTTTAGGTTTAACCCCTTAAGGACCAAACTTCTGGAATAAAAGGGAATAATGACATGTCACACATGTCGTGTGTCCTTAAGGGGTTAAATGATGAATTGAGAACATAGCTGGCTTCCAAGTCAGCCATTGGGGCCCAAAATTTGAAACTCACATATTAGTTAATAACCCTGTTTGTGACTGGGCTGAAAAGCTTACAACCTATTGAACAGTCCAAACTACTATCTTCTTAGAATTTGGGTACTTCTGGAGATTACATTTGGCAAAAGTACTTCCAAATTATCTATTCATCTACCAGATGGCAACGATTTACAGAATCGTTAGATAATTGATGAAAATTGCATCATTATTTTCTTTTTTTTTTTAGTTCCTCCAACAAAAATTCAGTTTCTGCTCTTTGAAAATCAAGGTTTCACCTGGTGCAACTAATAGCACTGCTCTAGCATTAGTCATAGTAAAACATATGTTTTTCTGTGTGCATAGATTATGCATAACGAGACGGGGTCTTCCAATCTTCACGAAGATGTGAATTGCTGGAAATTTAAGAAAAAAAACGTAAGTGAATTTCACTTTTTAGGCCCAAAAAAACCAAACTGGTAAAATTCGCCCAGTTAGCTATATTTTTCAATTTGGCCTAAAATTTGAAATTCACTTTTATACTCTTGGTGGTGGTCTTTGGCTTCACTCTTGTGGTGGTCTTTGGCTTGCCAGCTCATGAGAGCCAATTGTGAGCTATGATACAATGTGGAACTCTGGGGATATTCAATAAATAAATAATTGCAAGGAAATACAATCTATATGAAATGTCTTCAAATTTCTATCATTTTTTTTTCTAGGTAATCTGTACTGGAATTTGCAATTCCCCTTTTGGTTATCCACAATTTCTTCAGGTTTAGCAAATATTGTACAATCCCATTGTACAGCGCTACGGAATCTGATGGCGCTATATAAATAATAAAATTATAATAATAATAATAATATTGTCCTAATCTTTATTTCCTCAAGTACAACACATGGAGCTAGCAATCTTTTCTGGGTGGATCAAGATGGCTTTCCCTCTATTCCCTGTGATTGCCCAAAAACCCTTACTGAGTAGGAGCTTGTGTGCTTTTGCTTTAAATGAGCGGAGATTTAAAAAACCCCCTTCCCCATAAACAAATAAATACAAAACACAAGAAAGAAACAACTTGCTGAGGCCAGAATAAACAGTGACATAAGCCTAGAAGCAAAATCATTCTTAAAATAAGTGCAAAAGCAACCAGAAACCAGGGGCGCTTACTGGTTTATTTTTACAGAATATGTTTATTAACCCTTTAATTGGCAGACGATTAAGAAATGCCTAAGCAGTCAAATAAACAACAAGAAAAGCTATTTTACTGCCTAGGCATTTCTGGACTGACAACATCAAAAGGTTATGGGGAACTGTATATTTTAAAGGCTGTTTGGGTTTTTTTTTTTTTATGTTCATAAAAATATATATATATTTTCATCATTCATTTGACTTCATTTTGGTCTATATCCCTTTTCTTGTATCTCTGTAGTATAAAAATGTATAATAAATAAATGACAAAAAAAAATTATTTTATTTTTAATGAAGAGAAAAGAAACCATTAAAATATATAGGTTTTGGTGAGAAAATGTGACAAGAGACCTTACTTCCAAACCCCCCATCACCCTCCCCCCGTACCCTTCTGATGTTATGAGTTGAAAGAATAAATGTGGTGGACAGTGAATTTGAGTGCGTGGGACAAGAGTGGCACTGCCTCTATGGTGGTGGGATTTTGGATTGGTCCTATGTAGTACCAACTTATCGATTTTCGGAGAGAATGAAAATAAAAAAAATATTATACTACAAACACATTTTATTTTCACTAAGTAAAAATATACTTACCGTAACTTCTCTTTTGAAGTACAACCTGCCAGAATTAGGGTACCTCCTTATTATGTCATGGACTTAGGCACTTATTTTATACAATTAATCTTCTAGGAAATCATTTGTAATGGTGGGCTAAAGAAAAATAAATTTAAAAGAGTTCAACGTTATATATTATGGAAACGGCCATGATCGCTTTACCTGGAAAACACCCTTATAAAGTGGGCAGTTCAGACCATTAGAGTTCCATTGCTGGTTGGGATGGGACAGTGCCAATTGAGATGGCTGGTGCTGCATGTAAAATGGGTACATAGGGCATGGTTCATGGAGAAAGCTCGGAAGGAGACAGGTGAGGCTACAAGCCACTCCTCTTGCCAAACTCAAGAAAACGAGGTTTGACACTGGGACCTGGCAATGGGATGTCAGATCATCTACAACAGATGGACAAAAAAGTCACGTAAGGCAGCTGCCTACTGTCCAGAAGTTAGATGGGGCCTGGGTGTCATTAAGATGCTTGTCCCCAATCAAAATCTCTACCAACTAACCATGATGGTAACCTGCGTAGGATCTCATGGCATCTTAATCCTTCTCTGATTGGACACAGAATCTCCGGGCCAAAACCAGAAGAGTCCAAGTGTATATTAGCGTACATTAAATTATAAGTAGCCCTGCAGAAAGAAATTGCTGACTTTGGGATTTTTTCTGCATTGGCTACACTAGCCTAAAATTTGGAATTCCTTTGCCACGTCTTCACAATTCCAATTTTCACTCGAGTCTGCCTTCCACATTTTTAGAAAACATTTTTTTTAAATAAAAAACAAAAACAGTAAATATAGACTCTAAGTAGAAACAAATCATCTTTACGATATGGCCAACCTTTATCAAGTATGATCGCAACTAAAGTATAGTCCAGGGGTAGGCAACCTTTGGCACGCAAGATGTTGTGGACTACAGCTCCTGTAATGCTATTATAGGAGATGTAGTGCATAACATCTGGCGTGCTAAAAGTGGCCTACCCCTGGTATAGATCATAGTTTAATTGTTACACATTGAAAACAAAACAGAAAAATCATGGAAATGTTATACTAAGTAGAAACCGAAAGGCTTTTTGCTCACAGAGTTATGGATTTTCTAATAAGTATGGCATTGGAGAGCGCCAGGTTTGGCCCTCATTTTAAAAGCAATTGATTTTGAGGTAAAAATTACAAAATAAAAACAGATGAAGCCCTCAAAATCACTAACCCGGAGTCATAACCATTTCTTACAGTCTGTATCTGCATGGCGCAATATGAGTTTATTGCTTCCTGTCTGTGAAAATGGTATTGCAGCTCGGGCAATAAATTACAATAATAAGAACATGTGTCTTTCTTTAGTTACAAGTCATTAATGGTTAGGAGGAGGAGAGATAAATTAGAGTACCACACTTTCTTTTTACTAGCAGGGAGCAGCAACCCAGCGCTGCGGAATAGATGGATACATGTGGCAGCTTTTGTTGTTTACATACATCCTCTGTCACTCCGGTTACTCTGGACCACCACTCTGGTGACTCTCAGGCAGCCATGTTGTACACAGAGCATCATGACGGTTGTTTTTTTTTTTTTTAAATGTAGAATTTAAAAGGCACCTATGCCATGCGTGGTTAGATCTGAACCACCACAGTACCAGTTAAAGTTGGTGTCCCATGGTGGGACCTACACCCAGGATGTAATCACCCCCTCTTCGTGTCGGGGCGCTGCTGTGTGTATTATGGCCGTGTGCTGTTTATAACAAAATAAACACTAAAGTTTTTAATACCCATGAATGGACAATAGACTGCAAGTTCACCTGCAAGTATCAAGGCAAACTTCTTAAGTGGGTCTTGCGCTTGTATGTATTTAAAACCCCATGTGTTCTCTATTTAGGTTAATTAGTGCAGGTTTTATGAGAATCCCCCTTTTCTGTCTCATTAGAGAATTGCCTCTGGGCTGAGTACAAGTCAGGGTGAGAGTATCAGGGTTTAAAAACACTGTGTGTAGGACTCGGCTAAGGGGTCTGTCTTGATGTAGCCATGTGAGCTTACACTCTACGGCCATGCAGTGGTAATAAAGATCTCGATTTTTATACTTAAACGTTTGGGGCAAACCCGGATAATCTGAGAAATCTGAATTCTAAGGCAATCCGTTCACAGTGACTTGCATCATAGCAGTCATAGTCTGTGACAATACTAGGTTAAGCAAATTGTCAGGACTTCTAAGAAAATTTTAAATGTTAGGCCAAAACCAGAAATGGAAAATTCTCCAAGTTAGCTGTAATTCCAATTCAGCTTTTTGCGCTGAAAATGTAAACTTCACTTTGAATTGGCATTAATTCAAACTTCATGAATAACACTGCTAGGATTTACCTTAAACTTTCTAATTAAACTGCGTTGCTCATTTGTACATTTTTACAATATCAAAAGGTATTCTGAGCTTTGCTCCAGTATCAAGGCTATGTAAAATATAAATAGACGCTATAAATATTACATCCATCATTACCGCGTACAGAATGTATGTATTTAACTCATCTCTGCAGTGAAAGCTTTATTTTGTGCATTATTGACGGGTTATTTATTATCAATTGTATCAAATATTTGATTGGACATGTTGGAATTATTTTATTACACAATATAAACTATGTATATGAAGATAAAAAAAAATAAAAACACAACCCTTTTCTCTCTACTGTACTCACCCTTGGTACCTTACTCTTCTGCAATACCTTCCATAGCCCTTCCTATTTGCCAAGTGGTTTAAGTTATTCTCAACTATCACACACATACCTGCCAAGTGTCCTGACATTCCGGGTCAGTCCTTAGTTTTGCTTATATTAAGCATTTACTTTCCTACCCTCTACCAAGGTACATTTATGTTTTTTCTGTATTTTTTTTTAAGTAATATTTATTCTTCTATCTAGAGGGTTGAACAACAGTTTCTTAATTTTAGTCTCCAAATCCCAGAAAGCATGGCTAACTGTCTGACGTTTGAACATCATTGGGATTTTGTTCAGGTGATAGCTGGATACATGTCAATAGACAGCTTACGTCTTGCACAAAAGTAACATTCTAATGGATTAGCTTTTTTATTTAATTTGATTGATTTTTTTTTTTTAAATCCTTCCAATACCTCCTGTCGTGCTTTGATCATTAAAATGGTTATTTATCATTATGCTTTAGGGGTTCCCCATAATTTATCACAAATGGGGGCACGGTAATATTATATATTTATGTGTTTAAATACATTTTTTTTTGAAGCAGTGAGATGTGATGCTAAGCATTTCTCAAGGTGCACTGTTACACACTGTATATATTTGAAATGCCGCCCTTTTAAAGTGGATCGTTAATTTTACAAGTTTATGATGTCTGGTATAAAGAGTGTCTGGTGCAAGTTATGCTGAGATTACTGGTCCGTTAGTGTATCACAGGGATGTTCACTACAGTGGGAATTCAAAATGAATTTCAAACGTAAAGCCAGGATAACCAGATTGAAATCATAGCTGAATTCGAGATTTTTTCCAATTCGGCATTTTCACCATAAATTTGAAATTTACTTTGAATTCTCACTTTAGCAAATAAACCCTGTTAGAGTTTGGCACTTTTTTTTTTAACTAAATGATGATGAAAACGGTTTTACAACCAACAGTTTAAAAAAGTCAGACTTGGTTGGCCACCTATATAAACTAAAGTCCCACGGGTGCTGATGATTCCTCTAAGAAATACCATTGTTTTTAGGTACCTGTCTATTTACGAACAGGGGAGAGCCTGCGCAGTGGGGACGCTGTACGCATTTTTGCCATGGGGTCACCGGGTAATTTCTGATTAAGATCACCAGATTATTTTGAACTCTATGTAAGCACCCTTACTAAATACGTTTAAACCCTAATTAAAGTTTTGTAGGTAATACTAAACTTTCTTACAAAAAAAACTGCATGCCCACTTGATTCATGACATAATAACCATTGTTATGTTCGCTTTCATCCGTTGGGATTATTTTACCTTTTTACATTCCTGTATGTTGTAACATTTACAATAAAACGAAATGACAAAAAAAAAAAAAATGACAGAATCCGAAGAAGAACGTTCAATCTAAGCACATGGGACCGAGGCAAGTTAGACATGATGGGAGTCTGAATCACTGAAAAGAAGAATGGTTCTGGTTAGACTGTAACCAGGGCAGAACCAGTTCCATACTTATTTAACATGCATTTAAAGCAAAACATGTATAAAGAACTATTTTTGGGCACATGGCTAAATGCGGCCCATGCAGTATTAACATTTCATTGGTTCCCTTTAGTGATAGCTCTACGTTTGAAACTTGGCACTAAAACTACTCTTCAAACATAAGGAAGATTCTCATGAAATAATGAAATAAGAGTTACAAGGAGTAAATGACGTGAATCGTGGTTGCGGTTTCGCCAGCGGAAAAAAAAACAAAACTTCTATCAGTGCACCGACACGTGATCACATATTCTGTCTCATCACACGCGGGAATTGATGTAATGACGCAGGTTCGCGGAAAACGAACTGATCACTCGTTACGAAAAATGACAGATTCTAAATCGCTACAAAATAAAACAAACAGAAAATGTGGTTTCGCTAACCACTCTGACTGTTTTTAATTTACCAATTGGCCTTAAAACAATACATGAGTTTTTTTTGGTTTTTTTGTCCATTATCTCTAACGTCGGTTCATTTCAGACATGCATTACGTCATAATATCAGCTTTAAAAAACAAAACCCAATAATTTGAAGGTCTTCTAATGTCTGGAGACCTCCTGCAGTAGACACAAAGAATGTCTTTTGGAATAGGTAATAATTTTGGAAGACCCCCTTTACTCTTCATTCAGCGCAATTCTTGTATTGAGAGCAAACAATGATTTATAATCAATAAATAAAACTACAATAATTAATCTGTTAATGCTTGGTGGGAAAAAAAAACACAAAATCAATCGCACAGACAAATCTATCCATTTGTTTTGACAGATTTGCTTATTATACATCGTGGCTTATTTATTAAAGAGGGAATCGCAGATAAGTAAGAGGGAATTGGTAATTTTTAGATTGGGGAAATGGAAAAAAAGTTGACTTATTCTGGCCTGAACTTTTGCATTTTCCTTGTCAATGCTCCATAATCCAAACTTAAACCATTTCAAATATAGCTAGTATGGAGGTCTGACATCAACTACAAATGTACTTTCACTGATTTATATTCTGCAACCAAGATGAGGAATATCAGATTAGCACATTAGTTTGTTTTTGAAAACCATCCCGAGCAAAGAGGTTTTTGGGATGGATCACTGTGAATTCCATATCCAGTTTAGGGGAGTTCTAATGGCTACTGAAAGTGTGTACACTGTGTTGTGCAAGCATTCACCAAGAACAACTCTTCCCCCACTTAACACCAACTTGCACACACATACCCACGTAGTGCCACTATCTGGATACAGGAGCAACGCGTGGCATTAGTTATAAGCCCACTGGGGAGACTTACTAAGGTGTGAGTTGATTTGAAGTGGTGCACAAACCCATGTCATTCTCTGGAGTCTATATACAAGAGAGAGCCAATAGGCAGTTTTATAATAAGTAGTATTATGTTATTATGATTTGCATTTATATAGCACCAACATATTCCACAGCGCGTTACAATTATTATTATTTTGATGTTATTTATATAGCGCCATCAAATTCCGCTGCGCTTTACAATGGGTGGACGGACAGACATGTAGTTGTAACCAGACAAGTTGAACTCACAGGAACAGAGGGGTTGAGGGCCCTGCTCAATGAGCTTACATGCTAGAGGGAGTGGGGTAAAGTGACACAAAAAGGTAAGGATAGTATTAGACTAGTGACAGTTGCAGAAGAGGAATCAGTCGGGAGCTATTAACAGTTTAATTGATACGCTTTTATGAAGAAGTGGGTTTTTAACGATTTTTTTAAGGAGTGGAGACTGGGTGAGCATCTAACGAATTAAAGAAATTAAAGAATTAAAGGTATCTATGATACCTCTAAATTGTAAGCTCATTTGAGCAGGGTCCTCATAATGCTACTGTTCCTGTAACATTTTGTAATTGTCTTATTTATTGTTAAATTTCCCCCTTTTACAATATTGTGATGCGCCGCAGAATAAGTTGGCGCTATATAAATTCTAATAATAATATTAAGTTGTAGAAAAAGCACAGTGCTAAATGCTTGCTGTTTGCTAAAGCAGTGATGACAAACCTTTGGCTCTCCACTTGGGGTAAACTGTGTTTCCCAAAATGCTTTGCTATCCATTCCATTGCAAAACGATAATGGGAAATGTAGTCTATGACAAATGGAAGGACAGATGTTAGAAATCACTTTCCAACTGTCCTAAGTCCCAAATAATTGACAATAGTGCTAATGGGACTGATGTTGTTCATCCCAGATCAACAATCAGACACCAACTTTGGTGATTCTAACCTTTTTGTTTTTGACAGTGATGCAAATTACACGCATGGCGTTAGTTTGGAGACTCATTTATCAGTTATAAAATGATCTTAGTTACTCCCTTTCAATAGTAATATACAACAAAATAAATTCTGAAAAATACTTCCACTGGAGAGCCGCTGCAGTAAAGAATTGACTTTGGGCAGTTGCCTGAGAACTAATGCATATGATGTGTCATTTCCATTCACTGGAGATGCAGGGAAATAGCATGAGGGCCCGATTTTGGGTACCGACGCAGAGGTAGAACCATTGGCCTAAATTGACAAGCATCAAGCAAAACAATTGCCAACTCAAACAGACCCTTCTGCAATGAGGGAGAGCCCATCACATCTGCAGTATTAGCCACAAATTACATACACACTCTTTTTCACAGAGCTAAACCCTCCCCCATCTGTGAAGCATCTCAAAGGGTGCATCCCAGATGACAGTCCCAAAGCCGGCTTGGAGGGGACTTACCTTCCTGGATTGTCACTTCGCTGTCACTGCTTCCTCCCGACACCGGCTCTTTGTCCTCATCCTCATTGGGTGGCCTGAGATCTCTTGGTCCTTGCATCCCAGCGGCCGCCGCTTCTTCTAAGTCCAAGAGGTGACTGACGCTAAAGTTTTTCCTGCTGTGGGCAAGTTCTGGAGTCTCCAAGATGCGCATTGTGTTAGGGGGTCCTGGCTTGTCTAGGCCAAGCTCCCTGTCCATACCCCCTAAACTGCCCTTTTGAATTCCCCAAATTAAGATTCCTACTTACTCAATAAACTTTTTTATCCTTAAAGTTTTCCTGTAGTCTGATTTTCCTCCCACTTCTCTCACGGGATCCTGTCTTCCCTTCTATGTTGCTTTAATCTTTTTTTGTTTTTTTTTTCCTTTCTTTTTTTTCTTAAACTGAGCCTTTTCACCCTTTCACACTCTTCCTCACTGCTTGTGCAAGTTCTTGAAGTTTTCGTTTCTCCTCTATAACTTTGCTAGTGTTCTCTCCCCCTTTAGGGCAGGGACAACTTCTTGCTCACATGCACTTTTAGCCAAGTGACCAGAAAAAAAAAAATCCCTTTGCTGACGTTTAGAAGAAAACAAAACTTTCCCCCTACTTCTTTTCTGTAGTTCTTGGATAAATCTTTCCACACTCGGCCCCTCCTTCTCTCAGCAGTGACCCCCTCACCCCCCCCCCCCCTTCCTTTTTTCTTTTTTTTTTACTATGAGAGAAAAGAAAGAAAAATAAGATTAGACTGACCAGATTCAGTGTTTTTTTAACAGCTCTTCAAAAATGTGTCCTTGTGGTTTAGTATGTGAGGGTTAAGTGCTTCCATCAACATATGTCACTATGAAGGTAGAGTGGGGGATCTGAGAGATTGGGGGTTATTAGAGGTCCCTTGTGTGGATTGACAAATTCCTTTGCAGAAGGGATCATCTTCACACTAAGAGGTAGGGGACAGTAAGGAACAACACAGGGGTTAAATATATATGTTCTTAAAATTCTGTAACAGAAACACTTAATTAACTTTATTCACTATTATTCGTTAAATTGGGACCTTGGGGAAATTGATAAGATAACTGCACAATTTAACCCAAAAATAGAATGACTAGGAAAATTAGATAAAGTGGAGCATTTTTTATTTATTTTTTTCCAAATGAGCAATTCTCTTGTCAGTTATCTTTAATTTTGTGTTTAGCGAATTACATTAACTGTTTTAAGTTTTCGTACAGGTAAATACTTTTTATCTACAATGGCTGGTGGTTACATATTTTCCGCTTTATTTTACTTTTTATTTTTTTGCAGGAGTATTTAGATGGTAAAGTAGGTTGTCCCAAAACAGGAAACTTTTGTGGAAATTTAAATTTTTTGTTTTTTTTTCAATTCTGGACAAGACTGATTTTTGTAGGAAAAAAAACTAAACAAAACAAAAACAAAAACAAAAAAACGAAAAATATTTGGATTAAAACATACGTTCGGCGTATTTTTTGCCATATAAAACGTTTTAAACATTGTATGACATTTCCCTGTTAAGTTAGAAAGTTCCATAAATAGAAAACGTATAGGACTTGCTTAACTTATGAAGATATGTTGTTCATTCATCTATAACCCCCCTCCCCACCCTCGTCCTCCCATCCAATGAAACTGAATGGGTTTGCATCATATTCATCCCAAAAAAACCTAAAGCTTGCAAACTTGAGTTGTTCTATTCACTTTACAGTGTACCTGCAACTATTAAGTTTTAGTAGCGATTACATCTAGTTAAAAGATTTGTTTTAATATTCCGATTCCAAAAGTTGTGAAAAATGTATCTAGCCATCCTGGCTGTCTAAATTTCGAAACCCTAAAGCTCTCTAGGTGAAACATTGCACATTCAGCGTCATTTGCACCATAATAATTTAAGCTAGCTGAAGTGGTTATGGTGCTTATGTAGGCCTTTTAATTAGCGAGTATGGCAGCATTCTGACACCAGTTGTCAATCATTGCTGTCATCACATCTCTTGCGTAATATGCAGTAGATGATGCTCATGGTATCTCCGTTAAGATGCAAGATATGATTTTGGAAGATCATGCTGCTACTATAAGCCGTCGTGTGGCTCCCATCGTCGACCAACACAGCGTATGGTGACAACTGGGGGCAAGTGAAACTTTCAGAAGATAAAGATAAAAAAATGGTGGCAATGAGGGGTGAGGACTCAAAGATTATTTCACCCTTTCTTTGTCTCCTACAAAAGTGCGGTTACCTGCGGGGCGTTAAAGAAGGGAGAAAATAAATAAATAAATAAATGCCAACTGGTTCGCTTTAATTCACTTCCTACTGCGTTGACGTGAGTGAATCTCTTCTTTGTGTGTCTGTGCATGCCAACTGATTGGTTCAATTAGACAAAGAAAGAAAGAAAAAAAGAGAAAAGATGGAGCCTTTAGTGACTGGCACCTCCGTGTGGGGGATAACCCCTGTATAAAGTCGAATAAAGAGAAAGAGAGTTGGAGGTAACAGTGCTGAATAGTTTTAAAAAAAACAGGGAATAACTAGGTAGTGTGCTGGATAAAGAGATATATGAAATAAAACATAACTTTTTTTTTTTTCTTTCTTTGTCTAATTGAACCAATCAGTTGGCATGCACAGACACACAAAGAAGAGATTCACTCACGTCAACGCAGTAGGAAGTGAATTAAAGCGAACCAGTTGGCATTTATTTATTTATTTATTTTCTCCCTTCTTTAATAGTATTATTGATATATTTCTAGCCTGCAATTGAAGGGCTTTTTAAACAGTAGATTAAAAGTTACGTTTTATTTCATATATCTCTTTATCCAGCACACTACCTATGTTATTCCCTGGTTTTGAAAACTATTCAGCACTGTTACCTCCAACTCTCTTTCTCTTTATTGCCAACTGATTGGAACTTAAAGGAACACTCCAATTGCAAAAAGTTTAAAAACATTTTTTTAAAACAATTTAGTAGATATAAATCCAAAGAAATCATGAATGCATTTAATTAGGCATTTTTTGTCATTGAAGTATATACCCAAAAAGAGCTTGTGAACGCTGCAGATCTCTTGTCTGTAGCATTTGCAAGCCCTCCCTTTTCCCCTCCGGTACAGACTAAAAGTATGGAAAATAGAGAAATGGTCAATCAGAGGTTTGCGCGCTTGTAATCAGGAAGCCACGGCGAGCCATGGATGCAGAGCTAAAACAGAGCCCTTTGAACTCACGCGTTCAGGCTCATTGCGACTTGGGGGGGGGAAAGGCAGGTGCGCTCTAGCAGAATCTGATTGACAGCCAAGCAGGGGTTTCTACAACTCTTTATAAAAGTTCCAATTTCAAATAGAAATCAGTATTTTTCTAAACTGCACTTAGGATGAGATGCACCCGACACATAAAATAAACATCAGCAAGCTGAAGTCCTTTACGTGTGTGACGTGTCCCTTTAACCCAGGCAGTAACAATGACAGTAAGGGTTAGATTGATGGTGTAGGAGCATATAAATGTATCTGCAGGGAAAGGCCCCATATCTGATCCAGCCTGTGGGGTGGGGAGCAGAGACTGAGCTCGTTGACAACCTGTATTTTACCCAAAATTCATGCCTTGTGGTCCCTTTGATGCAACCTGATTCTACAGCAATTAAAGCTTTTGACAAATGATGAATTTTATCGCTTGTTAACCCCCTTTGTTGCGATGTAAAAGGCAATACATTCTAAATACTTTAGCAAACATAGGGGATGAAAAAACCCCTCATATTGTAGTTTAGTTTTTTTCCAGCCCACATTACATCAAACAACATCGATACGTTTCTTGTGATTTCTGTCACTATAGAGGCTAAGGATCATGGGAGTTAATGTTCAGGAACAGCTAGTAAGCTACCCTCTCCAACCTATCGTTCCTGTAAGTTTTCTTGTAATTGTCCTATTTATAGTTAAATCCCTCATCTCATAATATTGTAAAGCGCTACGGAATCTGTTGGCGCTATATAAATGGCAATAATAATAATAATACCCATTGGCTGTCCCACCTATTCATTCCCAATGGCAATTCCTGTACGTTTTGTACTTGTTCTGTCCTGATTACATATCTGTTGCTTATATAAACACATATAATAAAAGAGTTATTTCACATGTGTTGGCAACAGGAGGCAACAGATGACATTAAAAAAAATGGATCTCAGAAGGGGATCTGCCAAAGTCCAATTCAACACTAAATCACAAAGGTTATTAAACTGCCGGCTTAAGGTGGTAAGATGTAAATAGGGATATGAAAGGGATCATTAACTCACAATGTTCCAAAACAGAGTGAGATTATCCGCTAGGCATTGGCAGAGGCACAGGATGTCCAGGGAATACAATTATTAAACTAAAAAACAGAATATTTAACAAGTTACACCCATGCTTTTTGTAGAATCACTACACAGCAAGCAGCATAGCAAGTAGAGGGGTGTCACAGAACAGACTATTCTATGTCTAGCTAAATTTTGTAGATTGTAGTTAAGGCAGGTCCAAAAGAAAGTGTAACAGGATATATAAATATGTATTCACGAAGAAAAACAAAGAGCTTTTGACCTACACACCAGGGAATTAAATGTTAAAAATAGCGTAAAATGTCAAGAGGGTAGAAAAAATTAGCATAAATGTTACAGTAAGAGTAAACAAAATCTATTACAGTTGAACGATAATAAATATATATATATATAATCTTTTTAAATGGGCACTTTTTGGCAGTAAATGAAAATGATTTGGTGTTTAGTGTGTGGATGATTTTTTTATTACTGTTTATATAGTGCCAACATATGCTACAGCGCTGTACAAAGGAAAAATAATTAAGAAAGAAAATAAATGTTGACCAAGTTAAGATGAACAGGAATAACAAGTGACAATGACCTATTCATGGGTCCACAATGAAATGGGCAGGTTGATTATTTTTTTTTTTTTTTAAATCTGATGTTTTAAACCTTTGGATTTATCATAATTGAATATTAATTATGTTAAGTGATATTATGTATTGATATCCACCCTTAGGAGGGGTATTCTTTGCACAGTGATGGTTTGTTCACTAGACATTGAATTGCAATAAATGGCAAATCGAATGGCAAAATTTTGGTAGCAATAGCAAAACAGTGATTGGAGATTTATTCCCCTAAAATCATCCATTTATGACTGAATCTTACAATTCAGTTTAAGATTCACTGCATTGTTTAGTGATTACAACCCTAAGTTTTGTAGAGAATTTATTAGGGAAGTGCAAATTTAAGGCAAAGTGGAATTAAATATTATCCAGAGCTGCAATAGTTAAAACCTGGCTATTTCAGCTTCAATTTTACAATGAAAATTTCCATTCACTATAATTAAGCGAACGAACCCTTGCGTTTCTATAATAAAATCCCATAATGCGGTCGCATCCCAAATGGGAATAACAGGGAATGCGGCTGCTGGCGCTGGTTATTTGCAGGGCATAGCTGCGGCCACAATTTGTGCAGAATTAAGAGGCTATGGAGGTACCACGAAATCCTAGCCGCCTAACTGACTCCTCTACTGAGCTACAGGTCAGGACCCTGGGGAAAACAGAGCCCCTCTTAATGAGGTAATTAGGCCCCTCTCCGCAGTTAAAAACTCACGGTATGCATCCACTGAGAAGCCTTTTTAATGAAAACCAGCCCCACAACAGAGAAGATAAAAAAAAAGGAAAAAAAAGGAAAGCTTTCAAACTCGTCATCCTCTGGGTGATATGATGGTCTAGCTAGGTGAACTGGAAATCCTCGTATGTGGATTTTAAAAACGTAATCTCTACAATAAAACCGTTATTTATTTTTCTTAGGTTATCTTTATGGTAGTGAAACAGTAAATATAAGTGCCAGGTTTTATTTCTTGTAAATATCTGTTATACATATAAGGAATCTGTCCGCCAATAGGAAAGACATCCTGCCTCTTATCCCCTGCTCAACGGAGCACATCAGGCAATTTTCAGCAAAATGGAAAATTGGAGAACTTAAAGAACTGAAAATGGAAAAATCAGATATTTAATTTTTCCAACTCGGGATTGTTTGGCCTAAAAGATGCAATTTCCTTGTCAATTCTCCATAGTTCACAGTTTATAGCCATAAAAGGATGCTCACAAAAGTAAGAATTCAAAGTAAATTCTAAATTTAAGGTAAAAAAAATAAATTCTTCTAAGTCACTAAGGCTTTAAGTTCGGCTCCTTTGGCATTAAATTTGACATTCGTTTTGCATTCCCATTTTAGCAAATAACCCATATAGATTCAATTGTGACCAAATTCACTAAATTCCCTAACCGGACCCACCAAATCCGCAAGCTTTAAAACCCTAAAACTTGGTTTGGTTCGTAGGAAATTCACAAACTGTCTCTGCAGTTCTCTGTATAGTTTATTTGCCACTGAATTCTCCTCTGCCATTATCAGATGGTGAAGGCAACCACATTTTTTTAGACTGGTAGTACAGTAAATATTGAATAATATTTGGGGGGGTTTAATTACACGGGGTGCAGTTTTGCCATATCATTGATTAGTTCATGATATTTAAATAGAGACGAATGCATTTATTTACAAAGAAATGGGTCACAATGCGTTTTAAAAACAAAATGAATCCATTTACGCAAAAACAGCTGAATCAGAACTAAAAACAGATTAAAACGCACAACAAATTGCTAATACCTGCTTATTGAATAAACCCAATGGGTCTTGAATGAACCTGCAGGCACTTTAACAATGTCATGCCATTGAAGTTGTCATAGTGTCTGCAGATCTGCACCCTCACCTACCACCAAAACCCTGTAGTACACTAATTAGAGGGATTGGAAGCTCTGCTTCAAGCCACGGCTCCAAGCCCTCCGAGTATAAGAGACCAAACTCTTACTTTCCAGTTCTCATCCCGTAACATCCCATGCACATGAGCAGTGACGTCATGGTTGGCCATAGAGAATCCGCAAGCGATGACGCAACCCTAGAAAGAGGACTCTGTGTTTGAGAAAGGGTGAGTAATTTGTTTTAATTTTAATTATTAAGTATTTTTATTTTACATGGGGGGGGGGGACTTAAATGACAAGGGGCATCAGGGCTGTAGCTTTAGGAATAAAGATTTGTACTTCTAACGCTACAGTGTTCCTTTAAATGAAAATCACAAAACGGACAAGTAGTTGGTGCAAATTTGCAAATAATCATTAGTTATAACTCGTGCCTCCAAACCATCCCAATTTAGGTGGGACAGTCACAATTTTTGGATTCTGTCCGGCCATCCCGACTTTCTTCCCTCGTGTCCCATTTTTGGAAACACCAGTAAACTGTCGCCAAAAAGCATAGCGCATGTCAGACAGCCCTGCCAATTTTTCAAGAGGACCCACCACTTTTCTCGGTGGTCCACCCCCATGGGCAGCTCTAGTAATACAATATGCATCCTTGGCCCACATGTTCACCGGTGTCCCACTTGCAAGGATGAAGAAGTTGATCCGATTGCCAGAGAGGCTACCAAACTAATTGCTGGACTGACGGCAGATTAGAGGGTGAAAGAATATTTTATATTTATATTGCTTTTCTGTGTCTTTCTATCTGTTAATTCCAGATTGTTCCCTTTAGGATATTGGCTATATATATATATATATATATATATATAGCAAAGGATCATGGGAGTTGTAGTACCACAGCAAGTATTATTATTGGCATTATTGCACCAATATATTTTGCAGCGCTTTACAATATTATTATTAAAGAGACTTTAACAATTGAGACAAACGATTAAAAATTTGGACAGGAACATTAGGTTGAGGAAGAACCTGCTCCAACAAGCTTACTGGAGGGCTATCCCACAAAAGGAGGTTTTAAAAGTAAATTAAAGGAGACACATTAATGCGTAATATTAAAGATGAACATTATATTCTAATCCTGCATGCACTACGTCCACTCTAAAAGCACTGTCAGAACAAATGCTCGTCATCAGGAAGGAATCTTTATATGAAAATGGAACATCATGTCCTTGAGATAAAAGTCCCAGAAGGATCTGTAGAATCCGTCAAATATATTAAAAGTACAAAAAGTATTTTTATAAGACAAGAAGGGCTTATATATGAAAAGGGAGGGTGACGCACTAAAAAAGTCTAATAACCAAAAAAGAAATCTCTGTAAATAATGGTGACCCATTGAAATTTGCCAAAAATGTCCTTGAACAATGTATTTTAAAATGGGCTTTATTCACTAAGCCAAGAATAATGATAATTTGGAATGGCAAATAAATCCGAAATGGAAAATCCTGCACCTTAGTTATTTTTTTCTAGCTCAGTTTTTAACTGAAAATTTTCAGTTCTCAGAACAATCTTATAAAATTAATGATTTTACTGATCTGCAGCAAAATTATAATAACAATTAAAAAAAAAACAAAAAAAAAAACTTTTAAGGGGCAGATTCTGTTTCCCCAGCCATAATTTTACTCTGGGTTTGAATGACCCTTTAAAAAGGATTCAATGATTCTTAACGGACAAATTGACCGCCCGAGTAAGAGGAACGCTAAAAACCTTTGCTACAGTGTTGGAGCCATGGGAGTCCATCCTCAACGAGGCGACCTAGCCTAACAACTAATGCAGGTCTAACCCCTCGGGTGGGTGGTGCCTGAGTGCCGCCCCGCACCTCTTTTCTCTTGGCAAACCTCGTTTTCTGCTGATACTTTCTTCTTCTTCATCTTTTCTTCCTCTTTTTCTTCTTTCTCTCTCTCATACATACCGGACGGGGATATACCCAAACCGGTAATATACTCGACGAGTGGATAACATAGAGACGACACATGATCCCCATAGACAGTGGACAACCATCGTGAGCCTAAGACATCCAATACATACAATGCAGATGGGTCTTGTGATACATACTCGCACCAATTGCCCAAATGTTTTGGATGCATGAGCACTAAACTTTTATTTACTTAACCCAATGCAATATATGTTTTTCTCATCCTGTACTTTTGTGTAACTACACTGTACTTATTAAGCCCTCTATTATGAATATGGAATGTACTGTTACCACTGTTGTCAAACACTTGCACTATTTGCTGTCATTGTACATTGCACTGTCTACTGCGCAAGTCTAAATAAAGAAGGTAAAAAAAAAGGATTCAATGACTTCCTATTTTCTTGATGATCTGTAAGGGTTACACACACGGAAATGGCAGGTGTGAATTTTTCAGACAAAAAACTTGAAATCCAAAATTTCTGGGGGAATTAATGTATTCATTACTGCCATTTATAAAGCGCCAACACATTCTGCAGCGCTGAATAAATGAAATATACAATAAAAACTGGAATATAAACAAAAACAAATAAAATATGGAAATATAAATAGAGTAATATAACCATATTTTATCATTGAAAATAACATCATACCCAAACTTAATCTATACCAAGCATTGGTTACTATAATATACTAAGATTATACTCATTATTATTATTATTATTGCCATTAATATAGCGCCAACAGATTCCGTAGCGCTTTACAATATTATGAGAGGGGGGATTTAACTATAAGTAGGACAATTACAAGAAAACTTACAGGAACGATAGGCTGAAGAGGACCCTGCTCAAACGAGCTTACAGTCTATAGCAGGGATAGGCAACCTTCGGCTCTCCAGATGTTGTGGACTACATCCCCCATAATGCTCTTACACACATAATGCTGGCAAAGCATTATGGGGGATGTAGTCCAAAACATCTGGAGAGCCGAAGGTTGCCTATCCCTGGTCTATAGGATGATATTGAATCGGCAAGGAATTGGCAAGACAACTAACCAATCACAAGAAACATCAGTAATGTCCTACACGATGACAGTGAGCCCTCCTTCTTAACTTAGCTCAACGCTACAAAGTGATCACCTAGCCGCAGGGAGGGGGGAGCGAGAGAACGCCATATGATCTCAGCTCTGCGGCTTCTTGCTCCAATAATATGTGGTATGTATACATAGCGCTTCACAAAACAGACATTAGACGGCGGGGAGTCTTAACAGGAAGGTACAATATAGCCAAAAGGAATTCATGCACAGAAGAGCTTATAAAATATCTTCAAAGCTCCCTTTAAGAGCAGATAATATACTGCGGAATGCGAAGTCTGCTCAGGTGACAAATGGACTGACTAATTTGATTGGTTCGGAATGTCTTTTCCCCATAGCTTGAGCCCAATAAACAAATTAGGAGAAAACAGACACTTCGTTCTCTTGCTGTGAGAGCAGCCTTCTTCTATAATCACATGGAAACATCTCTGCTTATGTAACACACCAAAGTGTGAATAAACAACATTTGATTTTATTCTGTCTTTATTTTTTTGTTTTTCACTATATATCTAACATATAGAGTACACTCCTTTAACATGTGTCAAAGTATTTGGTGAGTAATATGAATAGCAGATGTGTTTAGTTTTGTATCTCTGAGTGAGACCCTTAAGTATTTGTTTAATTTATAAAGTGTTTTACACCAAAGGGTTTATACACTAATGTCCAAATGCCCCTTGTACGGATGAGCAAAAAAATTATCTGGGGCCATCTGCCGACATTCGGACAGCAAAATCTGGACATTTTTCTCAAAATTTACCCATGTCCAGATTTTGCAAATAATAGGGCAGAATTGGCAAATTCGGTTCAACAGAATGCATTATTCGGCTAGACCAAATTTGTAGGCAGACTGCTGCCAATTGTAATAGAAACTATAATTACAAAATGCTTGCTTGAAGGGACACTCAACTGCCCAAACACAAAATATATAAAAATCACTGTTTGGTAGATATATCCCAAGGGAAAACATACATTCATTTAATTATGCATTTTTTTATTGAGGGTAAATATAAAAAACATCTTGTAAAATGTGCTTTTCTCTTGTTTGTTGCCATTGCGAATCCTCCCCTTCTAACCCCACCCAGACTTCCCGAGCTGTCCAATCACAGACTTCCCAATACAACTCAATGAGAAATCCTTGCAAGGCAGGTGCTCTGAGCAAATGCTGCCTCTTGAGTTTAGCTCATGTGAGCTAACCAAACTAGCCAGGGGGTGTAAGCAGGTAAATTCATAAAAGTGTCAATATCTATTGAAATCTGCACTTCTTGAAACATTAAATAAAGAGGATACACTCTGCACACAAAGATTTTCAGAAGGCTAAAGTGCTTTAGGGATCTGGAGTGTCCCTTTAAGTACTAATTTGATAACTATGGAGGAGAAGGGGTTATGTACACAATACCACAATATTTAAAACATAGTTAATACATTAATATTCTATTAATAACTAATTTGTATCATGCATTAAAGTCACATTATAGTATGACCATTTTAACTATTTGCTTGCTGGCTACTTATCCAGATGTAGACAAATATTGTGCAGATTTGCCTACAAAAAGCCAATGAAATTATTTAGCAAATTTATGTTCTACCAGATTTATTCAGAGTGAATCTGTTTAAAATTATGTGTTTGTAAATAAGGGAATCCTGTATTTCACACCGAATGAGCACATATCTGTAGATGTGCTCATTTGGTTGTAAAAACTGAAAATTCATCCACATTTGCCCATTTAAGAATTACAAATTTGGTTGCAATTCAATTATTTTTCATCAAATTTTGCTGATGCCAACTGCATTCGGACTTAAGTGAATAAATCCCGGAGATTTCTCATTTTACTGCTAACTGTCGAGAACGTGCAAGTAAATCTTAAATTACGCCAAAGTAACTGGGCTGAGATGGAGATTTGCAATTTCACGGCCAATTTTCCACAATTCTAGATTTTGTGAATATAGACTGCCTAGAAGAACACACACAAATAAAATGTAGTTTATTCATTCAGCTACGAATTGTGGAGAATTGATTATGAAATTGCACATTTCAAGCCAAAATGGCTGAATTGTAAAAATGTGGCTTACAAGATCTTCACTCCAATGGAGGCACAGCCCTCTTGCACTCCAATGGAGGTATAAACTGTGGGCTTTCACACCTCCTCACAAAGGCACAACCTATTGGTTCTTGCACAACTATCGATGTTCAGCCTGTGATGTACGGCCTGCTGGATCTTGCTCAACCATGTATGGATGCACGGCCATTAGGCTCCCGTACCCCCACGTAAGCAGGGCCATGAGTTCTTACACCGTCACAGAGGCAAGGTTTTGGCCTGACATGCAGCTATGGTTTGCACGCTCTTTCAATTACCTGGAGGCATGGTTTGTGTGTTTTTGCATGCAGACAGTGACATTATTTCAACTTCAGAGGACCATAGCACGTGCCAAAATACTGGTGCAAGAGTGTCCATGGAGGCACGGTCTAGATGCTTTTGTCGCAACATGACGTCTCTATGCACGCATGTTCTTGCAACATCACAGAGGCAATTTCTACAGGCTATTAGCCCATATGATGGCAAACCTGAATCACTATGTGTCTGTTTGAAATAACATTAAGGCAATGTGCACAGACACCAACAGGAGTAAAAATACAGAAAATGCTGCCACATTCACAACAGAGACAGAGCAGTCTGAAACAGGAGCATGGTAACGGGGCTCAACATCGGTTCCATTATCACCTTGCAATCACATTTACAGCGGGTCTTAACAAACACTATTTACAGCTGCAGATCTGCAGCACAGTCAGCATCATAGATCAAACAGTTTATTCCTAGCACAGCAGCAGCCCCTCTGCTGAGGGCTTCCATAAACTGGCCTCTTTGGTAACAAGCATGATAAAATGGATCATTCCTTTGGGAATCCCTCTGCTTGCTCCCTGGCAGGCCCAGTACATGGGATGAAACATGACCAATCCTTTGCTAATCAGCAACAGGAAACCTTGCGCCAGCCCTTGCCATTTATTCTGCAATCCGTTATACAGAGAACATTCTGCTTGTTGTAGTACCCTTTTACCAAACCCACGTCGTTGACAAATCAACTTTTTTTTATATGAACATAGAAAAATACGAATTCTTGCATGAAATGCCTGGTTCCGCTAAAATATTAATTTCACAAATGCATAATTTCTTAATTCAGTACTGGGAGCAGATCAGAGCGATTTGTTCTTATTATTTTATAGTCAAATATAATTATTGCATTATAAGAGTACTAAAGGACACAACAGTAGGTGTTCAGACAACCAGCAAACTACAACTCCAATGAGCCTTTCCTAATAATTTGCAGTGTGCTCGGCTGTTGATGTGGGAGTTGTAGTTCATGAATTGATTCTCTCCACCGTGGGCCTTTTCATCGCGTGAGTTCCTAACTATCTTAACCCTGCATTTTTGGTATCATGTGCGAGATATGTATAAAAAATGTCTGTTCTGAAAAGTGGTGGTGGTGGTCACCAATGTAACGTGCCTGCTGGTTCCACTGGTTTCCATGGCGATTGCTCCACTTCTTGTACTGTAGACCATCTTTCAGAATGTGACACTGGATTATCATAAAGACTTGATGAAAACGTATATATCTGTAAACATTTTTTTTGATACTTTTATTTTTTTTTATTTCTTTAGGGCAAATCTTGTATCAGTTTTAAATTAACGCAACATGATCGACACTTCAATCTGCCAAGGTTGCACAACCACAAAAGTTACCCTGTTCCGGAGAGTGACAGTGGCTACATTAAGTAAAAAGGGTTGTGTGTAACGTTGTCAGGTTCACGGAGTACAGTTGGCCCATTAGCTACTATTATTAATAATAACTCATTTAAGACCTTCCTCAGTCTGTTTTTTTCCCTTTGCCTTACAGCTTTCTCCATCCTATCTTCCTGGAATGTCTCCCTTGTTCCATATTCTGATACCTTCCCTCCCTCCCCAGCAGCGAAACAGGAAAACGAACAAGGATGAAGAAGGAAAAAGCAACAAAAAAAAATCAAAGCTGCACATATTGAATCCAGATGGTTTCTGTGCTCAATACACCCTCCACCCCCTTTGCCTGCAATTTAATTAAATTCCCCCAGACAGCCAGAGATTTTTTTTCCCTTTTTTTTTTTTTAAATGATCAAATTTCCCTGGCTCCACTCCTAAAATGCCCCTTCTCCCCACCCTTCTGATAAATGGCCAAATGCATTCTTCCTGTAATCACTACTGCCAAAGCCCAAGTAGGGCAGCTCACTCCCAGAATCCTCTGCTAGGGAGAGTTCTGAGGTCTAGTGGCAGGCACATTGTTCCCAAAAGACATGAGCCTCTTTTACTTTAACCCTTTCACCCCCACCCTGTTACGGGAATAGGCAGAGATCAGAAAAAGTCTTTACGGAAGTATCGGCTTTGTTATTAGTTCAATATAATTATTAATATATTTTTTTACCATAATTTTTGGAGTCATTATGAGCGACTCGGATGTTAAGTTCGTTGGACACACAGGATCCGTCCTTTTTGAGATCAGTGAGTTTGAAATGAAGCGTCTCTGTGTAGTCTGGGCTCCAGCATCATCTGTAAACAGAGTTGTGAACTAATGAAAAGCGTAGAAGCAAAATCAAATATACAGTTTTAAATGTTCCCAAAAGCCTCAAGTTCACTTAAGGTTCAACGCAGGACCTGATGGCAGACAGAAAACACCTGACCTGTGAAAATCGACTCTGGGATACGAAGACTTTCTTGGCAATAAAATGATGCTACTGACTGTCGGTGAAAGGGTTAATCCTTCCATTTCTAGAGAGACCAGAAAAACATTACACAAGGCTGAGATCACTGCAACGTTTATCTGGAATTACAAAAATCAGTTGGGGAAAAAAAAGGCATCCTCCCTGGCTTAAAGGGGTGGGCAGAGAATTATATTGGATATATATATATATATATATACATATACATATACATATATGAAAGGGCTGTCTAGGGGGAAGATTTAAAAACTGGAGTGCTCCGAAAAGTGGTGCAAAGTTGTTAAAGAGGAACTATCACTACGTCAATTTTAACACAACCTAATAGCTAAATAAGATAATTTTTTTTAAAAATGTTCTATAGTTGTACATATATAGGAAAAAGCCCAGCTGTATGTAGCATTCATATGCTGCAGAATCACCGATTAATAACTTGATGCTTCTCCTGCAGGGCAGTATTTATCTTGTATATGTAGAAGCGGTATGTGCCCAGAAAAATGCAGGATAGCTCAGAAACCTGGTCTGCATTGCGACTTATCCACTTTTAGAACTTTGCAGTATTTTTTTTTTTTTTATCACAACAGTTGTATACATTTTCTTCTAATGGTTTAGACAGAGAGAAGGAACGGACCCGCTAAAGTACACTGCCGCGATATAAATTACATTTCACTTCATCTAAAGCAGCCTTCGGTGTAATGAAAGATGTATTTAATGGAAAAAGGATTGAAAAACGAATTAATTTCGATGATCCCCAGAGCACTATTTGGCATCACTGAGAGTACGAAATTGTTCCTGACCTCACTGTTTTCTGCAAGTTCAGCACCTACCTGAAAAACAATCATGCAATATATCACTACATGGGGCAGCTGCGAACTATATACATCGTCATAGGAGGGACACTTTGGATTTAAGGGGTGTGGTTTCCAGTGTGAACTGGGGCAGAACTCTTACAGAAATAATTTTAGACTTAAAACTGGTTAAGTTGTTCAGTCATTAAGAGTAAGAATAAGGTATTATGTCCTGAACGACATGGGCTTTAGCCCCTTAAGGACACATGACATGGGTGACATGTCATGATTCCCTTTTATTCCAGAAGTTTGGTCCTTAAGGGGTTAACGATGTTAGGATGTTAGGATGTAATGACATGTCCTAACGTCTGTGCCCACACCACCCCCGAGTTATTCTCACATACTCATGCCGGATCCGATTGGGGGACCACCTGGCAACCCAGGCAGTCCCCCAGCAGGTAATTGGTTGTGATCTGAGTCATGTGACAGCCTGTCGCCGTGATCACTGATACAATGTCAATAATTTGTATCATGGACTGTGACACTGTAATGTGTGTGAAAAAAAACACATGTTCGATTCTATCAGACAGCCACTAGAGGGACTTCAGGGTTCTTAAAATCCGAAAAAGTGTTTCAAACAACTCTGGACGTCTTCACGCTATGCATGAGCACCTCCAGCGTCGCCGGAATCCCTATAGGAAAGCACTGAATAATGCTTTCCTATGGGGAGGTCTAATGCAAACGCTGCAATTGCCACGCATGCGCATTAGGTCTCCCCCACCGGCTGACATCAGCGGGGGAGGAGCACGGGGGGCGGAGCCTGACCCAGCGCCGAGGGACATGGGATGGGGGTGGGAGGCAGAGGGGCACTGCAGGATTCTACAGTGCCAGGAAATCGGATATGTTTTCCTGGCACTGTAGAGTCCCTTTCTAGTTTATGTTACCCTATTCCAGTTTTATCTTACCTGAGCTTATGGCTGCAAAAAGTAATTTGTATGCCAGCCAACATCTCGCTGCCAATTCATTTTTGTACGAATACAATTTCGTCTGAAAACTCTGTTTTTTATCGTATTCGTTTACTAAAACGTAAATGAAAGCCCTAGAAACGGAATATAAACGAAACAAAAGAGCAAATGCCGAATGCATTACTTTTCGTTACGTTCGTTTAATAGACTCTGTGCTGCAGGGGAATAAACCCCCACAGCACGGAGAAATAACAGTGCGCAATAAAACCAAGGAGGGAGCCGGCAGCGCTACCAGCTCCCTCCTTGTAATAAATAACTATTCCTACCACCGCCCCCCTGCATTAAAACCTATGGGGGTCACTATGACCCCCATATTAATAAAAGGGAGGTTAAATCCTCCCGCATGCCCCTACTTGCGGCATGCCCCTAATAAATAAAAACTCACTCCCCTCCCCAATAAAAATACCATACCTACCCACCTCACCCTAATAATAGTGAGGGGGGGGGGAGGAATAAACTAACCCTGTAAAATAAAAGTGGGATTTTATTTATTAGGCTCAGAGCACTTTGACTGGGTGGTTTAAGAGGTAAATGAAGAGACTGACAGGTAAGTCTCTACATTTACCTGTCAGAGCACTCTGATTGGTTGGCTTGAAATCTGACCAATCAGAGTGCTCTGTGTCATTTTACACAGCGTGTGAAAGTTCTTTAGAATTTTCCCATGCTGTGTAATATGACTCATAACACTGTGATTGGTTGCTTTTCAGAGCGCTCTGAGCCCTGTGGAGCTCATTCTGCGCCATGCCCTCCATGGGTGAAGATGGATTATATTTTTACCATCTGGATTTTTTTGTTTTGGCGTATTATTATTTTTTTGCGCTCTGGTTTTTTTTTTTTTTTTTTGATAAATTCTTTATTTATGAAGAGTTCAGATTTTTTTTTGGGGGGGTAGGGGTACAGAAGAGAAAAAGGAGGGGGTTGACAATAACGGTTTGTTTCATACATTATTTGCAGTGGTTGTTCTTGTTGTTCAAAATACAATACAACTGTTTATAGAGTTAGTTTTTGGGCGTTTGTTCATTGGCCCAGTGTTACAGATGTGTTTCGTATCGTCTTTTCTTTGTCTAATGGTTGGGGTGGGGTACAAAAAGAAAAGAAGGGGGGGGATTGGATATCCTAATATTTTGTCCTTTTGTCTATGCTCTGATGTCGTATCCTCTTACTGATTTGTGGGTCGGGTTTGTCTGGCATCTGGTGTGTGTGTGAGTTTGTGGGGGATTAGCTTAGGTAATTAGGTTGTAGCACTTCTCTGTAGTGTCTGTGGATTTTGGAGGGTTTGGGTTGGGGGGTGTGAGTCTGATGTTTGTTTGTCACTGCGTCTGTGGTGGGTTTTTGTAGCCTTTTGGAAGGTTGTGCGTGTAATCGTATGTGGTGACGGTTGATCGTGTGTGTGGGTGTTGGTTCTTGTTGGAGTTTCGTTTCGAGGTGTTTTGAGGTGTCATTGTGTGTCCTGTGGGATGGGTCTTTTTGTGCTGATCTCCCCTGGTTAGTGGGAGGGTGTTTGTTGTGTAGTGGTCCTCCTCGTGAGTTCACTTTCTCTTCCTTTCTTATGTGTGGGCTCGGGGTGAGTGCGCCCTTGGTTATTGTCTTTGCGGTTTCGGGTGTAGGTCTTTATCAATTAAGCACTCTCCGTAGAGGGGGTTTGTGGGTTTTGTGAGTGGTGGGTTAGGTTGTGTTTTGAAGGTGGTGGTGGGTGCGTGTGTTTCGCCAACTGGTGGGGATTGTTCCCTTCTTATTTCTTATGGCAGGGTTGGGAATTCATAGAACCAGGGGTCCCAGATCTTGTTGTGGTGTTTTGTAGTGTCATGGATTAAAGCGGACATTTCGTCCATTTTTATAGTGTCTTTGATTTTCCGCTTAATTGTGTCCATTGTTGGGGTATCTGGGCTACCCCATTTTTCTGCGATTGCTCTTCTGGTGGCCAGAGCTATTTTGGCGATGAGTTTGTTTTGGGCCCGTGGTGTGTCTGCCAGGGGTTTGGACAGGAGCCATATCCATGGGTCCAGCGGGATGTTAGTGTGTAAGATCTGTGAAACCATAGTAGCAATTTGGTGCCATAGTTGTGCTGTGTGGGGGCATTCCCACCACATGTGAAGGTACGTTCCCTTCTGTCCGCAGCCCTTCCAGCATGAGTCGTTATCTGACCTGCCCATCTGCTTGAGTCTTAAGGGGGTGAGGTACCACCTCATGAGGGTCTTGTAAGCCTGCTCTTTATGGTTAACGCAAATTGAGATGGTAGCTATAGCTTCCCAAATGTCGGCCCAGTCTGATGGGTCTTCTGCCGGGCCTAAGTCCCTCTCCCAAGCCGACACGTACGTGAGTGCTCCGTCTTTGGTGTGTTGTATTATGTGTGAGTATATCTCTGAGATTTGGCCTTTACGTGCTGGGGTTTGTAGGCATTGTTTTTCAAAGAGTGTCTGCTTTCTGGTCCCTCCCTGAGTTATTGTCGGGGTTTCTAGAAAGCTTTTTATTTGTATGTGGCGAAACATGTCAAAGGTGCGAAAAGGAGTGTTTTGTGGAAGTTCTGCGAATGGGATCGGGCGGCCGTCTTTGTAAAAGTGTTGTAGTCTTGTGAGGTCATTATCTTTGAAGCGGGTAAAGTCTTTGGGCGTCATGCCCGGTGGGAATTGAGTGTTCCGGAGTATGGGGGTTAGCGGGGAAATTTGGGTTGTCAGGCCATGTTTGTGTACGATTTTATCCCATACCTTAATAGTATTAAGGATTGCGGGTGATGTTTGAGGGAGGGGGGGTCTCGCTGGTTTGGGCAGCCATATATACATTGAGGGGAAGTCCCTGCCAAAGATATTGTGTTCCAGGTCGACCCATCTCTTTGCCCCTGGTGGAACGTGCCAGTTCTGTGCTTGTGCCAGCTGTGCAGCCTGATAATAATGAGCGAGGTGCGGGAGGCCCAGACCTCCTTGTTTGTTGGGTACATATAGGGTCTGTCTTTTTATTCTAGCGCGTCTGTTGGCCCATATAAATTTATCGATCTTTGACTGCAGCTGTTTGAAGTCTATGGGGCGTATTGGGATCGGAAGAGTTTGGAATAGGTATAAAAGTCACGGTAGGGCGTTCATCTTGACAGACGCCAACCGTCCTAGCCAGGATATCGGCATGTCTTGCCATCTATCTATGTCGCGGGTGATGTTTTGAATTGTAGGTGTGTAGTTCAGGTCATAGCAAAGGGAAAGGTCTGCCGGGATGGTTATACCCAGGTATTTAATGTGATTGAGAGTAAGGTCGAATGGATATATGTTGTGTATAGCTGTTTTAGTGGTGGGGTCTATGTGTATTGGTAGTACCTCCGTTTTGTTAATGTTGAGTTTATATCCCGAGACCTTGGCGTAGGCATGCAGGGCGTCTAAGAGTGGTGGTAGGGATGTGACTGGTTCTGTAATTGTTAGGAGCAGGTCGTCTGCGTACGCCGCCGTTTTGTATTCTTCCCCACGTATCGTCATTCCTTTTATGTCCCTATGAAGTCTGAGGATTTGTAGGAGTGGTTCTAGGGACAGAGCGAAAAGTACTGGGGAAAGTGGGCATCCCTGGCGAGTACCGTTATGGATTGTGAAGGTTGGAGGGCGTGTGAGTGGGAGGAGGAGGTGTGCTTGTGGTGAGGCATAAAGCACGTGCAGGGCATTCATGAATTTTTGTGGGAGTCCAAATTTTTCTAGTGTGGCGAATAGGAAGGGCCATAGGAGCCTATCAAATGCCTTTTCGGCGTCTAGTGATAGGAAGAGGGCTGGGGTGTGTGTCTTGTGGGCTGACCAGATGAGGTTGTATGTCCGTCTCGTGTTGTCGCTTGCCTGTCGTGTCGGTATGAAGCCCACTTGATCTGGGTTTATTAGTGTGGTTAGGTTGGGGCTTAGGCGGTCTGCTAGGATTTTGGTGAATATTTTAATATCCACATTTAGGAGTGAGATTGGTCGGTAATGTCCAGGGTCGAGGTTAGTTTTGTTGGGTTTAGGTAGGAGGCATATATTCGCCTGTAGCATTTCATTCGGCAGTTGGTCTCCCTGTAGTATGGTGTTATATAATGTGCATAGGTGTGGTATCAGATTGGGTGCGAATGTCTTGTAATATAGCCCAGTGAACCCATCTGGACCTGGGCTTTTGTTGGGCTTTAGCTCTTTTATCGTTCTTGCGAGTTCTTCTGGTGTTATGGGGTTGGCTAGGGTCTGTGCCGTTTCTGTTGCTAGGGAGGGTAGTGGTATTTGGGCTAGGTATTGATCTATTAGTATTTTGGTCAGCGTTGGGTGGTGTCGTGTTTCAGGGGTGTGGTCATATAGGGTTCTGAAGTATTCTTGAAAGACTCTGGCGATTCTGTCTGGGTCCTCTGTGGTGTCCCCATTTGGAGTTGTTATTTTATGTATTTGTTTGTGTTCGTTTCTTCTTTTGAGTCTGCGGGCGAGTAGTGTGTCGGCTTTGTTAGCTTTGTCGTAGTATAATTGTTTTGTCCAGAGTATCGCTTTGGCCGAGTCTTTCGCCATGTGTTCTTTTATCTCTGTCTGGCATTTTTTAATTTGTTCGTTGAGTTCTTGTGTTGGGTCTATTTTGTGTTTGGCCTCCAGGGTTCGTAGGGTCTGTAATGTTTGTTCGAGATGGGCTACCTGCTTTTTTTTGTGTATTGTTGCTTGGTTAATTAAGGCTCCTCTGATTACGGCTTTGTGTGCCGCCCATAGATTACCTTCGGAGCTTGCTGTGCCTTTGTTGATTTGGAAGTATTCCGTTATGGCTTTGTCAATTGTTTGTCTGATTTGTGGATTGTGTAGGAGGAGTGGGTTTAGGCGCCACGTCCAGGGTCTCGCCGTTCCGGGTAGGTTGAGCGTTAGTGTTATGTCTGCATGATCAGACCATGTGATGGGGCCTATTGCTGTGTTTTTGATCATGGGTGCTAGAGATGGTGATGCTAGAAAGAGGTCTATGCGGGAGTGTGATTGGTGTGGGTGCGAAAAAAAGGTGTAGTCTAGAGCTGTGGGGTGTTGAGCTCTCCATGTGTCTATGAGGCGTGTGCGTGAAATGAATGCTGAGAGTAGTTTGTCTGCGTTCGCTGTTGGTGGTCTATTTTGTCTGCAGGTTTGTGAGCGGCGTCGGTCTACCTTTGGTGATGGGGTAGCGTTGAAGTCGCCACCGATTATGGAGTGGTGAGAGGGAAAGAGGGCTAGGTGAGCCTGTATTGTGTGCCAGAATGCGTTGGTTGGGGCGTTTGGCGCGTATAGGGTGGTGAACGCATAGGATTGTGTGCCTATCTTCCCTGCAACTGTGAGGTATCGGCCTTGAGGGTCCGCTACAGTCTTCTGTATAGAGAGGGGGCAGGATTTTCTTAGCACTATGGCTACCCCGTTATGTTTCTCTTGCGGAGAGCTGGCAAAGTGGTTAACTTTGTAGTGTCGGCTCAGGAGGGGGAACTGTTTGGCTCGAGTGTAGTGCGTTTCCTGCAGTAGGAGTACGTCGGCTTTGGTTCTATTTGCCCATCTTATAAGTTGGTGTCTCTTAGAGGGGTTGTTTAGACCTTTGCAGTTGATTGATAGGCAGGTCAGAGTGGCTGGCATGCTGGTTGGTGCTGCAATAGACCTTAGCGTGTGGGTTATCTGTCTGCGGGGGGTTGTTTTGGGTTGTGGTGTGTGGGTTGTGGATGGGGGGGGTTGGGGTGGGGTGTGGGTGAGAAGCGCTGTTTTGGGGGAGTGTTTGTGTGGGGTTAGGAAGGTTGAACCAATGGGGTGGGTGGGGGAAGGTGTTGGGTGGGGCCTGGTCTTACCAGTCCGTTGCCAGGCGTCGAGTGGGCGGTGTGGGTCGGTGTTGTTGGTGTTTGAGTTTTGTGTATGGATTTGTTGTTGCCTGTATGTTTTGGTGTGTGCCAAGTGTAGGTAGTTGTGTTTGGTTGTTAGAGTTTGTGGGGAGGAAGGTAGTGTGACCGTGTGTCTCCTTCCCCTCTTCCCCGGGCACGAGGTGTCATCTCTACGGGTACGGTGTGTTTGTGGCGGGTTGTATGATTATGTGCTATGTTGGTGCCGGGTAGTCTTCCGGGTTGTATGTATGGTAGGGTTCTGGAGTTATGCTTTTTGTGTGTGTGTTTTTGTCCTGTCTGGGGTGGGGTCTTTGTTGAGTCGGCGTATGTGTTCTGGGATTTACGTTTATGGTGGTTATAAACGTTTGTTGTTATCCTCATGATGGTGGAACTCTTGTGTGGGTGGTCGTGCTATGGCTGTCGGGTGTGTGTGCAGTCGGGTGCGATTTGGTGTGTTCGTAGTTATGGCCTGTAGGCTTTGCTGACTAACCTGTCTGTGTCTATTTTTCATTGTAAGTCCCAGTTTGCATGCTGGTGTGCTGTCTTCAGGGTATCAGGTTTTCATGAAGCAACGGTGTAGCACTGGTAACATAACTTTAACAAGAGTAAACATAAACATAAACAACATGTCATCGAAACTTTTAAACATCACATATATAGTAGGTTCTTAGCATCCTAGCATCATGTGCTCGGGGTGGGTGTTTAGGTCCTGTGTAGGCTGTGGCGGGGTGGACCGTCCCTACTGCCCGGTTCCCGGGTTTCCCTTTTTTGTGGGGGGGTCATCAACCCTTTACAGTTTGGGTGTTTGTCGTGCAGCTGCACTTTAGAAATGCATGTTACCCCTTAGAAATCTAGCAAGTGGGTGCTTCGCGTCAAGTGTCGGGGGTTAACCCCTTGTTGGTTCGTGGGGTTTGTATGCTGCCCTGCGTTTCTCCGGGGTGGTGCCCTTCTCCCCCCGGCACCCCCTTGCTATAGAGCACCCTGTAGTGTCTTACGTATTGGTTTGAGTGTGATCATTATGAGCAGTAATATAGACCTTGGTGTATAGTGGTCCCACATTGGGGTATGACAGTATTTCTCTGGTGTGTTGTCCTGCGTTTTGCCGGGGTGGTGTCCACCCTTTTTCGGCACCCCTTGTCTTAAGTGTACCTGGTAGTGGCAACTGTATTGGTTTGATTGCGTCAGTCGCAATTATTAACCTGTGCATTGATAAATATTAGCCCGGTATTGGGGTATAGCTGTATATTAACTGGTAAGCCATCTAGTGTGTTGTCTGGGTGTTGCCCGCCTCCCTCCGGCATCCATTGCCTTGAGTATACCCTGTGGTGGCAACCGTATTGATTCATTGGTGTCAGTTGGGGTTCTTAGTATAAACCTTGTTGAACAGTATCCCAGGATTGGTGTATAGCATTATTGTACCGGCATGTTACCCCTCATTTAGTCGGGGTGGTACCATCTTCTCCCCGTTACCCCCCCGCCTTAAGTATACCCTGTGGTGGCAATCTTGCTGGCTCGGTTGTGTCAGAAGTGGGCCTGAGCATAAACATAAACATAACTATATGTGAACATTAAACCTTAACCCCATATTGGGGTATAACAGCGTGTTATAACATTGATACTACCGGTCTTGGAGTTATTAATGGAGTCCTTTTACCCGGTCCTTGGCGTGGGTGCCTGGGCTCAGGTAGAATAAAATGAAGGAGTCCTATGCGCACCAAGTGCTGTTGTTCAGGTGTCCTTTTGTGGATGATCTTGCGAGGCCGATGAGGCGTTCTTCTTTGACTGTGTGCGCGCCATGTTTGCGCGGGAATCAGTTCGTCGGTTTCGGCTTTCGTTTGCGGTAATTCGGGTGTCTGTCGTCGGGTATCGTAGTTGTAATCCCAGATGAGTCGCGAAATCCCGCATGTCGGAGACTTGGTGGAGGGAGTAAGTTTGATCCCCTTTTTTTACCGTGATTCGGAAGGGGTGCCCCCACGTGTATCGCCAGCCGGCTTCCAGTAGGGCCGTAGTGAGGGGCTTAAGATCCCGGCGTTTTCTTAGTGTTGAAGGGGCCAAGTCCTGGTAAAATTGGAGCTGTTGTCCCTGGTAAGTTGGTGGGTGATCTCTCGCTGCTTTCATAAGCTGTTCTTTCACCGGGAAATGTAGCAATTTGACGATGATGTCCCTTGGTGTATTTGAGTTAGGGAATGGGGGCCTCAATGCCCTGCGGGCTCTTTCGATGTAGATGTCTGGCCCTGGGGTGTCTGGTAGTAGGGACTGGAATATTGCTGTGATGGTGGGGAGTATGGCCTCCGGCAGGACAGATTCCACCAGGCCTCTGATGCGTATATTTTGCCTGCGAGATCTGTTATTTAGATCCTCCATTCCGTCTTCTAGAAATAGGATTCTGTCTTTCAGCATCCCTATGTCTTTGCTGTGATCTAGCACCTGGGTTTGTGTTTCTTTAAGCGCTCTTTCTGTGTCGCCGGTGCGTGAGGCCAGTGCCTCTATGTCACCTTTGAGGCCTGCAATTTGTTTTTCAAGAGCTGCTGTGGTGTAGGCTTTGATGTCTGCCGACGTTTCTTTCAGCATTAGCCGCAGGTCCTCTTTGGTGAGGGGTGTCGAGTGGGTGCTCTCGTGTTCGCTCTCTTCAGAGTCTGAACCGGAGTTTCCCTGGCTCTGGGCCCAAGATGGCTGCCGGTCTTCCTTTGCCCGGAACATCGTGGCCACGGATGGTGTCGAATCCTTTTTCTTTTTTGCTCCCCCCATGAAGGTAAGTGTTATCGTTGGTTGTGGGTAGTTTGGCACCTGTTTAGCACTTTTGTGGAGGCTGATGGATGCGGATTTCGTGCCCGGGGTGAGAGAGCTGAGGGAACACACGTCCTACTCCATTGACAGTTAGGCTCCGCCCCCCGGTTTTTCTTTTTTTTTAACAGTTGCAACGCGTATTATGGATTTTTATTTGGCCTTTTTTGGGGCTAAAGAAAGAAAAGAAAAGAAGACATCAAATGGTAAGTATGACATTTTATTTTACAGGGTTAGTTTATTGCCACCCCTTCACTATTATTAGGGTGAGGGGGGTAGGTAGGGTTTTTTTTATTGGGGGGGAGCGACTAGGGGCTTGGGGACACCTAGTCACTGTATTATTTGTGGTCTCCACCCACCGGTCATGGGTGGGGACCTGGGTGGGACATTAGGCCCCCCCTAATTATTTATTTAAATAGGGTCCCCACCTGCCGCTCATGGGTGGGGACCAGGGGGGACTTTATGTCCCCCCTTTAATTAATTAGGGTCCCCACCCGCCACATGGGTGGGGACCTGAGGGGGACATTAGGTCCCCCCATTGTTTATTTAGTGTCCCCACCCGCCGCTCAGGGGTGACATTAGGTCCTCCCGTTTATATTAATAGCCCCCACCTGCGGGTCACTATGTCCCGATCACTATGCCCCCCCATTTTAGTTACTTTTGTTCCCCACCATGCGGAGTTTTTGTGGAACGGTTTCACCGAGGGCTTCAGGATCCCCTTCAAAGCTAAAGGTCCGAGTGGGGTAAGCGCAAATCTTAAGTCAGTACAGGAACACCCGGGGGTGGTGGGGGAAAAGTTGTTGAAGGAAGTCTCCTTGGGAAGGATGGCGGGTCCGTTTGCGGCCCCGCCATTGGCGGATCTGCGGATATCCCCTTTGGGTGTGGTTCCCAAGAAAGAACCGGGTAAATTCCGTATGATTCATCATTTGTCGCACCCAAAAGGGGGTTCGGTAAATGATGACATTGACGAGAACCTGTGCTCGGTCTCCTATACATCATTCGACAAAGCCGTCGAGCTGGTACGGAGAGCAGGTCGGGGGGCGTTAATGGCGAAGGTGGATGTCGAGGCAGCGTTTCGGCTGCTCCCCATTCATCCGGAGTGTCATCACCTCTTAGGTTGTCATTTCGAGGGCGGGTTCTTTGTAGATTTGTGCTTGCCTATGGGTTGCTCTGTGTCATGTGCCTATTTCGAGAAGTTTAGCACGTTCTTGGAATGGGTGGTGCGCAAAGAGTCGGCGGGGGGATCAGTGGTGCACTATCTTGATGATTTTTTGTGTGTCGGCCCTCGAAATTCGGGTAGGTGCGGTCAGCTGTTGGGGATTCTGCAGTGGGTGGCGCACTCCTTCGAGGTGCCTTTAGCTGCGGATAAGACGGTGGGCCCCACTACGTGCATTTGTTTTTTGGGTCTGGAAATTGACTCGTGTGCCGGGGAGTGCAGGTTGCCGGTAGACTGCAGACTTTGCGACATGTGGTAGGCACGGCCGCAGGGGCAAGGAAGGTTACGTTGCGGGGTCTGCAATCACTTCTAGGGAGCCTTAACTTTGCATGCAGGGTCATTCCTATGGGGAGGATATTCTGTAGGAGGTTAGCTCAGGCAACAAGTGGGGCGCGGCGGCCGTCTCACTATATTAGGGTGTCTGCCGACATGAGAGAGGACCTAGAGGTGTGGGAACATTTCTTGTGCAACTTTAATGGGACGGTGTTTTTTAGGGAGCCGTCTGTGTCGTCTGAGGCTATAGGGTTGTTTACTGACGCGTCGGGCAGTATTGGTTTTGGTGCTTATTTGGCCGGGGAATGGTGCGCGGAGGGGTGGCCAGACGTGTGGTTGTCATCCCCACTTATCAGAAACCTGGCGTTTCTGGAACTGTTTCCCGTGGTGGTCGCGGTATCGCTCTGGGGAGGGGAACTGGCCAACAAAAGGGTCACCTTTCATTCAGACAACATGTCAGTAGTGCAGGCGATTAATAGCCTGTCTGCTAGCTCGCCACCAGTGGTGCGTTTGTTGCGGCGGTTGGTTTTGCTTTGTATGTCATCTAACATTGTGTTCAAGGCTAGGCACATTCCAGGGTGTAAGAATGTGGTGGCTGACGCTCTATCTCGTTTGCAGTGGGAACGTTTTTGGGGAGCGGCTCCTGGTGCAACGAAGGTGGGGCGGGCGTGCCCAGTCGAAATGTGGCAACTCGGGATGGCCTGCTTGGGGAGTGCATAAGGAAGTCGCTGGCGCCAAGCACCTGGTCGGCGTATGTTAAGGTCTGGAAGGTGTGGGAGGAGACGGTGAATCAGGTAGGGGGGGAGCTTTCTGTGGAGCGGAGACTGGATGTTTTGTTGTGGATTCTTTGCCAGTTATTCGTTAAGCAGGCCTCTCCGGCCATGGTCGACAGACACATGTCGGCCCTGGCGTTTTTATTTAAGTTCAATGGATGGGAAGACGTTACTAAACATTTCTTGGTTCGGCAGGCTATCAAGGGCTTCAGGAGAGGGAAGAAAACGGCTGACTCAAGGCGGCCGGTGTCCTTTGGGATACTTCAAGGTTTGGTGGAGCTGCTGCCCTCGATATGCCGCTCGCCATTTGAGGTTGAATTATTCGCAGGTGCCTTTGTGTGGGCCTTTTTTGGGGCTTTTCGGGTCAGTGAACTGGTGAGTGGGAACAAGGCAGGGGTTGGGTTTCTGCAACAAGAAGACGTGGTGATCTACGCTGACAGGGTGAGTATCAGACTGTGCAGGTCAAAAACTGACGTTTTTGGAAAGGGTTGCACGGTGGTCCAGTATGGGTTGCCAGGGTCCAAGGTGTGCCCGGTGCTACGGGGAGCGAGTTATTTGGCGCTCCGACCAGAGGGTAAGGGCTGTTTTTTCATACACGCTGACGGGTCGGCGTTGTCACGTTTCCAGTTTACCAGGGTCTTCCGGATAGGTCTGGGGAGGTTGGGCCTGGAGCCCATGCAGTTCGGTACTCATTCGTTTCGTATTGGGGCCGCAACGGAGGCGGCGAGGTTGGGTTTGGGTGACGATAGGATTAAAAGGATTGGTAGATGGGAATCCTTGCGTTTCCGATCGTATGTGAGACCCGACAGGTTGGTGTGAAATGAAACTTAAAAAAGAAAAAAAAAAAAAAAAAAAAAGTGCATGAAAATAAACTGAGTGGTGAGGGGTTGGTAACGGGACTGTGAGTTGGAGGACGAGGTACTAACTTTTGTTTCGTTTCAGGTTGGACAGTGTGGGTGATCGGCCATTCGTTTGTGTATTGGGCACAGAAGAGAGCTGCAGCTAGAAGGAGCGGAACACAGCTGGGCTTTCCTCGGGAGCGGGTGGCGATCTCATGGTTTGGTTTTAGGGGATTTAACTGGCAAGGTTTGAGCAGTGTTTTGTTCAGGAAATTGTATGGGGGAGCAAAGCCTGATGTGGTAGTGTTGCATGGCGGGGGGAACGATTTAGGGCTCGTCCCTCAGAGGGAGTTAGTGAGGCGGATGAAGAGGGACATGGATCGGCTGGTGGGGCTGGTCCCTGGCATTGTAGTGGTGTGGTCGGAGATGGTTCCCCGATTTGCGTGGAGGCACGCTAGGGACCTGGCTGCGGTAGCCCGCTGCAGGGGCAAGGTGAATAGGGCGATGTCAGCATTTATTAGGCGTTTGGGGGGTGTAGTTGTCCGGCACAAGGAGTTGGAGGGCATGTTGCCCGGTTATTTCAGGAGGGACGGGGTTCATTTGTCAGATGTAGGGATTGACATACTGAACCTGGGCTTTCAAGAAGGTATTGATAGGGCCCTGTTTTTGTGTAGTGGGGGTCGCGCATGTCCTTAAGGGGTCAAGGCATGTGCTATGGCGGAACAGGGCATGGTAAAGTCGGAAGTTGGCTGGAATTGGAAGTGGATAGGCCAAGGCCTAGGCCGGAGTAGGCCAGGTGGATAAGAGTGTTGGTAGGTTCAAGCTCTTCGGTGGCTACGAACCTAGGGGGTAGGGGTGTCTGGGTACACCCCTACAGTAACGTTTGGTTGGGGCCTCTTTGGTAGGCCGTGTGTTATAAGTTAAATGTTATTGAAATGTTATTTATTGTTTAAGTGCTAGGGTCATTGTCAGGGGTATTGTATGGGGGGATAGTAACGAAATGTCAGAAATGACAATGACCCTAAATTTGTTAATTTGTTTAAGATTTAATAAAAGCTGTGGACGTTATACTCCAACAGAATAACTGGTGTCCGAGTCTTATTAAAGGTAATTCAAACTAACACCTGCCGAATAACGACAGTGCCTATGTCAAGTTTACAGGGACTGACCTAATCCCATAGACTCCTGTCCAGTAGAGGATTATGTAAAAAGTAGTTTATCCCCATAAAGCAGTTCTAGTCACCAGGAAAGATAATCGGATGGGCTTTATAACATGGCCATACCATGGCTTTAATCTCTGCCTTACGGAGAGAGACGTCCTTTTTGATATAGGCAACATAGAACGAAGTGCCCTGGCTGTTTGTCTGACAGCCTTCGTGGGCTGTTTTATAGTGGCAGACATTTTTACAAATTGTTTTCGCTATAAACCAATATTTGACATGCGTGGGCTCCAGGTGCTCTAAGCCCATTGCCCGTTACAGTAATTTTAAGTGCTTATGGTGCTTAGACGGACCTTTTAATTACCCTTAGTCCAGTCTAAAGGAAGGCTGCATTACAAAGTGTTTTATAGCGATTTGAATATATAACATCTTGGCACACATTATGAAATCCAGGAGATGTTTCCCTAGGATCCAAACACTGCTAATTCTTGGTATCTTACATTATGAGCTGGAATGTATCAAAAAGCCAATACATTTTGAATGATATTTTTGTTAATCCAAATAATGATACAGTACTTACAAGCTTAATATGACGAACTGGTACTTTAGATAGAGATGGCTCTGTCGGAATTGGTACTTTCTCAATTTGGTACTTGTCTCTAAAAGGGCCATTCCAGACCCCTAAAGTATTTTAGCTCGCTGTCCTCTATTTTTTGTTTTGCAAAAAGTGCTAATTTCAATAGAACGCGGAACGCAGAGTCTAGTATATAATGGAAAGCACCAGTCTTATAATACAGGAAAGTGATGGCTAACTTTAGCAGAAGGAAGTTTAAGTCTGTTTCCTTTTATGCTGTCTTGCTAAGCATATTGATAAATGTAGTTGCAAAAACATCCCGGATGAGCAAGGTACTCAACGCTGACATAGGACTTGCTATCACAGCATTCTGTTTTCAGAACACTAAAATCTCAACTAAAACGAAACGCAATTCACTAAACAGTGAATGACCGTAATCGGCAAAAATTCTCCGACTGATCTATAATCACAACTTGGCTGAGTTAACCTGGATTTTGCAACTCGGTTGAACGTCATTCACTGTTTAGTGAATAATCCCCTTTGGTGTTCTGCAATCAGCATGCAGGCTATAGTGTTTCAATAATTAATCATCAGACTGCAATCTGTAGAAAGGCGGTTGGTGGGATTGTGCTTAGACCAGTGGTTACAGAATGCTATGAAAAAGCCAGTATCTGTCAGCTCTTTTTTTCCTGGGGGTAATCTGTCCTTTGCCCAGGAAATGCCTATGTCAGAAAGACAGGCATGTGGTGAGGCCTAAAGGCCGTGCTCAGAACAAAATCATATCACACCTCTCGTTCTAAACAAAACGCAGACATAGCCGTTCTCCGCCATCCTTGCTGCATTTACATTTCATGGGTTACTGCTTGCTGACAGCTGTATAAGTTATTCGAGAGTAACATTATACGGCGTTAAAACAGTATTATTGCATTTATTTTAATCAAATTACCTTAAAAGCCTTCAAACGTTCATTGTGGATTTCCTCTTTTCCTTTGTGGGTGCTGTTCTGCCTAGACAAAACCAAGAGTGTTTTCTAGCATGTTAACCCCATCATTATCAATGTGAATAGATGTAGTTGTAGTCTAATACAATAATATAATAAATACTTCCATTTATCTTCAGCACTGTGTAATCTCGAGTTAATGCAAAAAACATAATGACAGCCTCTATATGCATAGTCCAGGAACTGGCATTGCTCAATATGTACAGGGCTCCTGAAAAGCATTATCTAGGAAAGAAAAGTCAGAGTTGGCTATAGGCATATATTAGGGCACATGTTTCCTGAAATGTTTTTTTTTTTTAGTACGGAGCTCAAAATCCAGCAAAACTTGGCTATAGTACAGATTGTAAGGTATCACTTGCGCTTTTTAGTTGAAACCCACAAGGTGAATTATTAGCAAGGCAAGTAAAAGAGTTTTGCTTGCATTGTAGATCGCGGATCAGCTATAAACAACTTAAAAAATAGAAAGTGGGAGAAAACACAAAACCATGTGCGTATAACACCAAATATATAAAAAAAGATATATATAAAACAAATCTTGACTCAATTTTGTCATAAGGATTTTCATTTGATGTAATGTGTTGCTTTGTGAATAACCTTGTTAAATGTTTTACCTACATACAGTCAACATACTTGCATACTACTGAAATTTGGGAATCTGAATTCCCAAACATACCAACAGATTCTTTACAAATATCAAAACAAAGGGTAGTTGGACATATTTATTTACATTTATCACACTTACAGGGACACTATAGGCACTCAGACCACTTAATCTCCCCTCCTCCCGGGCTCCCCATAAATATAGAGCATGTTTCACCAGCTGCTTGAGATTCTCACTCAATTACCTCTTCATTCCCTTTGTATTTTACCAATAGCTGCTCTCTCTGTTAACTCTTTTAGCAATCACCTCCAAATTTCCCCTGCTACCTCTTGTCTCAAATCCCCATTGTATCCTTTAGATTGTAAGCTCACAGGCCATCTAGCTAAGCACTTTGTATAAAAGAGCTCCAATGGATAGATATCAGCTTACGGGCAGGGCTCTCTCTACCTCTTGTATTTGTCTGTGTATATTGTACGTTCTCCACTAATTGTACAGCGCTGCAGAATCTGTTGGCGCTTTATAAATAGCAGTAATAAATAAATAAATAAATAAATCTCTGTGTGCCGGTCCCTCTCGTTTTAACCATCCAATGTAAAACATTGCCAATTTCCAGGAACAGCAATGTTTACATTGCAGAGTTTAAATGCCTCTGGTCACGGGAGATGGGGAAGTTGGCACTCGGGAACAGAACCAGACTTAAAAAGAGGGCTCGGGTCACCTGTCCAAAGGAGCTGGTGGCTGCCTCACCCCCACCTTAGCTTGTTGCTCTTACCTGAACCACCATATAGGGAGGGTCCGAAAGGGAAGATGGGAACTAGGACCTACATAGGAGCTAACCAGATGGCAACCTGTAGGGCCACCTGACCTACCATCTCACCAGGAGGCATGTTTACTGCAGGGAATCAAGAACTAGGGGCCACAACACTATAACACGTTAAAATGACCCCGCTCACTGCACACGAACACATGGTTCTACAGAATACACACCGAAACCACCCACGTTGCCCGAACATATGTTATTTTTCTATTTTATATTGTTACGTAACGTTTCATGAAACTTGTTGTATAAACATGACTTGTTCATCGCTGCCCTGCGTGGCTATACTGTTAAATGTACATTTACTTATCAAGGACCTGCGAGTCCTACCTCTATGCTGCATTCCAATTGCTAATGGAAACACAAAAAGAAAATCCAATAAAATTCGATGTACAAATAAAATGACTCCGGTGGCTGTGACGCTGACAGCCACTAGAGGTGCTTTCACAAAAATATCCGAGTTAAACACAGCTATTCCAATCAAATGGTCTCAATAGATGGTCTCAACAAAGAGCATTTGATTAGACAGTAGTCATCAATCTTGATGACTTTGGTGAAAGAGGATCACGCTGCAGACTTGATTACAGTTTAGTTTAGGGTGATTTTTAAACTTTTATTTTACTAAAAAAAAATGTTTTTTTAATTACTTTATAAATCTAAAGTTATAATAGAATACATTTTTTATTAGACTGTTTAAGCTAAAGTGGCTTTTGTTGATGCTCTCAAATATATCTATCCTTCACCTGTGTGTTCTTTTTCCCTTTAATAATTTTTGTTGAAGCTCTTGACAAATTACCTGTTTTGGACAACCATGGTAACCAAGTCTGGAATTTTTTTTTACAACAACCACCAGGGGCAAAAAAAATGAAAATTAAGATGGTCATATACCTCTCTATCTTAGTACACATGGTGATAAGAAGTCACAATGGAGCCCTGTATGCTGGGTCACTATAAAAGACAACTAAGTCCGCAAAAGGCTCATTCACTCTATATCTGCCAAGCTCCCTCCCTGTGATTTTCCTGTTTTTGCGACCCCCTTGTTCATAGTTGTTTTCTTTTTAAAGTCCAAACCCAGAGCACCCCTCCCTTCTCTTCTGGCTTCGAACCATTTGAGGGGTGGCAGAAGCCCAGCAAGGGAGTTGGACCATTAGACGCAGCAAACAACCCTGGATCTTAGCTGCTGCGTGCTCAGCATATGTTACAGGAAGGAACTATTTTAGTCATAAGCACTTGAAAGAGAAGCGGGTCTGCTCTCCCTAGGGGAGGCAGTAAGAATGCAGGAGGCCCAAGACACAAGCCTTCACTTCAACTGGTGAGGAGCAACGTTATATGGCAAGTCTTGTACGGACGACTTTCTGCTCGTTACTCTGCAGATTTCTCTCCCAGTATAACACCATCTGTACATGGTACAATATTCACCTCCTCTAAACGGAATAGTTAACACAACATTCTTTTTAATATGCGGTTTTCTACCACAATCTAAATACTTTCCCAACCAGCACATTTCAGAACATATCTGAGATTACATCAACTCTGGGCAAATTGGAATGCTTGATTTGGCTGGACAGGCCAAGAAGCAGTTGAGTGCTTAATACGTCTGGTGGCACCTTGGTGATTTACTCCAATAAACCTGGGACCAACTTGGCAGATCTCAATCTTCTAAACACAGCAGAACTCGGGATCCAATAACGAGTCAATTGGCAGCTCCCAAGATCAGCATCTTTGGAGGAAATTACCGTGAACTAAATTGCAATAAAATACTTCTTAGTTTAATTTCAGAGCTCACTCAACACTGAAGTCAATTAATTTACTGAATACTTATTGAATACCAGTAATATTGCAATTGGTAGCCTTGGGCATCTGCAGCACTACTCCTGCTTAATTCCCTGAGGCATATAGGTAGTTAAAGGGAAACAAACCAATACAAATAAATAATCCCATTGTACAGCGCTACGGAATCTGATGGCGCTATATAAAAAATGTAAATAATAATATCAATAATAATATCTATATATATACCTTTACATGCAGGACACTATGCGTGCAGCACAAGTTTAAATTAGAAAATTACTACGTTTTACAATTCTGTACACAATAGCAGACACTGGCACCCTCTGCTGGCAGATGTGGTGTACAACTGGTCTTATGTTGTACTTCAAATTATGGTGGGGAAATCATAAAATCACGTATTAAATTATCGTTACATTGATGTCTCCTCATGAGCTGTTAGCAATGTCCAAACAATCACAATGCAACAGTTCCGATATGTTTTAACATCGCTTTCACCATTATTGGATCGATGAAAAAGACCCTATACTTAAAGGGACACTATTGTCACCAGAATAACTATAGCTTAATGTACATGTTCTGGTGCGTATAGTATGTATTTGGCAGTGTTTACATTACTGTCTAAGGACACTTCTAGTGGCAGTCACTCAGACGGCCTCTAGAGGTGCTTCCTGGGTCAGTGCTGCACTGACGATCAGTGTCTTTATGCTCTGCATGGAGACACTAAACTTTCCCAACAGATGCATTGATTCAATGCATCTCTGTGAGAGGATTCTAATTGACTAGCGTGGCACTTGGCTAAGTGAAAATATTCCTATGAGAAAACGTTGGATTGGCTGAAATCATCAAATTTGATGATCTCAGCAAAGGAGGCAGAACCAGCCTGAACCGGACGCACACGTCGCCGGAAATAAAGAAAGTTCTTTAACTTTTTATTTTTAACTATTATGTGAATAAATAATAAACATATATATATGTATTCACTTTAATTTTTACGTTTTTAAATTTCCACTAGATAGCACTTTCTTTTAGCTGGCAAGCTGTGTCAATTCATTGAGTTCCACAATAGTCAACACGAGATAATTTGAAATGTATTGTGGCCAATGTTTGGGCAATATGGATGTTTATTAAAGCTGTATTCTGAAATGCTGCCCTTATCGTCAAGCTAGGCAATTAACATTATTCATCCTCTAGATGTTTACTGTCCCTTTCATTTCATCGTCATAGTATCAATTCTCTATTTACATATGTTAGGTCTGTTTGCATACTTACTAATTAATCAGTGAAACCACGGGGAGACTAGGGATTAGCTGAGCGATCCCAACTGCTTGTGTCAACAGTCAGGTCCTGGAAGAGGGATCAGTTCCCTGGTAGAACCTACAAGAGGGACACTCAAATTAATTACCATATATTAAGTTGTTTGTTTTTGTACCCATATCCATCATTTCATACAGGGCTAGGAATTTTCTGTATAATTCTGGGATTTCAAGATTTTACAACCCGCAGTCACAGATTAGGAAAACACACATGGAGTTTACACCTTAAATAGAAAATTGTACTGAACTGATAATCAAAATTTAGGGCAATGTAATTATTGTGGAAATGCATTGAGGGCTGAAGAATGTTTTAAGTGCAAATATGTTGGCTTAAAGGGACACTCCACACACCCAAAGCACTTTAGCTTGCTGAAGTGATTTATGTTTTAAGAGTGTGTCCTCTTTTTCATTTTACAAAAAGTGTAGGTTTCAACAGAAATTGGCACTTTTAATAATTAACCTTGTTACACCTCCATGGCTGTCAATCAGACAACAGGTCCTTTTACTTCCTGGTTTGGTTAGCTGAGTAGAGCTAAATTTGAGAGGCAGAGACAGAAAGTCTGGGTGGAGTTAGAAGGGTAGGGCTTGCAAAGACTGCAGGCATGGGATCTGCAGCTTTTAGAAGCAGTTTTTCGATATACACCCAATGAAAATGCATGCATGAAAAAAAATATATATTAAAAACATTTTGCCACTGGAGTGTTAGTTTAAAATCTGCAATATGACAAACTCTTCAGTGGGTTATGAGTCAGACAACCATGCCTACCAAATACATCGTTGATAGTTGAAGGGTTACTCCAGCTCCACGTGCAGTGCGCGACAGATGTAATGTTTGCACAGAATTAACCTTACACAGCCTGGAGTAAAGTTCCGAGCTGCCTAAACTACGTGTGTCAGGGGTGTAACTAGATCATGGCACAAAAGTGCAAATATTGTACAGCGCTGCAGAATATGTTGGCATTTTATAAATGCCAGTAATAAATAAATAAATATCTCAGTATGTGCAGCCTTTCAAGCAGATTCCTTCCACCATGACCACTTCTAAAAGCAAATGTGTCATGGTGGCTGCAGTAACCCTTTAAATTGGGCGGGTATAAACCCTTATAGAAATTCATTAAAGGGACACTCACTTCATTTTAATTGTGATTTTTGGGGCACATAACACATATGCAGCCGCTGCACCCTTGCACATGAAAACGGGGTACAGTAGATCATACTCCTGCAGTCTCCCTGGTCAATTTACCGCCATGTAGGATTAAAATCACTTTCTTTATGCAGCCCTAGTCACACGACCCCTGGCTGAGACTCACACAGCCTCCCTACACACTTGCTGGAATCTTTTTGAGAGTCACAGCCTAGGGAGGTATGGATTGGGCTGCATAAACCAAGTGATTTAACTCTAAACACGAGACCATTGTGCAGTGAGACTGCAGAGGCATGATTTATACTTCAAAACTGATTTATTAAGCGAAAGTTGTTTTGATACTTAAAGGGATTCTATAGGGTAAGGAATACAATGTTGGGGGCTAATGCGCATGCGTGGCGAGCGTATTAAGCCCTTCCCATAGGAAAGCATTGTTTCAATGCTTTTCTATGGGAATTTTACTGACTCTAGATGTCCTCTGGCAGGGCATGAGGACATCCAGTGTTAGTTTGGCAACTAAAAGTCGCTTAACCACCAGGACGTGCCTCTGGTGGCTGTCTGATAGCCACTAGAGGCAGTCTTATTCCTTCAATGTAATCATTTCCGTTTCTCAAAAAACTGCAATGATTTACATTACATTGCAGGACTAAACGGGACAGGGACACTGCACCCAGACCACTTCAATGAGCTCAAGTGGTCTGGGTGCATATAGTGTCCTTTAAAGAGCATCCCTTTTTAAAAAAAAAACATTTTTACAGGTCAGCTCCACACACATAAAGCATTTCAGCTTGCTTAAAGGTACACTACAGAGTTTGGAATACAAATCTGTATTCCTAATGTTATAATGTCCCTTTTCCAAGTGGTATTGGGTGTTTGTTTGCCTCTAGGCAAATAAAGGGTTAAACTCCCCTTTTACTTATATTGTTCCACTTAGTTATCCTCCCCCAGAAACAATACAGAGGTGGCATGGCCTACTCCACGATGGTCCAATCCTACGCTCCTCAAAGAGGAGCACTGCAGACTTAATGCGCATGCGCTGTGACTGCCACACACGCATTCAAACTATCCTATAGGAAAGCAGTGAATCAAGGCTTTCCTACGGAGCTTCCAAGTAACGCGAGTATGGTTTATGCGTTTCAGTGCAGCAGAAGACCCTCTACTGGCTGCAACACTGACACCCACTAGAGGTGGGTAAACATCACAGTTTCTCACGCACCCAGGCCACTTCATTAAAGCTTTGCAATCAGTGTTCCCCCCATATATCCCCAAAGAGAATATGCAATAAAAAAAAAAAGAAAAACACGTTTTATTATATCTACTAAATTATTTAAAAAAAAAAAAATAACATATTTTTAATTAAAAGTTCTGCAAGGGGTGCCTAGTAATCTAAATACCAAAAGTAACATAACGTCTGTCCTATTGTGCTAAGTGAGAGATTTTTATTTATTTATTTTTCCCCTTCTTTGCTTTCTTTACCATTTCCCTTAGTTTAATAGTTTTTTTTTAGATAAATATATATTTATTATGTTATATTATAAATGTTCAACAAAAAGTATTTGAAAATAATGTTCCTTGAAACCCCCACAGCCTCCTGTTAGCCATGCAGAGGGATACAGGGCCATGGCTAGCACTCCTGCCTCTGATAAGCCACACAGAGAGAGAGCAGCCTGCATTGCCACCCTTTACACAGGCACTCTGCAGCTCTCTATCACACTCTGCTGGACAGACCGACCCACAGCTAGCGACTCTCTACCCCACCCTTCTCCCATCCCTCTCTATGGTACGATTACAAAGTCCTCCAGCCACTCCCTCCCCTCTGCTGGTTGCTACACGTCCGCTTCCGGTTTGGTTGCCAGGGACAGCAGGTGAGGTGGAGCGTTGCTATTTCTTTCATTCTTTCAGATACGGTCTGGGACATAAAATGACACGCACGGCGAGGGATATAAAACCACGAGCTATTTATCATCGTTCGATCGCCTTCCCTTTAAATCCCAGGTTCGGAGAGAGCTGACGTCATCAGAGGCGTGACGTCACGGCAGTGGGCTCTGCAGTGCTTATAGTTGTAGGTAAAGATGGCCGTGGAGGCCAGCCATGCCTGCTGTGTTATAGTTGCTGCAGGTAGGGTGTCTGGTTACATCACCCATGGCTCACTCTGGGCACCAAGTGGGTAGGGGGCTGCCATGTTATCTTGGGCATAAAACAGACATGGCACCATGGATACCATACCCACACACCCAGTGCTGCAGTGCAGAGCATGTTTCATTCACAGCCTGCAGTATGGCAAGGCATGCCATTACCAGGGAGGAGTCACACAGGTGGCCACAAAATTGAGATATATTGAGGTATATTATTATTATTATCGCCATTTGTATAGCGCCAACAGATTCCGTAGCGCTTTACGATATATGTTACTGCAGTACCTGCATTACAAAAAATATTTTAAAAAATGCCAAAGTTCCTTTTGTGTTGCATGCACCTCCCACTGCAGCTCAAAACATGTATATAGCATTATACAAGAAATGAAAGATTGAGGACAGCACAACCAAATGCTATGTGCACAAGTGCTACAGGAATGTATTGAAGGAGAAAGTGTATAATACAGGAGTCTTTTTGGGTTACCCCCTTTGTCAGTGCATAATGTCCTTACTGTTCCTTCACATATTAAAGGACCACTATGGTGCCAGGAAAACATACTCGTTTTCATGGCACTATAGGGTCTCTAGGTCCCCCCTCCTCCCCCCGACCCTTAGGGTCCCCCTCCTGCCGGGCTCTAGGGTGAAGAAGGGGTTAAACACTCACCTTTCTCCAGCGCCGGGCTCCCTCGGCGGTGGGGACTCTCCACCTCCTTTCCCGTCATCGGCTGAATGCTCATGCGCAGCAAGAGCCACGCATGCATTCAGCCAGTCTCATAGGAAATCATTCTCAATGCTTTCCTATGGACGCTGGCGTCACAGTGAGAAGCACGGAAGCGCCTCTAGCGGCTGTCAATGAGACAGCCACTAGAGGCTGGTTTAACCCATAGGTAAACATGCAGCAGAAAGGGTTAATCCTAGATGGACCTGGCACCCAGACCACTTCATTAAGCTGAAGTGGTCTGGGTGCCTATAGTGGTCCTTTAA